>NC_133122.1:142472415-142788804 GCF_033568475.1 Henckelia pumila
TAAAAGGTTAAGACACAAGATATCTCAATCGCTACAATTCGGTGCCCTTCAACCTCTCAGAATTTCGGATACAAGTCGATACACAAAACAGTTATATCTCAAGTAGTTCATGCTTTATAAATTAAATCACATAATCATGTAATTCAATTAATTCTCAAATAATAAAGCATGCTCGCATGGAATTAAATAATCAAAAAAAAAAATAACTCAATCACATGCGAGGAGCCCATACAAGCGAACTCGATCTACCCCGCTCACTTCTAGTTCAACCAATAACTTATCGCTCTGATACCACTTAATGTGAAATCTCGGTTCTAAAAATCTAATCTCGAGTACTTAAAACAAATAAGCTAAGATAAACCAATAGATAAGTCAAATAAAAAAATTAAAATTTTCTGGTGAACAGTGCCTCGCTCGATCGGTAAAACTCAACCGATCGAGCGGGCAAGGTTCTACACTCTGCTGTCCGCCTCAAGGAGCAGCATCGCTCGATCGGTAAAACTCAACCGATCGAGTGGTCAAGGCTTTGAAAAATAGAAAAGAGGCTACAGATATCTCGCTCGATCGGTCAAACTCTACCGATCGAGCGAGGGCAACTCTGAACAAATTTCCAGCATAAATTTACCAACTTCAACTTCATAAAACCATTCAATACATAATGAGGTACAAAATTCATGCAACCACAGCATACAAACCTCAATACTCGAATAATCGATACAACATAAACAAAAAGTTCGACTTTTCAACATGCTTCAAAATATAAACTAGATTGACATGTTGTTCGACTTCTAAACCGAGTTCCACTTCTATCTCTTGATGCTAACCAAGTCTCCGCTGACTCGATCCTGCCCCGCCTGTTACCAAGTACACATACAAAACAAAACAACAGCCGGATAACTCCGGTGAGAATAATATTCCCAGTAAAAGCAACATAACATGCAGTAACAAGAATATATCAATAATATGATATAAAGACAACATATTCAATGTTAATACGAATGAAATGCATGTCTTTAAAACCAGGATATCAACTCTGATAATCAAGGAATTGCTGCTATGCTTTGGGATCCCGAGGATGAGATCACGTAACAACTCACCGACTATCCCGATCGAGGTGGTATCACGTATCTCCGTTCTCTAGACTTTGGTGCCATTACAAGGAGTATGCTGACAATAGGTGAACTTCTACAACCCAGGTCACTCACAATATAGCCCCCAAAATGTCTAAACAAAAAGGACTGTATAGCCCGCTGAAATCAAAGATTTGGCTCAAGATGAATGTATATAAAAACACAAGCATTAAACCATAATTCAACTAATAACAAGAGTTAATCAACAAAATACAAGTTCCCCATTCTAGAACAAGTATTGATGCAAGTATGTGATTTAAGGAAAACTCAAGAACCATCTGTCTTGAGTGTGCTATCCTGCTAAAACGATGTCTATTTGTACCTTTCGATTCAGATAGCTCCAACTCTGTATAAGCTACAATAAGAGGTTATATCAAAAACTATAAACCACTAAAACAAACTCTCAAGGTAAAACTCTTTACCGTTCTTCGTCTAACTCTTCAACGATCGACTTCTGCTAACTCTGGGCTCAACCAAATTCAAACGAATTTGTACAGAGGCAAAATAATATCAACAACTACAATCAAACCTAACTGCCAAATGTTCAAAAATTCAAACGAATCAAAATCCCAAAACTCAAACTGGCGGCATAACGGCTATATTCTGATCAAATCGAAAACACAGACAACAGCATAATATCGAAACCAACTCAATACAATGCTAAAACCTCAATAACAAATCCAATCCAACAAATCTCAAAATCCACTTTTTGAAATAAGCTTCCAAAAATCATAACAAATCCGAACGATGATCTTTTTCAAAACCGACTGAGAATAAAAGATAAGAACTAGCTCAAGAACATCATAACCGAAACTCATTCGATTCTAACAACATCCGAAAATTGAAGTATAACTGATTGGAGAAATACTTACGATAGAACGGAGCTCTCGCTGTCGGGATCACTAATCTGCCTTTGGATTTAAATTCTAACGGACGGATCAACCGAAAAATAAAATCACAAAGCTTGAAGTCACGTTTTGGAGCTCAACAGTGGTGAATGGCGTGTTGGAGGTGATGTAGGGGAATGAAGAAGAGTCAAAGGAGCTAAGATATTGTATAAAATATCATATTTGCATTTTAGTTCCTGAAATTTTTGAAAATTGCAAAATAGACCTTGATAAAAAAATCGGCTCTTCAATTCAATAATCTCCGATTAACTCAAATAAACTCAATTAAGATGATTTTGGGGCGTTACAGCCGTGATTTAATATTAAATCTGGATCCTAGATTTGACACTTGTTTGCATAATTTGTTTGGTACTTTCGTGTGTCTTGGTTGTCTCGTTTTAATTAAATTTATCTTTCTGCTATTTTATTTATTATTTTTTTAGTAATTAATTTTTTATTTAATTCTTCGCATTCTTTTTATTATTCTGTCTAGATTAAGCTAAATAATTAAATCTTGAGAATTAACTACAGTCTCTGTGGGTTCGACACTTGGACTCTCTGTCCACTTTACTATTACTTGACCTAGTATACTTTCTAGTAGACACTGATTTAAGTGGACAAGTTTTTGACGCCGTTGCTGGGGAATTTTTAGTTAATAATAGGATAGAATATTTGCTTGAGACTAGACATTTTTTTTATTTCCTTTGTTTAATTTTAAATTTTAATATTATATTTTTTTTACTTGTGAGGTACTTGGAGATGGATCATCGATAAGCGTTCACAAGGTTTGGCCAACAATACTCGGAGCTATTCTATGTTTTTTGGTGGAGATTCAATGATTTGACAAACAATTGTCGATATCATGATTTTTCGAACTACACTCTCGTTCAGATTTTTTATGGTGGTTTGGATGCGACAACAAGACATTGGGTGGATTATGGAGCTTTGGCAACTAACATTCACCTGTTCAGAAGAGATTATAATAGTGTTATGCACTTGTTAAATGATATAGCAGATTTAGACTACCATTGGCATTGTGATCCTCAATACAGGGTTGGAGTCACCAATATTCTCCAAAATTCAACTCCACAAATTTTGTGAACCAACCATTTGGGCATCAAGAATATTTGTTGAATCTTGAATTTTGGTGATAACAAAACAATACATCGTTGTGTTAGAACGGTCGTCATTTACTTGTATGCACAGCTCATCTACCGACGTCAAGACACCAGCTGACCAAGAGATATCAACTGGAATTAGCAGTCTCAGCTGATCAAAGCATATCAACCGCTACTTGTCAAACGAGTTAGACATATCTACCGACTAAGATATCTAGTGAACTTCAAAGATGGTCAGCTACACGCTACATTTAGAAGTTACAGATTCCTAGGTCTCGGAAAGTTGACAAGACAACTTTCAATGAAAAGGACGAAGCATTTAAGGAGCCGTCTGATAAAGTGAGAAATCCATAAATAGCATTTAATGTGAGCGACACATTGAATAGACTATTAAAGGCGCTCCCATTACGAGATATTCAGAAGATACTATTATATCTGACAACAGACGTTTCCCTACCTTTGAAAGAAGAGAAATACGTTGGAGAAGATCAATATAAATATCAGAATCTCTGTACAAGAAAACAGTCCGGCAATCACAAAGAATTCGCACACTTGAGCTCTTGAATCTACTTTGAATACTCGACCACTCATTCAACCCTTAGCCAAAAAAAGAATATCCGATCTACAAGGAGATCTCTTTAAGGGTCACTCAAATCCTGTTGTTTGAATAACACTATCTGCTACAAAAGATTTGAGAGTCTAAGTCGTCAAGAAACTTAGACATTCATCATCATCAACTGAAGAAGAGTTTGATAAGAACTTTAAATCTTATCAATGTGAATCTAGAAGTTCCATCTTAGGCATTGGATAAGTACTAACTTGGATCGGGTGTATTTCAGACGTTGTAATAACCAAAGTCTTCTAGTGAATCCTTCCGAGGTGGAAGAAGGGGTGATGTAGGAGATTGAGCTCCGAACATCCAGAAACATATATGTGTTTATTTATGCTACTGCATTACTATATTCCATTATTATCAACTAGCATATTGAGAGTTGTTTCCGCACTATTTTAAGTAGCTCTTATACGTCTAGCAAGCAAACAGAAAATCGATTGAGTAAACTAACATTTGCTCAATCACATTGCATTAGAATTAAAGATTATCATAAGTGTGTATTCACCCCCTCCCCCTGTACACACGCTATCGATCCCCAACAAGAGTGTATAGGGCATTTTGAGGATCATGTGGCTCAATTGGAGAACATTGTGAAAAAGTAGGCAGATAAAAATAATTTCTTAGAAATCCGCATCAGTTCTTTGAGTTTTTGGATGAACATATAACACTTCTTATAGAACCATTTTCTGAGATCTGTCAAGAGAATGAAGTAATTGAGCCAGAGCAAGAAGAAATAAAATTTGAAGAATTGTTAATTGAAGAGGATCCAAAAGTGATAGTAGATGAGGAAGAAATATACAAGGCGAATGATTTGACCTCGTCAATGGTCTTTCCATGTACACCATTAGAAGATACATTCTTTCCATTGACGTCAACTCCACAATATTACATCCTCCATGAGTTTAAGCCTAGATTCGGAGTCTCTTTCCAAAATAATCAGTTCATGTCGAGTATTGCTGGACCGACAAGCTTTCCATGTCAATATCACGTCAATCTTGAGGGCGTAGGAAATCAAGACCCATACGTAGTGTCGTATGATTCTTACTATGGGCAACAACCTCTCTTTGATGGTTGCTACTGGAATGTCGGGCAATAGACTATAAACTTAGCGCTGACTGGGAGGTAACCCAGTGTTTTTTTTCCTTTATATTCTTTTTTATTGTTCTTTTTATGTTTATTTTTTATTATCTTTTCATAATCAAATGCCTTACTCGTCGCCTTTATATGTGCAGTATGTTGCCCCGCTAAGAGAAGTTGCTTATGGAGTTCTATAGCCTGAGAAAGAGGACGAATCATAAACCAGGGGAGTGTTATTTTTGTTTTCATTGTGTTTTTTGTTCGTCTTGCATTTGTTTGGTTGTTTTTGCATATTGTTCATTGTTTCTTAAGCATTGAGGGCAATGCTTTGGATAAGTATGGGGGTAGACTAGTTTATATCATTGTTTGTCATGTGTGTGTTGCATTCGTAATCGTTTAGTTTGTTGTGTCTAGTTCGTTTCAGTAGTTGTCTGCATGTGTGTTGAGTAGGATGATAAATGGCAGCCAATGATGATATAAAGTTAGAAAAATGAATTTTTTGTGAAAATGTTGCTCTTGACTCGACATGAGAAACCGTATGTTGAATCGTGAATATATTTAAGCACTCATGTTAGACCACTGAATTGTAGCGAAAGATTTGATGAAGTTTGTGTATGTTTGACCATTGCACAGCACTAGGTGTTTAGTGATCTTAATTGTGTCCTGTGAATTCTAATAATCCTCTACCAATTGCATTTATGATCTTGGGCTCACCAAATTTTTTGAAAAATTTAAAATTGATACGAATTTTTGAAAAATTCAACTCCATTTGGGTTTCGGGCAAGAGATTGAAATCCTAATCGCCTAGTCTGAAACTAAGTTTGCGGATTCAATGGGGTTGATGCTCCATCCGGGCCATAGACGAGAGGATTGAAATCCAAATCCTATCACAGTTATAGCTAAGTTTGCGGGTACTTATTGGGGCTTTAAAAAGCTGGGTGCAAAATTCGACGGTGCGTAAAAATAATCTCAAAGAAGGTGTGTTTTGTTATAGGTAATTGGAAGTAATGAGTGCATGCGAGTGACACTTGCACTAATGTGATATTAGGTCGCTAAGCAGTCTTAAAACTGATTCTTTCTAAGTTCCATTTAACTGGAATAACATTTCACACACGCACGTTCACGCTAAACCGAAGGTGTATTATGAATGGTTGAGAGCATTCGTGTTTTTTAGTTGACAATATAACTTTTCTGAGGCTGACACTTGCCATGAATCGTTACTAATTTTGTTTGTGTTTTGTGTTTGTTTGTCATAAGTCTTGCTCGAGGGAGAGGAAGGTTTTAAGTATGGGGAAATTGATAAGTGCATTTTGTGTGCATTATTTCGTGTTATTTTTATGTCTATTGTGCATTCATTCATATTGTTTTATGTTGTTTTTATGTGTTTTATTGCATGTGTGTGCATTTCACACTCTGGGTTTTATTTGTAGGAAAACTGGAATTTAAAGGAGTTTTGAGGGCAAGAAAAAGAGAAAATAAAAGAACAAAAAAGAAAAGAGCTTGGAGAAGTAGAGTTATAGCTCTAAATGTAGAGCTACAGCTCTAGGAGAGATAAATGAAGAAGAAACAAAAGTAGTGCTATTGCGCTTTGGGAAGGCGCATCTGCGCAGTGAAGGAAACAAACAAGCGCAATTGCGTTTAAAAATTGAGCAGTTGCGCTTGATGCCGTGTTGGAAGAAATCTCGGGCAGAAATCATCTCGCTCGAGCGCACATTTATGCGCTCGAGCGAGCTGAGAGAAACTTAAAAAATATATTACGGGCATAAAGTTGCTCGCTCGAGCGCAACTTTATGCGCTCAAGCGAGAGATCGCGGAGCAGAAAAATAGAATTTTCGAAAACTAAAAGTCTTATTTTAGCGGGCTTTATTTCGTGGGCTTTTCAAGCCATATAAATAGAAGATAAAAGATCAGATCAGGGGGGGATCGCATCAAAGGAACATGGATGGCGGCTAGGAGACTTGAAGATTTGAAGAACACTTCATTCTAGTTTCTTCTTCTTCTTTTTATTTTTGAATTAATATTTTCAATTATTGAGTAGTTCCTTTCAACCAAGACGACGAGATTGGGCCAAACAATTTTATGTCGAACATGTGGATGTTGATTTGGGATTTTTGGATTTTTATCTAGATTATTGATTTTTGGATTTATATTTTGTTCTTGTGAATAATTTGATCAATTATTTACTTGCATGTTAATCGATTTCGAGTCAAAAGGTGAGAAATTGATTTTGATCGCTCCATTAATAAACACAAGGCTAAATTGACTAGAAATAGTATTCGATTTTATTGTGCGGCATTAGGTGAAAACTGGATTCTCACAATTCCGAATGCATTTGAATTTGATTTGAATTATGAAATATTGATCCGTAAATATTTTAATATGTTTAATTGTTCTAAAAATAGATTGTTAAATAAATTAGCAGGATTCGCCGTGATTTAATATTAAATCTGGATCCTAGATTTGCCACTTGTTTGCATAATTTGTTTGGTACCTTCGTGTGTCTTGGTTGTCTCGTTTTAATTAAATTTATCTTTCTGCTATTTTATTTCTTATTTGTTTAAATAATTAAATTTTTATTTAATTCTTCGCATCCTTTTTTTTTATTCTGTATAGATTAAGATAAATAATTAAATCTTGAGAATTAACTACAGACCATGTGGGTTCGACACTTGGACTCTCTGTCCACTTTACTATTACTTGACCTAGTATACTTGCTAGTAGACACCGATTTAAGCGGTCAGTGACCTGATACTAGTACAAGTGTCCAACCATCACGGTGACCTGACACAAGACTTATGTATCCAACCATCCACAAACTCGTAGGGTGAGCGGCCCTACTACTACAAGATATCTCAAAGATACTGGATCAATATGCTCATGTATCCAACATACAGTCATGACATGTTGTATATAAAGACATATAAAACATGCAATCACATAATACATGCAAACACATAATACGTGCATATTCAATCTGGATATCTCGAATAACACTTCCGTACCTCTCTAAGGCAGATCCTAGAAGCTCCCCTCTAAGTCCAAGTCTATCATGCAGCACTACAATACATAAATACCATGTATCATCTAGCACGTCAAACATCAACTAACATGCTCTAAAAGTCTTATTGAAACTATAGCCTACTCCCTATTTACTATAGGAAATCAAAGCCATACCTTCGTCCATCGTCAGTCCGCTGATGTCGAATTCCCCAGAGTCTGGGCATAGCCTAGCTACGACCTCTGGACGCCTCGCCAGAGCTCCGTCGTTTGACCGCTACTACGGACACTGTCCGTTATATAAATTATATTATTTTCTACTCCAACTCTTAAAGAAAGAGTCCCGAAGCCCTTAAAATAGAGTCATTACGGGAGATGAGAGGAATTATGCATTTCAAAAGTGAGCCCTCGGACCCCTATTTATAGGCATCGATCGGAAAGTCCGATCCCCGGTTCGGATTGTCCAATCTCTGCATGGTTTCCACGTCGCCCTGCATGAAACTTCGAACGGTCCGATCCCTCTTCGGATCGTCCGAGATACTTGTACAACCCTTCTTGCCACTTGTCCTGGTGACACATCAGACGGTCCGATCCTACACATCGGATCATCCGATTCGGCCATGTGATGTCAGCAATGATGTCATCCCCTACCCGAGATTTGGACACTTGTCCCTTGGTGAGTTCGGATCGTTCGATCCCTTGATCGGGTCGTCCGATCTCACTCTGAATCCGAACCCAATTCGTGCCCCCGAACTGTCCAAGTTCGGACCCTCCAAACCCAGTTCGGATCCTTCGAACTGCCCGAGCCCAATAATTTTATTAACCATTTTTCGGGCAATCTGGACCCAAATATTTGGTTCGTTAGATCTAATTAAAATCCCTTAATCTTGATTTATTAAATCTAAACATGATTAGCAACTTAATCTTGTAAAATGAAACTGGGCTAGGACAGCGTGTCTTCTGTCTTCTTTATTCCAAAACCAGATTTCCCATTTCCAAATCTTGTCGGCTTGTTCTTCTCTAGATCCAGTTTCCAGATCGAGAGAAGACAACGCAACAGGTGAGTGTATCCGAGAATGTAGATATATATTTAATTATTTACCGAGATAGGTTATTCATGGAGCAAAATATTGATTCCGTCATCTTTTTGCTCAATGTTTCATATTTACCAGATTCGTGACCGTTGATTCGAAGATTGAAAATCTTATTCAACGAATTTATGAGTGATATCAGAGGAAAGCTTCAGGTGCCTGTAAAATACTGGTTTTCATGGAGCAAAATACTGGTTTTTCCTCTCTGCTGCGCGCTTGAACTAATGGAGACAAAAGCCAATTATTTAGGGCGAGGGGTTAACGGGTAAAAGCACTCTACAATCTCAAGTACTATTCACAATAGATTCACAATGCTTGCTCCCTACCATGGACTTATTATCCGAGAATTTCAGGCGTAGATGGTCAGGTAATGTCGGGCCCTTAGGTTATCCAACGAAGACTGAAAATTGAGTCAAAAACCAGATTAAAAACTAATCCTGCCCTAATACTCCCTACCAAACGGGCCCTTAATGTATAAATAGTGTGATCGATAAATTAATTAACTCACGATTTCGTTGTCACCACTGATTTCAGAAATGTTTTGAATGTGATTTCTTATGACGATGGATTCATACATGCAACAACTTCGATGTGCATTGGGTTAATCTGCGAATTGATGTAATAATCTATAAATCACGCTATTCAAGTAAATTATATTGGTCAAACTAGTTGTATGCGTCTTTTTGATAGTGTTTGCAACATCTAAATATAAGTAATTATGAATTTTTTTTCTCACAAATTTGTTAAAAAACATTTTCTAATCACTTATTTTTAGAGATTACAAAAATTGTCTTTGTCTCTTTGATTGTGTGCATATGAGAATATTATGGAAGAATTTTCCAAGCTTTAGTATTTTTTCTTCAAAAAACTATATTTTTTTAAAAAATAATTATAGTTATTTTTTTAATATAATATTTTAAATTTTATAAATGACATGAAAGTACTTTATTGTGAACATCTCGAGTAAATTCAATATCGAATTGACTTGACCCTCATATATTATATATATAAATTTTGGTAAATATAATGAAATTATATTTTTTTTTCATTATATTTTCTTTATCAAAATATTCTAAGAGATCGGCACATAATGCGAACTGAAGCATTTTCATTGACTTTTTCCCCAAGTTGAGACAAACCATATAATTATTTTCTTAATTTGATGTAATAAAGAATAAAATATTGCGTGTTTTATTTATAGCCGGCTAGTGTGGAAAAATAGCATCATGTATTCGTATTTTATTTAAAGTATATATATATATATATATATATGTTAAATCAGTTGATCCGGTTTAATTTGTAATAAAAAATAATATTTTTAAAATATAATATAGCATTTTTTTATGAATCAGATCGAATTTAAAATTAATTTAGCAAAATTAACTTAAAACAATCTCATATGAATTTTTGTTACTTGTTAATTACCGTGAGCTTATTTTGGTAATAACTTGTCTTCTTCTTCTGTTTTTCATCGTATGTTTTTCTTTTTGTTTTTGAAACTTTATCGTATATGTTTTTCAAATAGTATATATATAGAGTTCTTTTATGGTGCTCAACTCTATATGTCTAACTCCATGCCCATGTACAATATATGATAAGTCAACTCATCAATTGTGTTGGTCAACTCACATATTGTACATGGTGGGCATGGAGTTGGGCATATGAGTTGGGCATCATAAAAGAACTCTATATATATATATATATATAAAGTTAGAAAGAAGAATGTTTCATATATAACATTCTTCTTTCTAACTTTTCTTTTTCGGCCTTATATACATTATAATATAAACTTTATATACCCTTATTTCCAACCGGTCACGGGAAGATATTTAATCTCGAATTTAAGTTCTATAAGTTTAGCACTATTCTTGGAGTTTGTTCTTCAACTTTTGAATTTGTAAATCAAATACGAATAAATCCAAATTATACATAGAATAAAATCTTGAATTTAGATTTCTAAATTTAAACTTTAGAATTGCATATTCGAAAATTTCTGTGAATCGAGATATTTTTTATAGTCAAATCACAGAAGAAAGTTTAAAGTTAATATTTTGTGATCAATAGATATCAAGATTTGTAGTGATATATTGTATCTCAAAATTGTGGTCCTAACTCCTAAAAGATAATTTTTATATAGTGAGTATCTCTTCGCGGGAAATTCATTTATTTTTTTTCGAGTAATTAAGCGGGAAATGCATCTTAAATGCAAAAAGATGTAACTCTTTCCACAACCAAACAAATAGCCAAATTATTATTAATACTTACAATCAATCATGCACCTAGTGAAAAGAAAATAATAAATAAATATTTTAGTTAAAATTTTAAATTTTGTGGGCGTCAATTTTCGGATATTTATTATGAACATAATTTTTTAATATTTTCATAAAATTATAAATAAAAAGTACTGTCAGTTGTCACGTCTTTATTGGATTTTCTTGCGATGGATTCGATTTCACATGCGCTGGCGACACACTTCAAAAAGTGTGCTAATGGGAACGTGAAACACGATTTCAAAAAATTAGCAACCTACTCTTGATTGCCCACCAAATTAAATTAATTAAGACTTTATTGATATTTTTTGAATTAATTAAATTTGAGCTACCTTGAATTGACTTCCAGCGTTAACTTCCATTCAGCCTAAAGACGTCATATGGCCAGACTTTGTGGTTAACATTTGGGGAGGTTAATTAGTAATTAAGTCCACAAAATACTTCCATGCTACTGCATTTTATACATAAAACACACAAAATATCCATAATAGGTGCTCGTCGTATGCATTTCTGATATGATGTTCATGAATTAAATATACAAGATATTACCTCAAGCATTGATCGGTACTCATATAAGTAGTATTTATTATCGATAGGTGTTCATCGTATCAAAATTATATATATATATATATATATGTATATTTCCTCGTGTAAATAAGAGAAAACTGCAAATTTGGTCTTGTATATTTGTCAATTTGCGATTTTGATTCTCTATATTTTTATATTTCACTTTTAGTCCTGCAGGTTACGATTTTTGGAAATTTCGATCTTTTTTATTCGAAAATGCTTACGTGGCACTATACACGTCAGCTCCACATCAGCACTGAATTGGTGCCACGTCAGCGCCACGTCGGAAAAATGACTAAAATTTCCAAAAAATAAAGATAGCGGACTAAAACTAAAATTTAAAAATATAAATGACTGAAATCATAAAGTGACAAACATACAAAACCAAAAAATAATTTTCCCTGTAAATAATTAAAGATGTATATGATAATAATTAGAAACTAGAGTTTAGTAATTAAATAGCTATATATGGTCATGACTATGGATCACCAACTAATCGAGTCAAGATTAATTTATAGTTATAATTGTGAGCCATTAGGTAAACACATCGACTACCACTGAGATAATTATCGAGTTCAACCTTATTAATTGAATAGAAAAATGATTCTCCGATGGGGTATCTTGATTCCGTAATATATATATGAGTTGAATATCTGTTGTTAGACATTTCACAAACGCTATAAGATATTCCCATAAACATATTTTAGAATGTTATATCAGTCGTCCTCTCACACACCTTTTCAAATATCCAAAATGGTGTTGCTAGCACTAAAAATGATAATATTATTTCAAATTGAATCGTATCTAATATGGATCTTATAGCCAGCTACATGCATAATTAAGCGCGCGGACAAATTACGTACAAATGTACAATCTCGGTAATATCTAGTATCATTTTATCTTGCTATTAACATATACTTATTAATTTTATTAAAAAATTAATTTGGTAATCTTAACATTTAATGGAGACAATAATCTCCATCTTCACATGTCAGCATCCAAGATTCCCACGTCCAATTATCTCCGACTTTATATTTAATGTTTTCACCAAATTGCTTCCCAGAATGGCCCATTATAATTTATTATAGCAATGTAGCCAAACTACATGTCTACCTCTAGTTGTGGATGGAAATTTGCCCGACGCATGTCTCTTTGTAAATCAGTAAATCATGCACTCGGATTACGACCCAATTTTATTATTTCTTGCTACAATTTAACTGACAGACTACTTCGAAAACTCCTACTTTTGGTCTCAGTCATTCCTTTAACGCAACTTGCTCGAGAGTGGGGGCCTATAATATGTCATGACTAAATTCAACTATATCTCCGAATATTTATAATAACTCAAGTCACCTCATTTTTAAGATATACTATCAAAATATAGTGAAATGCTCCAGTTCTCTAAAACGTTTTTTGGATAAATATCGATTTGAGTGTCGGAGTGTCTTCGTCAACAATCTCCGGTGACACTGAATTTACTTTGTGATACATGATACCAATTTACGAATCATTGTTTGGAATTGTCCGAGTACTAATCCGGCCACCCAGATCTTCTCAGATTACCTAGATTTTTTCTGATCAAGTAATATCAATTTTTGGGTGCATCACACTCCGTATTATATTTATTTATTCGTTTATTATTTTAGATAGTAAAGAAAAAGTGAAGTGATATAATAGATATATATATGTATAAATATATATATATATATATATATATATATATATATATATATATATATATATATATATTACAATATAGTACGACGGTAAGTTTAATATCCACGTAGATAAATGTCAAATTGTAAAAAAAGAAAAAAAAAACTTACTATTTTTTTTTCTTTGTTTAGTTTTTATAATGTAATAATTTGACATCCCATGTGACTGTGAAAAAAAATTACACAGAATATAACTGAGATTGTCTCATAATAAAATTACTCATTATAAAATATCTTGAAACTTATTTCAAATCCCAGTAACATATTTATCCAATATTTGTACAATTTTAGAATATCACAAAAATATTACATCCATATCTCCAAAACAAATTTAACACATTAACAATGGTCAATGGACATAATCATAAGTTCTTAACATTAAATTACATTAAAATTCCTTCCTATCTTTTTGATCATATGAATCCAATAATATATTGCTATACACATGTACGTCTTCAAATTTGAACACTGTTACATCAAGTGGCTGAAAATATATAATATAATTATAATGCATAGTGACCCAAAAATGATCAGATGCAAAAGCACAATGGAAATTCCAAAATTTGACTCGAAGCAAACAACAATCGTATGTCCCTATAAATGAGCCCCAAACTCCTACACTAAAATTACCCACAATAAAATCACTCACTCACACAAACAACATGGAGCTCTTCTATGTCTCTCTCCTCTCCGCCTTCCTCCTCCTGGTTCTCTTCTCCCTCAACTTCCTCTTCTACAGGAACAAATCCACCCACGGCGGATCTCCGCTGCCGCCGGGGAGGACCGGCTGGCCCGTCGTCGGCGAGAGCCTCGAGTTCCTTTCCACCGGCTGGAAGGGTCATCCCGAAAAGTTCATCTTCGACAGGATATCCAAGTACTCTTCCCAGGTTTTCCGGACTCATCTCTTGGGAGAACCCGCCGCCGTGTTCTGCGGCGCCAGCGGCAACAAGTTCTTGTTCTCCAACGAGAACAAGCTCGTTCACGCATGGTGGCCTAGCTCCGTCGACAAAGTCTTCCCTTCTTCCAACAATTCTTCTTCCAAAGAAGAAGCCATCAAGATGAGGAAAATGCTCCCCAACTTCTTGAAGCCCGAGGCTCTCCAAAGATACGTCGGGATAATGGATCATATAGCGAAAAGACACTTTTCCGACGGGTGGGAAAACAAAGACCAAGTGGTGGTGTTCCCTCTGGCCAAGAACTACACTTTCTGGCTGGCGTGTAGGCTCTTCGTGAGCATCGAGGATCCCAAGCACGTGGCTAAATTCGCGGACCCTTTCAATCTTTTGGCCTCGGGTTTGATATCCATCCCAATAGACTTGCCCGGAACGCCGTTTTACAAGGCGATAAAGGCGTCGAACTTTATAAGGAAAGAGCTGGCCTCCATCATCAAGCAGAGGAAAATCGATCTAGCGGAGGGGAAAGCCACGGCTACGCAAGACATACTGTCGCACATGCTGCTTACGAGCGATGAAAGCGGGAGATTCATGGGTGAATTGGAAATCGCGGACAAGATATTGGGTCTGCTCATCGGTGGCCACGATACGGCTAGCTCTGCATGTACTTTTGTCGTCAAATATCTCGGGGAGTTGCCGGAGATCTACGAGGGAGTCTACAAAGGTACGTACGATTTCATTAAACATTTGTTGCATTTTGAGTCTTCATTTTTCCTAATTATATTTATGGGTTACTACTAATCCGTTGAAAGTTTCTTTCGCTACTGACTTATAATGTGGTAAAACGAGTTTATACATTAAAAAAAAAAAAAAAAGAGAGAGAGATTATAAGTATAAAAATTAGAAGTAAAATTTTTGGCATAGAAAAAATTGATCCGTCTATCAAGACTTTTTGTCTTTTTCTTTCTTTCTTTCTTTCTTTCTTTTTTTTTTTTTTTTTTTTATTTTTATGTGGCCCTTTTCATCGGATGCCGATAGAGTAATAACACTTAGTTTTAGGAAGATTTCGTTGATTTTTCCAAACATATTAATATATAAAATGATATACCTTTAGTAAGTTTGAATTTTTGTTACCGATAATGTTTCTAATAAATTATTAGAGAAATGACATATATCACCAATGTGAAAGCGTAAGTTTGCTAGTTTTTTTAGTTAATAATCCCGTGATTCTAGATCTGTAACATACATGCACCTTTTTTCAACTAAATAATGGTTGAACTGCCTTTAAATGATTTTTATGAACTCTTTTTGAATTCTTTTATTGAAAAATTAAATTAAAATATTAATGCATTAACTTATATTTTCAATTAAGTTTATTTATACTACCACTTTAATTAATTTAAATATTAAATTTTATTTAAAAATAATTAAACTTATTACTTAATTTAATGTAATAATAAAATTTACTATTAAAATATATTTCACATGTAACAAATATTAAAATAAAATAATTATATATACTTTTGATAGTTATATAACTAAAATTTGATTATTTTATTCAATTAAATTTAGAATTATAAAACAAAATTAATTTAATTATTTATTTTAGAATGTGTATTTTTGTATTTTTTAGCTTGTGAGATAATATCATAAAAATTTTTGTGAAACTTTTGAAAATTTGTCCCGTGAATTATTAAAAATTGTTTGTTTTTTTTAATTTTTCTAGTCCTTTAAATTTTGGCTTTACGTACGTCACAAAACGATAAGCTTGTATCTTTCGTCCTTCGTGACCTCTCATTCATCCTTTGGCACACACACATCTTCTGCATAAATTAAGAAAATAATTTACAATATATACTTTTCAAAATAATTTCTTAATTTGTTTGAAAACACACAAATTTAAATGAATGGGATGGAGGGAGTATTTAAATTTCTCAAAATTATTGCTATATGTTTGATCCGAACATTTTATTTTATTTTTATTCGAAAATTATAAATTGAATAGGTGCGAATTGGAGACTTCTTGTAGTGTACTATTGACTTAATACATACATGTCAACAATCGGCAGCCACTTATGTGTACTACATATTAATAAATATTTTTCTACCAAGTCAGAATCCACCTACCAAGGATCTAATTCAATTTCTTATTTTCACATATAATTATTTTCAAGATAATTCCATATTTCAACTTATGACTCTAAGATGCTAACATCATTCTATTTCATGACATCAAGATTCAAAACATAATATAATCCTACTACCCACATAATTCGTCTTACCATTAATCTATCATTTATGGTGTGTAGAACAAATGGAAATCGCAAACTCAAAGGCCCCCGGCGAATTATTGAATTGGGATGACATTCAAAAGATGAAATATTCATGGAATGTTGCGTGCGAGGTGTTGAGGCTTGCACCACCTCTCCAAGGAGCTTTTAGAGAAGCAATCTCCGATTTCATGTTCAATGGTTTCTCTATTCCAAAGGGTTGGAAGGTATATATACATATATATAAATTATTCCGATTTCGAATTATATATATATCATATACTAAAGTTTCCTTATGTATTTTCGTGACACAGATATATTGGAGTGCAAACTCGACACACATCAACCCCGAATGCTTCCCCGATCCGAAAAGGTTCGACCCATCTCGGTTCGATGGATCCGGACCGGCCCCGTACACGTTTGTTCCGTTCGGCGGAGGCCCGAGAATGTGCCCCGGGAAAGAGTATGCACGTCTAGAGATACTTGTATTCATGCATCATCTTGTGAAGAGATTCAAGTGGGAGCAAATTATTGCCGATGAAAAGATTGTGGTGAACCCGATGCCTATTCCGGCCAAGGGACTGCCCATCCGCCTATATCCCCACAAGGCATGATAAAATGTGAATTACTATTGTGCCCTTTTCGCAATCGAAGAAAACTACTCAATATCTAAGGGCTTCTATTGTAATTTTCTCTTTCTAATAATTGTTCCACTCTTGGGTTTTTTATTTTTGTGATTTGATTTTAGAGAGTATCCTTAGTTTGAGAAGTCATGATGAAATGTATGAAAATAATGATATGATGGAATGGGATTTATATATATGTATGATTATGTTATGAGGACCCCAATGATAGTGCTCTTTCAGAAAGCATGCTTTATATTATTTATTTAGTATTGGTTATAATAATATATAGTACCATTTGGTATATGTAATAATGTAAACATTGTTTAATAAATTAGACTAAAATCAGAAATTTAAAATTTTACAAATTTTTTTCGAAAAAAAGTTCAATAAATTAGGTAACACAAAAATTCAATCTTAAAAAAAAAAAAATACATATATATATATATGTGTGTGTGTGTGTGTGAGTTTCATTTTCAAAGTGGATATGACTTGATAAGCCAGTAAAATTCACGCAATAAATCTGGACCATTCATTATAATGTGTGGGAGATATATTAATGTCCAATAATAATACATTAATTAATAGGTAAAAATCACTCGATATAACACACACGGCATTTACCGTTTCAAAGGCTCTAAAGTAGTTTGAAACGATGGAGTGGTATTTCCAAACCTTTGAACTTTTGTGTTGCAAAGGGCCTAAAAGTAGTTTGAAATGATTATAATTTTATTTCTAAATTTCTTAAATTATTTACAGATTAATGCGACTTGACTGGTATATCCATCTTGCATTTACACCAACCAACTTTGTTGACTTCATATCTTGAAATAATATTGTTGTAATATCTTTAAAATTTTAGTGGTGGAAGGTGGACACAGGACATATATCACCTTATACCAATAATAATAATAATAACAATAACAATAATATTTTTTCCCCATAAAAAAATATTGAAATACACCTAAGTGTACCAAGATAACTCTATCAATTGACTCACGTTTTATGATCATCACATACAATTTAGTATTCATTTGCATTCTATGACTTGTGATGATCACTTTTATTTTGTTGTATAAAATAACTCTTCAATGATTTCAATCAATTTTTTTAGTTGGGATAATTTAATTTTTGGTTCTCTAATTCGCACGTTATAGACTAAGATACACTGAATTATTACATACATTATTTAAACGACAAAAATAAGTAAACAAGATGACGAACCGCAGATGTTTTTCAGCAGCTATGTCGCCACAATGATGGAAAGGGATCTTCGTAAAAAAATCTTTTCATACAGAGGGAAGATAAGTTTTTGGTTGGTGCAGCAATTTTGATCTATTTTAGCTTTTAATATGATCTCAACAGAGTGCTTACGAACTGTGACATCAAAAAATTATTGACTTAAATCACATTACTTATTCTAAAAGCATAAAAAATTAAAAATAATTAGCATCGATTAAATCATATTTTGAAAAGTTAATTGGCTAAAATTCAAAAGTGAAAAAATTAATGCACCAAAATATTATTTTCCCTTATGTATCTCTTTCGAATTTGAAACATAATTTTTGGCATGAAACATTTGAATTATAAAATCTGATCATGTTAATGTATATCATGTATTCTTTTTCTTATCTAAATTTATACAATTATACTAGTGTTTTTCTTTCGTCATGCGTGTTTTCTTTTTTATCATAATAATACAGGATAAATGTTCTTACAAGTTTTCATGATTTATAAATATTTGAAATATATGCAATAAATATGGTATGGTGTTATTAATTGATGAGATATGTGTTTTAAAAAAAATAATCAAACTAATATCCAATACAAAGACCACAGGAAAAAAAAATAAAAATAATATATAAGTTACGTGACTAATAAGACATCAAATCCATAATTAACATCACCAAAAAAGGAAATAAAAAACGTAGAGAGGCACATCAACAGCAGCTTTAACTTTTAATTTTTTTTGTTAAAATTCTATTTTAGAATCAGACGATTGTCCATAATATCATTTAACAAACTTTGAACAAAACATTGAAAACTATACTAAAAATATTTCAATGAAGCTAAGAATTCGAACCACGCAGCCACCGAGCTACTCACGAACAGCTTCAATCAAGGCCAAACACGTTGCAAAAAATATTCAAATCTTAATTTGCTGCAAAAAAATTTCCAATTTCCAGACACCATTAACCAAAAACACATTTGATCAAAAGTATCATATCATATTATCATCATCCAAGAAGCTAAAAATGTATAAACCAACTTCATGCGACGGTAGATGAACCGGATACAGGCATAGAGCTTGATTCGCACTGGACTGACTGACTTCAATGTTACCTGCTATATTTCATCGAAAATAAATAATCTTTTGGACAACGCGAATGCATGAATACACATCACATCTCCTCTATCGTCATCGTTTGGAATCTTAAATCCAGAAACTTGAAAAACAGAAACACAAAACAAACAGTTTTCATAGAAATAAGCATCCTCCCCGTGTCTATCAGCGGGCAAGATTCAAGAAATTAAACCTAGATACATACACACAACTGACACAGAATCACCTTTTTTTCTTCCCTTTTCCAGTTCTTCACTATTTTCTTACCACTTGCTAATCTGTAGTCATAGGTTGAGTCATGCAGCACCTAAAACGAGCCTTTCTAACAGTAGTCATGATCTCATTCTCGGCAGTCTCGAGCATTCTGACAATTTCGCTGAACGAGGGCCTCACGTCGGGATTAACATCCCAGCAATAAGTCATGATCTGACCAAGAGCCGGAAGGCAATCGTTGGGGATCGTTGGTCGGACACCTTTATTGACGACTGCAAATGCTGCCTGAACGGCAGTCATGTTCTGGAATGGAAGCATCCCAGTTATAAGCTCCCATAGCACAATTCCAAAGCTGTATACATCGACTTTTTGTGTATATGGCCTATGCTGAATCATCTCCCTGAAATTTAGGAACAATATCCCAAATATTCCACCAAAGGCAATTAATAAACTACTGTAAGAAGGATCAAAATAAAAATAATAACCACAGAAACAGCTCAGATTGTCAAATATTCTGTCAAACACACTCGAACTATTTTAACTGCAGCATCAATATTTGAATTTAGAGAACACATAATTTTTAGGTAGAAACGAGAGCTAAAAAAATCATGCACGACAAACATAAATTTGGCTACACGACTTACAATGTTTCAGACATTTCGAATGTATGATGAAATGGAATGTCTTAAATAATTAATTTAGGCAGCAAAAATAGCAAGTACTAATGGGCGGGGGCGGGGAATTTGTATGTTAGAGAAATAAAAAACAATCGATTAGCACACAACTCACGACCAAATAGATTGGAAATGTATGAAAACATAAAAGAAGAGAAACAAAACAATAATAATTAACTTACGGTGCCATCCAACGATAAGTGCCCGTCTCTGGTGTCATTCCTTCAGTCTGTACCTCAATGCGAGCTACACCAAAATCCGCAATCTTGATGGATTTGTCCGCTGATATTAAAAGATTATCTGACTTCAAGTCTCGATGGATTAAATTCAACCCATGCACATATGCCATACCTCTTGCCACATCCAAGGCCTGCTTTACAGCCAATTTAAGGGGTACAGCACGGTTCTGCCGCTTCATCAAGAACTGCCGCACTGAACCTCCCTTGGCATATTCAGTCACAATACACCAGACCATGGGTTTGCGGCATGCACCAATGAAGCGAACGATATTTGGATGCTTCAGATTCGCTAACATCATTACCTCTTGTTGAAACTGCTGCTCCATCAAGTGTGCCCTCTCTGTATCATTCTCTGGTTTCTCGAGAAGCTTAATTGCAACATCCTCACCATTATACGTGCCTCTGTACAACTTTCCAAAAGCCCCTTGAGCAAAAGCTGGCCCCATGTTCAGCTTCCGCAGGTCAATGGTCCACTCATCATAGTCACCAAGTCCTTGTGTTGGATACCGAGGGTTCATTAAAGCTTGTGCCAGAGCATCATTACTCAGCCCATGAGATGCTCTCCCATGATTGACACTTGCAGCGACTGAATAGTTGTGTACATGCTTGAGGCCTTGGTGGCCCAAGATACGAGTGTTGGAACCATTCGATCCAGTACTGCTGTCCATCGACATGGCAACAGAGCCTCCACCGTTGCTCATCTGCAAGCTCCCATAACTATCTACCGACATATTCGATTCCTCATTCAGCTTGCGATAGAAATTTTGAGAAAAATCGTAGTTTTCATGGTTATGGTTTAGGTCTATGATTCCAGTAAATTTCGTACCCTCCAACATTTTCTCGAATTTGTTATCAATATTTTCCACCAAACAGAACCTTGAAAACCCTTTATCCTGTATGCTTAATCATTTCCAAGCTCAACCTCCCTCACCAAATACCTATAGAGAACACATAAAAACACTGATAACTCCAAATAAAGTTCCATGTCTCCATCTATATATTTTACTATAAAAAAAAGTAATTCATGCCAATAAGATAGCCGATCCAATTGAAAACACCAAAATATTTACGATATCAAAACTTTAATAAGACCTTCAAAACCACCAAAGAAGCTATAGCAATACCAAAAAACACAAACCAAGATTATATAATGAGTGCAAAAATACACATAACCGTACACACGCAAAGCTAAACTAGCTTCGTTGAGCTCAAAATATAATTCCTAAGATACATGTAGTTTGATATTCAACAGAATCGAAATGCTCAGGCTATAGATACTCATTTGCCTCCCATGTTCCTGAGTAGAAGACTCGTTCCAGATAACAGAACTAGAAGTCCCACCTCCAAATTTTCCCTTCCCAAACCAAAAAAATAGAGCCAAGATTCAAACTTTAGCAACAAACCCACAAAAAATGAACTCTTCAAACGCAAAAATCAACATCTAAAAAATCAATCCAACTAAAAACCATACCAATATTAAACCCCAGACAATCACACAAAAAAAAACAAAAGCACGAACCCACAAACCCTCCGAGTAGGTAAAAATTTCGGTGATCCGATGGTAAAATACACAAGAAATAGAAAAAAAAACAGCTCGATCAAGAGGGCTTGACTTCACCTTTTCCACGTCTTGGGTCAGCCAAAGACGATGCAATCCCGCAGGAGACTGGCGAATTCACAAGTTTGCCCTCGTCCCCACAAAACTTCAGCTGCACACAGTAAGAATCAAAGATAGAGTAGGAAGAACGGTGCCTTGAGAGAGACCGTTTTAGAGAGAGAAACCAGACAATGGAGAGAGAGAGAGAGATGAACGGACATGAAATGGAAAATGAACCCTTGTGTTGTGTTAATTAATTATGTTGCCTAAAGTTTACTTCAAAAGAAAAAAATATATATTGTTACCTAAAGTTTTTTTCTTATTATACTTACTAAACTAATGCCAAAAATAGAGTTTGCCCATTCCTCTGCATATATTTTCCGAAACGAGTTTGATGTTTGTCCCACAAAATTAGTATACTTTTATTAGTTAGCGTGATTTATACGTTATTATATTATCATGAAATTTTGTTTATTTAACATGTCGATTTAACATGTTGAAGTACAACAATTGAGTGCTTTTATCGTGGTAGAGAAAGTTTATATATATAATAATAATAATAATAATAATAATAATAATAATAATAGAAATACATATATATGTAAATACATATATATGTAAATAATAGAATGATGCGTGATTCAAATTAATTATATATTTTTAAGTCAAATGTTGGGCGTAATAATGATATACAGTAATTTAATTTCTTTATCATTCATACGAAATAGTGTCTCATATTATGTAATATATAATTGCACAGTTATATAGTTTATTGTTTTTATAATCAAATTTAAAATACACAAAAATAGAATTTAATTTTCTGTGGAATGATCTCGCGGATCTATATAATTATGAGATGTGTCTATCTTGTGCCAAACATGTGAAAGATAGTATTTTTACGTTAAAATTAATATTTTTGCCATAAAAATCAATATTTAAACCAATAAAAAAATGATACATTTATAATGAAAAAAAATAATTTGGATATAAAAAACAATATTTTTCACAAGTCGAATACCTTTCATTCAAATATACATATATTATACAATATTTCTTCACACTATAACTCACATAAATAATACTTTAGATGTAAAAAAAAAAAAAACTAGTTTTTATGGAACGTATTAGGTAGAAGATCCGTCTAACAAAATTGATATATAAGACAATGTCCTATGAGTTTTTTTGAAAATTAATATAGGTGATGAGATTAACAACTCATAAATTTATTAATTTTTTATTTTCACATACTCAAAATATTAAAATTAATTATTCCAAAAGCTTTCTTTTAAAAATATTTCATTATTATTTTTTGTTGAGAAAGGATATTGTTATAATTGGATCTCGTACCCGAGACTTTTTCCTAAATTTGAGATCTTAATGACAGAAGAGCAACAAATCATCCGCATATTTTCTTATGTTTATTTATAAGTACATGTGTATACCAAATATGCATATATGTGTGTTTTGTATAGGCTTGGAATAGGGTCGGGATCCGTTCGTACCTCTCCTACCCAATCCCCGTCTCGAAAAACAATCGAGAAATTTTTTTTCTCTCGATCCTATATCTGACACATTTCGGGACCCAAATATTCGGGATCCCGTCGGATAGGGAGAGAAAATCCCGATTTTTTTTTTATTTTTAAAATTTCGTTAAAAAAACAAAAAAAATATATTATTAAATAAATTGTCAAATTACATCTCTTATTCATATTTGTTCTAACTAGATAATTATAAATATGAATTAATTAAATTATTAATTTAATTTTTAAAAAATACACAAAAATAAAATGACATTTCATGATTCTACTATTCGATAGTTTCAACAACAAACAATTACGTGAATTAAGTTATAGCTTAATTATTATATGAGTTGAAACACAATAATATTTAGCTCAATATATTAATAAAATTATTAATAAAATATATTATAATATTAATTCGGGACAGGTTCGGAATCCCATCGGGATAAGGATTTATTTTCGATCCCTTTTCCGATATTAATCTGGATGGAAAAAATCCCGAAAATTCGGATTAGGAAAATGCCGGGATGAAATTTTTTCGGGACGAAAATGTAATAAGATTCGCGAAGGGTCGAGATTTCGGAAATTTTGTCACCCCTAGTTTCCTGTACATTTTATACTACTATTTAAAATTTTAATTAGCTATAACAAGGTCAGCTCCTTGCAGTATAGTAACGGGCATTTGTGTGATATTATACGATCAACCAAATAATTTGGTCATCTTCCAAACGTAATTATAAACATTGAAGTCGTTCATTTCATAAATTTCTCAATAAAATTAAAGTATATAACATGAGCAAATAAACGGAAAATTAAGATAGCCAAAAGATTTATCACAAAAATTCTATAAGACAGACGGTATCATGGGTCATTTTTTTTAAAAAAAAATCTTCTATTCTACTCGACTTATTCAAAATATTATTTTTTATTGTTAATATTAATCACATCAATTCGTCTCACAACACTTACTCAAATATTATATTTTACGTTTAATTTCAACACCGATGGAATCGCAAACTAAAATATTTGAAGGTCATGATTATATTTATTGGATAAAACTAAATAAAAGAGAACCCCACAAAAATCAAGAAACATCTGCTGTTTCTTCGTTTATAATATAAATATAAAGACAAGAATTGTCTTGTCACGTATAATTGTATGTATGATAATGTATTATTCTAATCTACTTATGAAAAATATTATTTTTATTTTAAATATTGATAGCATCAATTCGTCTCACAAATTATTTACTCAAATTTTATGTTTTACGTTTAATTTCAACACCGATCGAATCGCAAACTAAAAGTGAAGTAATCTTTCGAATACTAGAAATGAGAACCGAAATCGAAACTAATTCTTACGTTTTGATTCTTATTAATTGATAAATGAAATAAGAGCCAAACCGGAACCAAAATTTTTGAATTTGCAAGTGTTTGTTGGTTTTTAAATAATACATCTCAACTTTTCGAGAAAGTATTAATTAAATAATATTAAGATAAATAATATTTAAAAATTAAAATTATCCTCAGAACTCAACCTTTGAACAACTTCACTCGCATAACACTACAAGGCCAAAGAAGTTGCAAAAAAATATTAAAATCTTTGCTGCAAATATTTTCAGATTTCCAGACTCCATGAACCAAGAACACAATAGATCACAAATGTCATATCGTATATCATAATCCAAGAAAATCAAAATGTATGAACCAACTCTACGCGACGGTACATAGCTAGATGAACCGGACACAGGCACGGACCTCGATTCGCACTGGACTCGAGTGACTTCAATGTCACCTGCTATATTGATCAAAGTGATTAATATTTTGGACAATGCGAACGCATGAATACACATAGATAGCATCTCAACTATTATAGATCGTTTGGAATTTAAATCCAGAAACACGAAAAACAAAACCACAAAACAACAGTTTTCATAGTAATAAGCATCCTCCCCATGTCTGTCCGCGGGCAAGATTCAAGAAATTAAACCTAGATACATACACACGACGGACTCAGAATCACCTTTTTTCCTTTTCATTTTCTTTGCTATTTTCTTACCGCTTGCTAATCTGTAGTCATCGGTTGAGTCAAGCAGCACCTGAAACGAGCCTTTCTAACAGTCGTCATGATCTCGTTCTCTGCAGCCTCGAGCATTCTGACCACCTCACTGAAAGATGGCCTCACGTCTGGATTAACATCCCAGCAAAGAGTCATGATCTGACCAAGGGCCGGAAGGCAATCGTTGGGGATTGTCGGTCGAACACCTTTATTGACGACTGCAAAGGCAGCCTGAACGGCAGTCATGTTCTGGAATGGAAGCATCCCAGTTATGAGCTCCCATAGCACAATTCCAAAGCTGTATACATCGACTTTTTGTGTGTATGGCCGATGCTGAATCATCTCCCTGAAATTTAAGAACAATTCCACAAATATCCCACCAAAAGACAATTAAAAAAATCTACTACCACAAGAAAATCAAAACAAAAAGAATAATCACAGAAACAGCTTGGAGTCTCAAATCATCTGTATCAAACACAATTGAACTATTTTAACAGCAACATCAATGATTGAATTTAGAGAAAACTAAGGTAGTGTTTGGGAGAGTTTCTTGTGAAATTTTGTGAAAGAAAAATTGAGAAGAGTTTCCTAAAAGCTCTCTCAAACACTACCTAAAGATTTTTAGATAAGAGATGAGAGCTCAACAAAAAAAAAAAAAAAAAAAATCATGCAGAACAAGCATGCTACAGGCTTTCAGTGTTTCAAACAGCTTGAATGTATGATGAAATGGAATGTCTTAAATAATTAATTTAGGCAGCAAAAATAGTGAGTACTAATGGACGGGGAATTTGTATGTTAAGAGAAATAAAATACAATCGATTAGCACACAACTGTTACGACCAAATAGATTGAAAATGTATGAAAACATAAAAGAAGAGAAACAAAACAATAATAATTAACTTACGGTGCCATCCAACGATAAGTGCCCGTCTCTGGTGTCATTCCTTCAGTCTGTACCTCAATGCGAGCTACACCAAAATCCGCAATCTTGATGGATTTGTCCGCTGATATTAAAAGATTATCTGACTTCAAGTCTCGATGGATTAAATTCAACCCATGCACATATGCCATACCTCTTGCCACATCCAAGGCCTGCTTTACAGCCAATTTAAGGGGTACAGCACGGTTCTGCCGCTTCATCAAGAACTGCCGCACTGAACCTCCCTTGGCATATTCAGTCACAATACACCAGACCATGGGTTTGCGGCATGCACCAATGAAGCGAACGATATTTGGATGCTTCAGAGTCGCTAACATCATTACCTCTTGTTGAAACTGCTGCTCCATCAAGTGTGCCCTCTCTGTATCATTCTCTGGTTTCTCGAGAAGCTTAATTGCAACATCCTCACCATTATACGTGCCTCTGTACAACTTTCCAAAAGCCCCTTGAGCAAAAGCTGGCCCCATGTTCAGCTTCCGCAGGTCAATGGTCCACTCATCATAGTCACCAAGTCCTTGTGTTGGATACCGAGGGTTCATTAAAGCTTGAGCCAGCGCATCATTACTCAGCCCATGAGATGCTCTCCCATGATTGACACTAGCAGCGCCTGAATAGTTGTGTACATGCTTGAGGCCTTGGTGGCCCAAGATACGAGTGTTGGAACCATTCGATCCAGTACTGCTGTCCATCGACATGGCAACAGAGCCTCCACCGTTGCTCAACTGCAAGCTCCCATAACTATCTACCGACATATTTGATCCCTCATTGAGCTTGCGATAGAAATTTTGAGAAAAATCGTAATAATCGTGGTTATGGTTTAGGTTTATGATTCCAGTAAATTTCGGACCCTCCAACATTTTCTCGAATTTCTTATCAGTATTTTCAACCAAACAGAACCTTGAAACCCCTTTATCCTTTATGCTTAAGCATTTCCAACTCAACCTCTCTCACCAAATACCTATAAAGAACACATGAAAAAAAAACTGATAACTTCAAATAGTGTTCCATGGCTCCATCTATATCTTTTTTATTATAAAAAAGTAATTCATGACAATAGAGGATAGTCGATCCAATTGACAACACCAAAATTATTTATATCATCAAAACTTTAATAACACCTTCAAAACCACCAAAGAGGCTCTAGTAAAACCCAAAAACACAAACCAAGATTATATAATAAGCGCCAAAATCCGTATAACTGTACACAAGCAAAGCTAAACTAGCTTCGTTGAGCTCAAAATATAATTCCTAAGATACATCTAGTTTGATATTCAACATAATCGAAATGCTCATGCTATAGATACTCATTCGCCTCCCATTTTCTTGAGTAGAAGACTCGTTCCAGACAACAGAACTAGAAATCCCACCTCCAAATTTCCCCTCCCCAAAACCAAAAAAATAGAACCAAGATTCAAACTTTAGCAATAAACCCCACAAAAGATGAAATCATCACACGCAAAAATCAACACCCAAATTCAATCCAGCTAAAAACATACCAAAATTAAACCCCAGACAATCACACATAAACAAAAGAACAAGCCCACAAAACCTCCGAATACGCTAAAATTTCAGTGATCCGATGGTAAAATACACGAGAAATAGAAAAATACAGCTCGATCAAGAGGGCTTGACTTCACTTTTTCGTCGGCTTGGGTCAGCCAAAGGCGATGCAATACCGCAGAAGACTGGCGAATTGACAAGTTTGCCCCTCGTCCACACAAAACTTCAGCTGTACACGGTAAGAATCAAAGATGTAGTAGAAAGAACGATGCCTTGAGAGAGACCGTTTTAGAGAGAGCAACCAGACAACGGAGAGAGAGAGAGAGAAAGAGATGAAATGAAGGGAGCTGGAAATGGAATGGGAAAATGGAAACGAACCCTTGTGTTAATTATATTACCCAAATTTTTAATTTTAATTTTAATTTTAATTTTAATTTTAATTTTAATTTTAATAACTAATTAATTAATTAATATTAATTTGAATTTTTTATTACAAATTTAATTTATTTAGCCTCTAAATTATTGTCAAAATGCACCGCGTCGATTTTTTATGTATAACTTTGAAAGAACTATGATTAAGGAAAATAATTAAAATTGTACCATAATATATCGAGTGCAAATGTAACTCTAAATGTAAACCGTGTTTTTTGGAAAAAAAATGAAATAAAATTAATCGATCGAACATGGCTATTCGAATTGAATTTCTTATAAATCTGCAAAATTGCATCGTGATTATCCCTAATTATATTACATATTTTTTTAATAATAGAATTGCATAATTAGTGATACAATAAAATTAAAAATACAAAACACAAACATAAATACACACATATATATGTATTACGAGATAGGATTAACAAAACTTGTAAAAATTTTGAGGTAAGAGAGAAATAAATATTGTAAAGAATAATAATTTATCATTTAAATGATCTTTACACATTCTTGAAACTAATTATTCCAACAGCCCTCTCTTACGTTTGTGTGATATGGATATCATAGAACATATAACTTGATCATTTTTCAAGCGTAATTATGAACAACTGAATATTGTTATATAGTAAAATTTATTTGTATCAAAGAAAAATTGGCCAAGTTTATAAATAAAATGCAAGTGTAAATGTGATATCTAGTGAGGAATTTCTCGTAATTCTCAAATTTGAACTTCATTCATTGGTCACAAAAGGAATCATTCTATCTCCGACTTCTGAAAAATGAAGTTGGTGAACGAAATAATAAATGAAGGGCACACCTAATGCTATTGTCGTGCTTCAAATTAAGTAAATAAAAATATTTATATAATTCCATATTTATTCATTCAAAGATTTTAAGTTTTATGCTTAATTTAAAATGTATTTAACCAAATAATGCAAGATTGGACATTCTTCATCAGTAAATAAATTCATTCAAATTAAGAAGATTAGACCATGCATCTCCTGAATTAAGAAGAGTAGATGCAAGCATGGGTCGAAACCATCGGTTTCCGGGTCAAAATCTTTCCACGAGTTGTAATCGACCAAGCCGATGAAGTACTACCCGTTGTTGGACGGGTCGGCTCCTTTGACCCACATGAACCACGAGTCAGGGTGGATCAAACATTGACCCTTGGTCAGGTTTAGAAGAGCAAAGATTGTTGAAGCATTTGTTTAGTCAAATTAATGTATTTAAAAGAAAAAACTATTTTTCTTAACCACCCCAGTAAACGATGCATGTGCTTCATGAATTGCTCCTTTAATCCACATTACTATAATTGGCAAATCAATCCCATCGATTAAACACGCAGCAAGTTTTGTCGGCTTCAATTTAGAAAAATTAAATATATATGCTATGTAATATAGTATTAGTATTTGTTTCAAAACTTTAATTATGATTCTGAATTTTACGTATGTCTTGTATCATTCAACATTATCCAACAACAATCAAACCTGAAACCAGACACCCTTTAGTGCAACCGACAGTATCCCAAACGCACACAATTTTTTTTTTCCCCCAGAATTGTTTAGAGTAATATGTTTAGTTCAATCTACCTTGAGGACGTGTCAAGTGACGAGCATTGATCTGCAAACGATACAATACCTCACTGTGGTATCTCATCGACCATACCAATACATCGTTCAAATTTTTAGTCTTAAATACTGATTCATGTTCTAAAACGAGAAATAAATGAAAACAAAGCATCCATATTTCAAGATGTTGCTAAGTTTTTTTTATCTCATTTCCGCAAATCATGTATTGGTAGTTACAAAATTGTATGTAAATAGAATGGCTCTCAAATGCTCAATCCTCCGGTGCCTAGCGCCACCCACCTTTATAAGGGGAAAAAAACAAAACAAAACTACTGAGGGCATTGAATACTAATGAGATGTATGAAACCATCACCTCAGTGATTATATAGTCAGTGGCTTCCATTTGAGAATCCCAGATCCTAAATGCAATTTCAGTCTGTGTACTACACGTGAGATACACGGCATTCACTCCAAATCAATCTACGACAGGTTTTCACTGCAATACGAGTCTACGATTCAGGGTGTCAGCCAAATAATCGGATCGTTGATTTATCTGTTTGGTGGCAGGATAAGCTGATGTCTTTGCAGTTGAACTAGATCGCTGTTTGTCCTTCCTCTCCTGCATCACTTTCTCCCGTCCTTCGAAAAAGTTGAAATCGTCGAGGATGGACGTTTCGGCATCATATTTCTTGAAAATTTTGATCATTTTAATTCCCTGTTCCAGGTCCACCTGAAATCAGGAATCATGGGTGGATGAGTCGAGAATGAAGAACTCTTTAGCATGTTCGCGGTTCAACACTTTAACAGAGAAGATAATATGAAAGGTATATGAACTCACAACCACTGAGTGTGGCAGAAAATGGAAGTATATGGAGTGTGAACAGGAGATGCAGAGAATTCAGTAGTAAACTTACGTTAAGGACTCAAATGAATATAAAAGAAGTAAGCAAGAATTCAATGCTAAAAATGAATTAGGAAAACGGAACATCGATATATGCTGAAGTAAAAATTAATGATTAATCTAATTATGCCATTTGACAACCATCCTGCATGAAATATGGCTTCATTGAAGTATTTTTCTTGCATACTTGCCTCATAGTATGCAGCTTGAGTCGAACACAATCACTCATCCAATTATTAAATTCAACCGCCATTTTATATTAAGTGGCTGCTTTACTTATTAGAATAGGAACTGCAGACCAAATACAACTGAAAGGTTGAACTTGGAAGAATTGAAACAAATCAAGAATGAAAGTCATTTTGGGCAGCATGGGTATGAAAATCCTGTGGTTTCTGAATTGAATTGAATTTTATCAGTTAGCAAAACTTGGGAAGCAACTGCTTTCAGCCTGGCAAAAAAAATAGATGACAGTGGTTCCAGTACCTCTTGTGAATCTCGACTCTGCGTAACATAGTTATTGTCATTATTTTCCAGACATATGCTATGGAAGAGACTACTGGGTACATCCTTGACAATATGCCATTTTACAGGAAACTGCCCACCCCAACTACCCCAATTCCAGTAATCAGCATCATTCTCGAAGTCAAGAGGTCCAACCATCTCAGCCACCCCATAAAATTGTCCACTGCCATTTACCTGAAAATAGGTACAATGTCATTTCAAACGGGTGGATAAGATAATCATACACCAAAATCACCAGTTTGCAACCTGATTAATACCACCAAAGTAATTGTTAAATTTTCAAAATGACGTCACATGCTAAAATTTTACCACACAAAGTAGCATTTTTAGATGACTGGCATGACTAAAGCATAATACTGCAACCCATGGGGAAAGGTTGAAGGAGCCCCCAAAGAAACATGGCATCATCTACCTCTCCAGTCTCCGCATAGAAAATAACTCCAAGGTATTTTTTTTCTCGAATGTAGCATCACTACTTGCAGGAAAAAATTTCAAGGTACATCTCTTAGTTCAGCAAAAGCTACAAATGCAGAAATATTTTCAACACGCTCCCTTCCTTTCACCATAACATTACTAACTACTAAATCTGTGGCATCTTCATTCGCATAAACATCTGGAAAAAAATCAGAATTGATGCGATTAAAACATGCATCAAAATGTTAAATGCTCTGTTGAGAAAAAAATAATGATTGAGGTAAAAAAAAAATAATAATTTCATCTCCATTCCTTAATTTTCTATGATCAGCTGATGATTTGTCAATTGCATCACATTAAAACTGGCATTCAGAAAATGATTTGGTCCCAACAGTTAAAAAATTAAAATATCAAATTATCACCCAAAAACTGATATTTTGCATATCTAGTTATGGGCCGCTGTTCAACTCCAGAAATAACCTACAATTCACCTAGTGGTGCTAAGGAAAGGGGAACAACTATTATACAGCCATTGATGGCTATTTTCAATCACTGAAACAGTTTCCAGACCAAGACAACGGCATTGAGCTTATCAGCGCACATTGATAACTAGTTATTCATCATGTCAACCTCTGGTTCTTTGGAATACCTACTTTCATTTGAGAGAGATTAAATAGGGTCTCCCATGCAACAATTGTCCGATAAGAAGTTCAATTAACTTACTGAGAAAAATAAGAAGAGTGGACAACTTCCTTCCATTTCCTTTGCATCTCTGTAGGCAGCATCTAGCTTCCTGTTTCCGAGTTTTGTGCTAGCCCAAACACCATATTTTATGCTTTTATGGATGTTATCTTCGTTGAAAGACTTGATGACAAAAAACTTCGCATGTTTGTAGTCAGTCTTGAAATCTTCTAAGTTAAACATGTCGTCACAAATTGCAGAAGGAGATTTGACATCTTTAATCTCTGATAAAGAGTCCTTGTCAAGCAAACTCCTGCCTTTTGGCTTCCAAGCCATTGATTTGCAGTTCCATTTACCTGAGCAACCAAGTGCATCAGCAGAAACACTGACAGAATTCATATCCCTATTACGTCTTCCACCTTTGTCTTGAGCAAATTGATTTCGATTAAAACTAGATACAACTTTTCTTTGGTTAGCCTGGTGCCAGGGTGAGGAGTTCGCAGTCAATCCAAAGCCCTGAAATTGAGCCCTCCAGTACAATATTAGAATTCAAGGAATGTGAAAGGATTTGTGAGTGAATGCCTTAAATTGGTTCTAGATATATTAAATTTTCATTATTCAACATCATTTCCTAGCCATACAGATGCTATGCATGCATTATATATCCAAAGAAAAATAAAATAGAACAGGAGAAAAAACTGAACGGGCAGAAGTAACAAAAAGTTGTACAGTTTGACATTGTAAAATTAAAACATTTTCATATTTAGCGTGTTATAATTGATCCCAATCAAGCCCATATTCAATAACATGTGAACTGAAAGCAAAGGCCAATAAATTTTTCACATAAAAATCGAAGGGTGCTATTGTTATCCCTTTTATTCTTCCCTATGCTGTGACTGTGCAAATTATATGTTCTGCGCAGAAAAGTGAGATGGCACCACGGTAATTTTGTGAATGCTTGTTATTGGATACTGCCACAGGCCAAGGTAATAGCTGCATGAGTGGAAAATACATTCAAGTTTTTAAGCAAATATCATACTTAAAGGAAGCTTCAATCATTATCAACAGCAATGAGAAAAAATATGTTATTTATCTAGCAGTGAGCTGTAATCAAGTTCCATGAACTGTGTAATTTATGTGCTCGTAGGAAACATTAAACAAACCTTTGCAACATTTTGTTCATTTGATCTCATGTCAATTGGTTGAGCATATGCAGATCCAGAACTCGATGGTGATATGAACCTGCTGGTACCTAAGGAACATGGGCAACTTGGCAAAGCTTCTTTAGGTCCATATTCTCTAGTGAATTTATAACGATCGCGGACACTATTTCGAGAGCGATTCCCTCTGCCGAAAGGTCCTGGTCCGAAATATTTACCGTCGATAAAGTTTTCTTGACTACCACTTCCTGATGGAATCAATTCAGCATGTGAAGCTGTTAGCACAGAAGTAACATAGAGCGGGCCAGGTGATACTGCAGCTTAATTGTAAGGAGGAGTACCAGGTGTTTGATGTGGAGAGAATAGCTGACCACCATTTGTTCTTCTATATTGAGGGTTAGTCAGTAGGGTAAACTGTTTATATGCTGCCTGGTTGTCAGAGACATACTCAGGAAGAAAGAACATCGAAGACCTATCATTGCACATTGCCTTAAACAAGACAAGAAACAGTTAAGTCTATGAATATTCTCTATTGAGGAAATATTATCCAGATCCGAGACAATTATCGATACCCACCGGGATGACACACAAATTTTTGGCATCGTAATAATTTGAATGCTCAACCCAGTTACCCCTACCGTTACCAAAACCTGGCCCAAAGCAAGATCATCAGGAATAAAAACAACATGAAGCAGAAACATCAATAATATAAAATTATAAATAATAACAAACATGATTTCTTCACTACAGAATGCCTAACATGATTTCTTCACTTCACAGCTTAATGCTCTATACCATAAATTTGTCGAGGACACCTTGGTGCCACCCAATACGTCAACCAGCCACTTTAATATTTGTACGTGAAATTTGTAGCTCAAGTTTTAATTGCTACATGTTGTACATAAACTCGGTCGAGATTGCTCTTCTTTCAAGTCGTGGAGTAAAGACCTAATCATTTGCTGTCAACAAATGGACATATTGACCAACAATGAGGCAGAAGACTCGGCAATTCTAATACACATTACATGATTAGGTCAGAGCAAGCAAGAATTGGACGAATGAAACAAGGAAATAAATTTCAGAAATGCCTTCCAATTAAAATAAATCGGTGAAACCTTCACTGCATAAATTGACACAGGGGTGACAATGCCACTTTATAAACTTTAAGAAGTACAAAATTCAGAAGACTGAATCAACAAAATGGGACCACGGGATGAGTGTTCCTGCTTATGCAGATAACTCGACCACCATGAAGAAATCCGCCATTACAAACATTAATAAGGCTTCAAACGTTCAAACAATCAGGAATTTAACATACAATAAATACGAAAGCTTCAGAAAACTACCCTGCCTAAATATTTTACACGAAACTGGTTCAAACAAATTTCTTTATTTTCAGAAAAGAAAAGCAAGTTCAGAAAAGTTATCCTTAATTTCCAGACTCGAGTTATCCAATTCCTCGCAGAAAGAAATCTTCCATATTAAACATTCAACTACATCCCCATTCTCAATCACATTCAAGAATAGAAAGACTGATTCTTGGTTTTGAACACGCATAAAGAAATAAAAACACACAAGTACAACAATCAATGCATGTACAATAAGAACAAACCAGGAGATGAAAGGGGGGTGAATCGATCGAGTCTCTGTTGCTTAGAATCTTCCATCAGACGAATCAAAATCAACCAATTAAAGTGAGCTCGAATCAAAAGAAGTAGAATAGGCGAGAAATTTGAGACCCAACCAGAAACCCAATTCAAAGGGCAGAACTGAAATCATGCACACGCTTGTGAAAATTCGCAATTACTCACAAAGAATTGGTGTGTTCTTGAAGTAGCGAGGAAATTTTGGAACCCAAAACAAAAATGTTCGCGGGAGAGGGTTTGAAAATTAACGGACACCAATGGGTTTCAGATTAGCTCACTCATACCGCGACAAAAAAACTGTGATTTTAGGCTTTTTAAAATCAAATCAATTTCATTTCCAAAAATAAAAAATTCAAAAATTCAAATCAAAATTAATTATATACTTAGTAATGTATATGTATAAATCCCTAATATATTTTAATGTATAAATAATGTATATGTATAAATAATTTTAATAATAAATATTGATATATTTTACTAAGCTCCCCATGCTCGAGGGGCCCGGGCTATGCTACACCGGGTGTGCTTCACCCGGTGCAGCATCTGCCTTTCATTGGGCCCGGGATCCACACAATTTGTGTGGATTCCAAGCCCAAAGAATGGCCAAAATTTCATCGAGTTAAGCACACCTGGTGGATCATAGTGCCCCCTACTCGAGATGTCAAAACATGTTTTCGGATATTTTTAAAGTACATATATTATTATATTATTTTCAACTCATAAATAATTATATTTTTATTCTGTAATTTGTAATTCCTTTGTAATGTTAATAGAAAATTTGTGTTTTTACTCATGTAACATGCATGTTTTTTTTTTTCATTTTTGATTTTATTAATTTTGAATTTTATTTATAATCATGTAACTTGTATTTTTATTTTCATTTTTTTTATTGGGATATTTCGTGTATGCTAAATATTGTTTGTGGCGAACGTGGATGCTGATAAGGATTTTTGGGAGAAAAATTACACATGCCATATATTTTTTAAAATATTATGTGACTTTCAAAAATGAATGTCAGAATCCATAGCCGCTACATAAGTAATCGTCGGCTGACAGACTATATTTTAGTTTAAAAAAACAGCCAAAATTAAAAAACAATATGAGTTATGAGATTGATAATGCAAATTTATTATTAAAATAACCAAAAGTGAAAAAATTATATATTTACAAGTTCAAAATTGTAATTTTTTGTTTCAGTATATCAAATAGAAAATACATGTTACTAAGGTGCAAGTATAAATACTGAATAAGTATTAACTCATTCAAACCGAATTAACCAATCAACTGAATTAATTTGAAATTTTGGTTTATTTTTCTGGTAATATCAATTAAATTGGTCCAGTTTAAGTTTTTTATTCTAAAAAATCGGTTAATAGTTTTAACCTATATTTTTTTTTAGTACTTTAACCTATATTTTTGAAAATAATATTAATTTGTATATAGGCCCAAATACTAAATCCCGAATATATTTTTTGTCGCGACATGGAGTTTAGCATTTACATTTTTGTTGGGTTTTAGCCTTTCTAGTTATATATATATATATATATATATATATGACAAAAATTCAATGAAATAAGTTTTTTATGAAATGAAATTAGATTGTGTTTGAGTGAATTTCAAATATATTTAAGTATAATAATTTTGTCGTTTAAAAACGTAACAATATAAACTTCAAATCCATTATTTTTATGTTTATATAATATTTCATATTAATTTAAATCGATTTCATGTCCACCTAATAATCGTGTCATTGAAATTCATTATACTTTTTATAGCTAATGTGTAAATAAGTAATCGATGAGGTCTTAGCCCAATGACTAAGTTTAAGGCACTGAAACCAACTGGTCTCAGGTTCGATTCTCGTTGGTTGCGGATAGTTTTCTTAACTTCGAGATAGCATGTCTCGAGTCCACGCACACTCAATAGCTAACTTAGCTCAATGGCTAAGTTTGAGGCACTGAGATCAGTTGGTCTCAGGTTCAATTTACGCTGGTTGCAGGTAGTTTTCCTAACTTGAGATAAACATGTCTCAAGTTCAAGCACGCTCAAATCATGTCTATAATGCAAACAATTACTTCATATCTTTCTAGTTAACCATATACAATTGAAATTCATGATTTGATAACCTCTTATCAAAATTAGTTACTCTAGCTCAACCTTAATAAACTAGTTGATAGCCCCAAGTTTCTCTTGCTCTAGTGACAAGGATTAGATTCTAATGATCTTGAATTCAAATATATTATCACCCGCTACATGAGATTTTAGTTTGAAATGTTTATTTAGTTAAGTTACTGTAACACCAATATACATGATCAACAATTTAAGTGACGAGTATCTTATTTATTGCTTTATGTATTAGCCAGCACTATGGCTTCACCTAAACGATTCAATTTCAACCAATCGGTAGTTGATAGTCAAGGTCGTGTAATTAATACTTGGGCTGATATTATTAAAAGTTGTTTTTCATTGAGTCCTAGTAAGGACAAAAGATTTTGAACAATTTATTTAACAATAAGGTATCTCCAACTCATTGCACTATTTTAGCACAAATTTTACAACAAAATAGTGTAATTTTTGCATCAAAATCAAAACTCAACTACAATCCACCTACTTCAAACTTTACTTCAAACGTAACAAAAGATCCTACAATGCCGAATGAGTGTTATAATGTCAGTTGTTAGTAAATTCATATCTTGCATCCGACAAGTGAAACAACTAAATCCAAGCTGAGCTTTAGAAGAATATATTGTGAGTATATATATTCATTAAATATTTAAATTAGAATATGACCTTTAAAATTCTAATATTTGTTTGATAATGTGATACAGATGAATCGAGCAAGGCAATTAATGGCGCAAGATTAATCGTTTACAAAAAAAATTCAAATTTGATCATTTGTGGTTTGTTATGAAAGGCATGGAGAAATTTACAGCCAAGGTCAACCCTTCAAGAAAAAATGTTGAACATGGTGTTATTTCTCTAAATTCATCACAATCAGATGCACAATAAATGAATTCACCAATTTTTACATCACCTGGTTTGTCTTCTTTTCAATTAAATCTAAGTGATGAAAATATTAATGGTTCATCGCAGAGACCACTTGGAGTGAAGAAATAAAAAAATGAAAAAAAAAGATAATAATTATTCACACATGATTGAAACATTGAGATCAGAACGACAAGAAATTTTGGATGGGTTGAAGCATGGATCTATTGGCAAGCATCATAGTAATCAGATCTAACTGGGACGTCTACAAAACGAAAGAGAAAAAAATTGAAATTAAGAAGAAAAAAATGGGAATGAAGAATAAAGAAATGGAACGAGGTATATATAATGACCCTACACAAATCTTGATGTTTGATCTGATATCTATCGAAGATCCATCTCTATGTGAGCAATTTCGGTTGGAACAGGCCATGGTTTTGAGAAAAAGAGAAGAAATTGAACGTGAAAAAATGATAATAATTTTATAAATTTTTTTGGAGATATCTGAGGATCTGCGCTCGACTTACCGGATTTTTAGATGTTTAATGTTATTTTATTTTAACTTATGTGTGTTGCATTAATATAGTTGTTTTTATTTTAATTTATGTTATGTTGAAGGCATATCATTTTATATTCTCTATGTTTGATATCGTTTGTGTTTGTTTATTGGATAAATAATTTTTTTAATTAATAAATTTATTTTTAATAATAATTAGTATAATTATCGATCCCCGGTCTTTTTTATAATTTTTTTAAAGTATAAATATTGGTTATTTAAAAATAAATAAATAATCAAATTTAATTATTATTTAAGTGTTTTAAAAAATATAATAAAATTTAATTGACAAAGAAAAGAAACAATAAAAAAAAAGAAAAAATAAAAGAAGATGGCGTAGCTATAGTGTTGTGCCAAATTTGGTGCAGCATTGTAGTTGTGTACCAAACTAGCGAAGGAAATGACGCTCGATTTTAGTGATGTTTTGCATCAGAATGGAGTGAAAAACCAAAATAAAGATCAGTTGGAGATTACCTAAAATATATAAGTACACTGAAAATATATAATCAACCAACATTTATTGAATGCGAAAAGAGTCGGAAAAAATCACTCGGTCTTTTCCTTTTTCAAGCAAGGAAGAGTGATTGCCTCAGTATTCCGAGGGGAAAAAAAGAGGATCCGGTGCTAAGAAGCTAAAGTTCTTATCTACCGAGCCAAGAGTCTATCATCCTTTTTGAAGGAAGTAGACTCTCAAATTATATAAACAAGATGTATCAGTATCATTTTCGTTTCGGTAAACCATAACTTAAAAACTTCAAAATTATGTGTGTCTGACTAATTGATCGAGTAATTTTGGAATTGATGACCTATCGAAAAACTTCTCATGATACGTGTGAAAAATAAACACACTTAAAAAAATTTGTATTGATATAAATCGTAGTCATATTATATATAAATCACCCTTAATAATAATTATTATTGTTATATATAAAAATTAAAATATTGAAATACTGATCAAATTAAACCTACATTTTAAATTTTTCATTAGCTAGGTTACCTGAAAAAAACAGAGGCGAATACAAGGTGGGAAGAACAATTTAAAAACGAAAACTATTATTTTCTTCCCGTTGAAACGAGTTTCGAATCGACTCACAAAACCCTTTGATCGGAGTGATAGCAGCCAGATTCATAATCGGCACTCAACAATTGAAATCCTTGCAACCGATCGGAAACCTGAATCCGGCCTTGTTCTGTGGAAAAGTTGTTGCTCGAGTGAACCAGCGCCGCCCACTGATGTGGATCTATGTGTCTTTCTGGATTGTAATGATTCGAAGAATGCGCTGTAGGAACGGGAATGGCTTCGTTTGATATCCAAGGATTACACGACAGAAGAGAGTGAACGCTCGGAAGATCTGGTGTTGCCTGAGGATTCGCCGGAGGTACATTCGAACCTGGGACATTTAAGTTTATTGAACAGATTCCATAACTCATGTGTCAACTAACTTGATATGATTGAAAGTTTTCAGCTGAAGGGAAGTATTATCGAAACATCAAGTTATTGTTTGGACCACTTTCCGAGCTTTTGGGAAAAATGGTTTCTAATACAATTCATGCAAATCAGGTGTAAAGAAAAGTCATTCAAAGTAGGTACTTTGTGGACTATGGTTGCTTATCCAGTTAACAACTTTGATGTTTTTTATGTTACACGAGCTGTGACGGTTACAAAGGAGCAGAGGGAACAGAGCATAAACAAATAACAGACGAGGAGTAGAATTTGACATACATTGATCAAGATTCTGAGGACTAGCAATCTGGATGGCCCATAGCATCCCTTGGTCAATTCGCATACTGGGATCAGAATCATGAATCTTGTTGCCAGAAAAACATATTGTCTCTTCGAGTCCACCAACTTTTGAGGGAGCTGCTGCGGAAAAGCTATTATTTTCCCATGTTTGATTCAAAACTGGGTCTGGGACTGAAGGCCTGTCCGCTAAAACATCATGTGGCCTTTGATCTGCTAATTTCAACGAAGAAACGGTGTTTGGTGAGGATTCAAGAAATGTGAAGTTAGCAAGATATGTGTTTGAAAGGGTTGAAAGAACACCATATACTACTCCAGGTGAACTGAGCTTAGTAGATTCTGGTGGCAGCCTTCGCCTTCTGGCATTATGGTCCGAGAGTCGCCTCCGACAACTCCTCTTCTTCTCATCAAATTCAGACAAGTCGTGCAACCTTTGAAAGACATTAAAACAGCAACTGTCAGAAATCAAATATGGATCGAGAAATTCGTATCACCGGTACCCCCGAATCTTGAAAGTATAAATTTTTATACTAAATATTTTTTTGAAATTTCCAACGTCGCCACTACGATATCTATCATATATACTTGCCTGCTGCATTGTTGACAAAAGCGCCGTTCCCTCCCGGAAACGATTACTGACGGGCATTTGGAATGGCTTCCGCAGATTCTATGGCGACGATGGTAGTCTTTTGCCGAGGTCAAGTCAATATTACACCCATCAACTTGACAGAAAGGATTCTGCACGTTTGGGTAATAGACCCTCGATCTTTTCGAGGCTGTAACCGATACAGGAATTGTAGAAACCAAACTTTGACTACTCATAAGAGAAGAAAAATTATCCCCACATTCTTTTGGTCTTCCAAGATTTAAACCAATATGCATTGGCTCAGTAGAGAAGACCCGCGCCTCAGAATAATCTGAAACAGTACCATCTATCTTCCTGCTGTGCAGAGGCAAAGAACTAAGTCTCCAGTAACCATCCGTGGAATCGACAGCGGCGAATTCGGACTTGGGACGCATAGAAAACGAGCAGATTCCTAATTCATTACCGTATAGACAGAAATTACAGTCAGATGAGCATGCAGAATGGCCATATTTTTCTGGGATTTCATCAGACTTCTCACTAGGCAGAGCTATATTTTCCCTCTCCCACCCCCTCGAACTTTCTGAAAACCTTTCCATGACAGAAACAACCCTCAGAATGTCCAAGCATCTCCCTCTTGAAGGTGATGATTCCCGATCGAAAAACGCATTGAATCAGTGGCAGTAAAGACTGCAGCAGCTCTTGAATTCTATCTAGGTCGGAGTCTTTAAGCACATTTAACACCGTCGAATAATGCACCGGGCAAAACGGATGATTTAAGTTATTAAACTTAAATGCTCGAATAACAGAGCAACTGCCCTTGAGATATAGATCGAATCCTACTTCAAGAATTCCCCCGTAGGGAGCAGTGTACAAGATAGGTGGTGAACAGAATCATTGCTCCCTCTAGAAAAACATGCTAAAACCAAGGTTTTTAATTTAAGAAACAAGAAACCATCTCTATTATTTGGTTTGACTCAGAGACACCGACCCCACGAAATGAAGACGATAGCGAGAAGTCTTGACTAGTGAACAAATGGAGAGCATCCTTTTGCTAGGCAATTCAAATCGATTCAGTCTCAGCCCTTCAGTTCACCAGCAGTTCAATATCCCTTTCCATTGATAGGGAACACACATAGGAGTTCAATCTGTCAGACTCCTCCCATGTGACTCATTTTCTTTCTTTCTCTCTTTCTTTCTTTATTGGCCTAATCAAAAATACATTCACCAGTCACCACCACATGCATTCTCACAAGGGGAATGCATTAATGCAACCCCATGTAATTCTCTTGTTTCTACTCTTCTTTTCTCATTGTTTGGCCTAGTTTCAAACGCGTATGTATTGTGTCACTTTGCATCTCGAGTTACTTTACAAGTACAAATGAAGATTACACGTACTTTACTTTGTAATTGAGATACTTGTTTAATTTCAAAAGTTTCATCTTTTTGAAGCATCCATGAGCAGTCATGAAATATAAGTTTTGGACACATGTTCTCTGCCCTTCGGACCACATGTGATGTGACTCCTGGAGAGCGGGTGTTTTCTTTCATGAATTCGAGTATTTTCGGAGGAAAAAATGACTAGTGTTCTTATGGGTAGGTATGGTTTTACACGTGACACGAGTCGATTCGATTTATATAGACTTAAAAATGATATTTTTATATAAAATATAATATTTTTAAAATTGAATAAAACAAGATACCTGACTCAAATTAAAATGGTTTTCACCAGAGTTTTTTTCGGTTAAAGTGCAAGGCAAATATAGTAGTGGGACAAGAAGCCTCCCCCTACCTCGTAGTCGAAACTCAAACGTACTCTTCTGTAAATCCACGATGTGTCCGCATAATTGCGAACAACATAATTTCAGCAGTTACAGCCACAGGTTGGCTTCTTATGTCTGAGAATTATATGAACTAGGGCCTGGGCATGCTGTCCTATATATTCAATTTTAACTCGGACTCGAATCTCCGTGGTTTAAGGTGGTATTTTGTAGAGCTTTTAGAAAGCATTTCTAAGCAATTTTACAAAATTTTGTTAAGGAAAAGTTATTTCTAAAATTTTGTTAAGTAAAAGCTGAGAAATGTTTCTTAAAAGCTCTACAAACAAATTTTGTTAAAAAAAACTGAGAAATGCTTACCAGAAACTCTACAAAACACTACCTAAATGGGTTAAATAATTAATTATATAAAAAATATTTCGAAAATTTTAAATTTTTTAGAAAATAAATTGATGCAAATGGGATCCCAGTTTATAAATGGGTCGGTTGGTGATGAATTAAAGAGAGAAATTTGTAATTTTTTTTTACTTGGAACCCCCTAGTGGTGTGACAGGTAAAATCTCACGAGTTACGCAATAGCATGAAAATCGCGTTAGTCTTGTAAATCATATTGGACAAGTTCTATGCGACAGACACATCTGAAAAATGTTTGAAGGTCGAACACATTAATATTGATCAAACGTTCATCTATTCTACTAACTCAGACAGTCAAACACCAATTCAAGAGCTTAAATTTGCATGTATTTGTATGTTACATGTGGTGTTATTGGTTTGATGGTGGTTTAACTGATGGAAACTCGCTGTTTTAATGTTTCAGGACATTCATTTTATTTATATTGTTTTTTAACCCACAAAGTTATTTAAAGTTCACAGATGGAAGAAACAGATGCTCCTTTATGCAAAATAAATTGAATTTAGTGTCACATTAATTAATTTACTTTAAACAAACAATTTTTCATATATTTTTTTCACAAAAACTCTTATAAAAACGTCTTATAAGTCAATCTTGTAAGATGAATATCCAATCCGATCCATAAAAAAATATTACTTTTTATGTCAAATATATTATTTTTTACTATAAGTATGAAGTACATTTCTCATTGATACAAATCTATGATATTATTTTATAAGATACTTTTTTTTCGTGCTTATTGTCTCAATTCCCACGTAAGTATATTATTTAGACGAAAAAATAGTTTTTTTGGTTCATTAACTTATCTTTTTTTTTTTTGGTTTTGGTACACTAACTGTTAGTAACCGCTGACTTGACACGAGAAAATGCTGACGTGGTACGAGAAAATGATGAGTTTCACGTTTTCATGCCATCAATTGGACCAAAATCTCCGAAAATAAAAATTTAGTATACCAAAATCAAACTGTAAAAAGTTAATTGACAAAAACAAAAAAATTGACAAGTTAATGGAAAAAAAAAAAAAATCTCTTATTTAGACTAGTGCATTTTCACACATACATATTAAAAAAATTATGTAAAATAATTTTTTTAAAATTTCGAAATATAATAAAATTTAAAATTTAGAAACATTTATAATGTTGTTTTATGTTATAAGTTATATGATTATATAATTTAAAATTCCAAAAATATAGATAAAGATAATTAAATAAATATTTTATTAGAATATTGTAAATATGGATATAATACAAATTTACTAAAACATGCTTTATGTCTATATTATAATATCAATAAAAATATAATATTTGTCATTTGAGGGAAAAAAATGTATTTTTGGTTTTTTTTTTAAAAAAAAATACATATCATGACATGAAAATGAGCTATTTTATGTCTCATTTTATAATTATTTAAATACAATTATATATTTTTACGATAGAACTCATGGATGCTAGTACACTTAGTAAATTATAGTGCTACCGAGAGTACTCTTGGAGCAACAAACTCATATGATAAAGTGTTAATTGCTAGAAGAAATCGAACTTATGATTATTGATTAAACGATCGCATACTCTGTCAATGTGAATACACATCAAGCATGAGGGAGTTTAAATTCTAATTGTTTATCTTATGAATTGATATATGATATCATTGATATGTAATGAAATGAAACGCCAAATGACGTTATGTTTTAACAGGTTTGAGTTAATTATTTCTCCTTAGTTTTTATGTACAATTTTGATTATTTTTAAATTAAAGCTACATCTTTGCTAATATTTTTTAGTTTAGAAAAATGAGTTATATATATCATTAACAATAATTATTATTTTCGATAATATGTAAGTTGTTCAGTTCTCGTAATTCTTACCATGATTTTTATAAAGACTAAGTTAGGTCGATCATTCATATATTTTAAGAGGAATATTAGGTAACAACAATTTCACGTTGTATTGTGTTTTTTCAACATCAGAAGATGAAGTTTGAGATGTTTTATATTTCATCAAATAAAATTTGGGTTACATAGTTATCATTGAATATAACTCTATGATTCAATAAACATTAAAACTCTAATTTATTTTTCCCAAAAGATATTACAAAATTTGATAATCATTTAAATTTCATTTGTGTTCATGCAATTTAATCAATATCCACATTAAAGATTGGCATGTCGTTCCAAATCTTTCTTTCAACTGTATCGATGCTACGGCTACCACATGAATAATATCACAACTCTTCATCAATGGGTTCAATTACAATTATTTTTCCACATGACCCCGAACGTAACCTCCACATAAATAAAGACAAAAAAAACAAAAAACAAAAACAAATGTGTCCCTTTATAATCCTTGAATCAAGAGTCGGGTCATTATCTGTAGGGGTGGTATCAGTGGCGGATCCATGAATTTTATGAAGGGGAGCGGCCGGACATAATAAAAGATTATATATATATATACACACAATCATCACATAACAAAATTTAAATATAGTACTTTTATTTAAATAATATACGACATTTTATTTCTGAAAACAATTAATAATAACTTCATCGATAAACTAATATATACATATATATATATAAATATTTCAGTATAATTAATTAATATTCGTAATAATCTTCTCAGCAAATTTTTTTTTCTTCAATGCAGTTGTTGCGAATGATAAAATAAAATTCAAAATCACAAGCTTGTAAGTTAACAATTTTTGCTTCAACAATTTGTTTTTAGATTTAAAAAACTTAAAATTCATTTGTGTTTAAGTTTAAAAACTTAGTGATTGGACTATAATTTATTAAATATTACGGGCCATAAATTTTCGGATCACTTTGCACACATTAAACAACTGATCGTATCAAAATTTTACGGTATACCGAAAAAACCCTTATATTTTTAAAATTTATTGTTTATAAATATTATATATTTTTAATTTTGTTTATATTATTTTGATATTTCGGTACACCGGTATATATCGAAAATTTTAAATTTCATACAATTACCGTACTGTACCGAAATCTTCGTTATACCAAAAATTCGATAAACTTAGTATTTTTTCGATAACGTATCTCGATATGCCGAAAATTCGATATTTTTCCAATTTTTATCCATATGGTAGCATAACCAACAATTTTTCGACGCTATGCATGCCTTTTTTCTTTTCTTTTCTTTTCTTTGCTTTCTCTCTTATTTTGTTTAAGTACTCAATTGATATCTTTTTCGAGCGTCTAACAATTTGACGCCATCAACCTTTTTTTTCGTTGTACATTTGAATTATTTTACACTAAAACGACAAAATCATTTATAGTTGCTAGTTATGTGATCCCCTTTTCGTGGAGTATTTATTTCTTGCAACTTGAACCAGTGAACAACTTGTTGAATAAATAATAACCAAAGCTCTGAAATGCCATTTTTGTTGACCAAAACAATTTTACACAAATCATTTCATAAAAATAATAATGATAATGTATGTGATGAAACTAAAAATATCTACAATTTGTATTTTGATTTTTGAGTTTAATTAGGTATACCGAGATAGAAAAATTTTAAAAATATTGAGATTTCATGAAAGGATTATATGTCATCAATTTTAAAAATATTGAGATTTCATGAAAGGATTATATGTCATATATATATATATATATATATATATAGTAGTGTGAAAAATGGACAGCACTAGTATAGAGGTCATAATTATTTTGGTCCTCACTAAATTTTTGTGGCTATGAAACGCACTGACCAGTGGCTGCCCGCTGCCCTGCACTAGTTTCCCCTGCCACACGCACAACTATCTATTCCATCACCATTTATTGTGACAATCTTCATCATCACCACCAACATATTAAATTTGTAAATAAATAATACTGATGATGCCGTAAGAAAATTCGCGTTACCTCTGAAATTAGAGAATTTGGGTGAACAAATCACTACAAAAAAATAAACATTTCAATTTGGGTGACATGATGTGCTCTTTCAATACCCACACCGATGAATTTAGGGATTGTCACCTGTGGCATGATTTGCATTAGAGAAGATGGATGTCTAATGAAAACCCTCCTACACACAAATTAGCAATCACCTCAAAATATTTACTCAACAAACTAAAAACCTTTTAGACAATAAATTGAGAGTACATATTAATTACATTTTCCGAATCATCACCCTGTGTCAGAAAAAGTAACAAGACAAAACAATATTTTATAATTTAATACAATTGTATATCTTAAGGAATAATTAAACTAAAAAACATGCTAATATCGAAAAAAATATGGACAATTTGCTCAAAAATCCCCAAATGCAAACATATTTTGTTTTGAGGTCTCTAGTCATAAAATGTGGTACAAAACAATACAAGATGTGGTACAAAACCATATAAGATGTGGTACAAATTAACAAAAAATGCGGTACAAAAAAGTGGCTAAGGAGTGCAGAGCAAAACATGTTTGCATTGGGGATTTTTGAGCAATTTGCACAAAAAATATAAATATATAAAATATTTTTAAATAATAGTAATAATATTTAAATTTTAAAATAAGAAACTAATAAATTAATTTATATATTTTCATAATCATATTGATAATCAAATCGGTTGATTTTTCTGCATATTAGATATCAGTCCCTAAACCCAAACACAAATTCATTCTCAGTTTCTTGTCAGAAAAAATATCGTTTAAACTCTCTGGGCCCACATAATTTTTTCGAATGAAATTCGGTACAAAATTTTGAAAATATGGTACAAATACATGATATTTGAGCACTAATTGTTCAAGATCGAGTATAAAAATAAGATTTTGAGTATAATTAGTCATCGAATATCATGTATTCGTATCATATTTTCAACGTTTTTTTACCGAATTTTATCCGAAAAAATTATGTTGGCCTAGGAAATTTAAACTATATTTTTTCTGACAAGGAACTGAACATGTATATGTGTTTGGGTTCAGGGAATGTTAATTTACCCTTGATTTTTCAAAAAACATTCAATCAGTCTGTCTGATTCAATTGAACAGTCCGACCAGAAATTACTATATTATATAGTAGATAAAATATTTAAAATTTTAAATATTTTAAAAATGTATAAAAATAAAAAAAAATTTAACAAAGTTAAAATTTAAGCAACAACAAATAAATCAAATAAACTTAAATATTATTAATATAGTCTCATTTTTTAATGTTCGAAGATCTTTCAATGTTGTGGTTCACTCCATGACAAAATTTGCTTGTTCATCCCCTACATCTCTTTGTTCGGTGCCTGAGATTTTCCATAATTGGCTGATTATGTAATGACTTACATCATTTTACAGATTAATTTTGTAATGAATGACATTCTTCATTAATAAAATAAAATTACAAGGTTTCTGTCAAAAACAAATTTTAAATCCAAATAATCATATATATATATATATAACTAAAAATAAAATTTCAAATTTCAAATAAAATAAATATTTTGTTTGGAAAATATATAAGAAAATATCAAATTCTAAACAAATTATTTTTTTAAAAAAAGGTGAATAGGTCGAACTTTTTTTAAATACAATTTGTTTGTTAATCTGAATGAAATCAAATTACAATCGTTGAATTCAAACAATAAAAAAATTGCACGAAGAAATTTTGAGTTCTCAAAGTTGAATTCTCACAAATTATTGTGAGAATTTGGGGTTTCACACCTCAAAACTCTGACAAATTGAAGGTATTAATTTGGGTGATTTTATTATAAACTTATTTAATGTTTTAAATTCATTAAATAAAATTTCAGATAAAATTATCGTGAACGCGTTATTGTCAGCAGTATTTTTAAACTACATCGTACCAATCGATTTAGACTGAGAACTTGTGATAGTCCGATCCAATCAAGTCATAAAGTATTTTAACGATCAAACTTAATTGTCTTATAAATACTTCCTCCGTCCCGATTACATAGTCATATTTTATTTTTCACACAGATTAAGAAAAATTTATTGGAAAAACAAATTTTATATAAACTTCTTATTTTATCCCTATTTAATGTATTAAAAAATGATTGCACAATTTTCAAGGTGTAGTTAATATAGGTATATCTATCTATCTATATCTATACCTATATAAAAGTGTGAATAAAGAGTCAAAGTTTACAATTGTGAAATAACAACTTTTTCCTTTTATTTATACTATAAGCAAAACCATATAAAAATATATAGAGTTATAATAGTAAAAACAACATTTTAGGCAGGGCATAAACGTAAATCAATATTTATATTATATATAAAATTGATTATTATAATAAGTTCAAAATTGACAAAGTGTGTTCATATTAGATAAGGATTCTTTTTTCAAAAAAATTAAAATATCAAAATACTTTATTTTCTATTTTCTTTATGATAAGGTCAAAATTCAAAGTGTGTGCATATTAGATAAGGATTTAGTTTTCAAAAAAATTGAAATATCAAAATACTTTATTTTCTATTTTCTTGTAGATAAAGTGTATATATTTTTCCAAAAATATTTTTAAAAAAATTTCACAAAAATCTTAATTAAATACTAAAAGATTGAAACACAGATATTTGATTTTTATTTGTTTGTAGACTGTATAAACATATATATTTTTAAAAAAAATCTTATATATTTTAATTTGTGTAAGGACCTATTGAGATAAATAATTATATCATTAGATCATATTTAAATATAAAAAAATATTAAATTTTTAAAGTTATTAATATATATATATATATATATATATATATATGCGTGTGTTAATTAAATTACATACTCATGTTGAAATAAATCAATTCAAGTAGACTCAATATATATATATATATATATATATATATATATATAAGTTGATATTAAAAAAAGTTAACTAATTTTCCTCCTCATAAAAGCTAAAACCATTAAAAAAATTATGAGATAGTCTTGCAATTAATGAAAGAATATTAAATATACCAAAATAAATAAGAATATCCATTTACTCTCAAATAGAAAAAAAATTTGAAGTAAAATATGAAATATAAGCGTTTTTAATTAATGACATTTAAAATTCAATCAAAAATTTCAGCAACGAAAATATTAAAAGCAAAAGGAAATAATTAGATTTTAAAAAACAATAAATTTAAAAGAAAAGATGATGTCCAACAATTACATCAATCATTAACGATATTGACATACAAGTAATAGAAAACGATACATAGCAGAATGTAGTTGGGAACGATGAAATTATTGCTATTTTGTAACTAAAAATTTTTAGTAATAAAAAAATTATGTCCAACGAAAAAATAAAATAATAACGATATCAAAATGTAAATGATTGATGGAGAAAGACATCATCACAAAATTTCTATTAAGATGATGTGTATATTGAATCTTTCATAAAAAAATAAAAAAACGGATGCTAAATGGAAAAAAAAAGTGAGAGAAAAAATTCAAAATATAAAAGAAAAAAATAATTGCGCAATAATTTAAATTAAGGTTTAGAATGAATTATCTATATTACATTCATTTTTCATAAATCAATAGTCACAAAATAAATAATCAACACATAAGGTATGAAATTACAAAATAAATATTTAATTTAATTAACTTATCTCATTTATTAACAAATACAAACTAAATAATATTGCTTGAAAGCATACATACATGAGTTAAAAAATAAGACGAATTCATGATTTAAAAAAAAAACATACCATAATTGCTCAAAAATAATCAAGAAAACAATAGAAAAACTAGCTGTAATAATTGCATATGTTTCAATATCAACATTATGACAAGGTAAAACTACATTAAATTACTATATTTATAAGCTTATATGAGTTATTGATAATATCTTATTCTAAACTGTTAATGTAGATATAAAATAATGATGACCATAAATGATGAAAATATTAAAACTCGGGGGTTACATTATTCGAAAATATTGTAAATTTTTTTATAAGGTGCAATGTTAAATATTATATTGATTTCATAACTAAAAATGTTATAGTTTTTAATTTCTTTCAAATAGTATATATATTATCAATTATTATAAAATATTATACTTTATTTAAAGAACGAAAACACTTCAATAAAAGGATGATAATAGACCGGGTCTAAACTTAGCCTTGTATTAAACCTGCCCCGGAGAGACGAGTTTAGACTCCCCCAAACATGTTCACAAACAGGTCCGAGTGGATCTTCGCGTTTGGCGAGGCCCACCATAGAAATTTCTATTAATAAAGATGACAAGAATATTGATTTTTCATAGAAAAAAAAATAGTGCATGATAAATAAAAAAATCGCGAATTAGATAAAAAAAATTCAACATATAGAAGAAAAAATATTTATTAATAATTTAAATATATGTTTAGAATGCATTATATATGTTGTTGTTTTTATTATTATTATTATTTTGTAAATCAATACTCGTAAAACAAGTAATTAACACATAAATTAAAACATTACAAACTAAATATTTAATTTAATTTGATTAACATATCTCACTTATTATCAAATACATAATAAATCATATCTATTCAGAGCATACATACATAAGAAAGAGAAAAAAACAAATGCATGGTACCAAACATATCATACTTGCTCAATATTAATCAACCAAATGATGGAAACTCGAGTTAATAATTGATTCTTTCACAGAGAAATAAAAAACGTATGGTAAATGAAAAAAAAAGTGAGAGAGAAAAATTCAAAATATAAAAAAAAATAATAATTGCGCAATAATTTAAATTAAGGTTTACAATGCATTTTCCATATTACATTTGTTTTCCATAAATCAATAGTCACAAAATAAATAATCAACACAAAAGATAAGAAATTAAAAAATAAATATTTAATTTAATTAACTTATCTCACATATTAACAAATACAAAATAAATAATATTGTTTGAAAGAATGCATACATGAGTTAGAAAATAAGACGAATTCAATATACGAAACAAACTATAATTGCTCAAAATTAATCAAGAAAACAATAAAAAACACTAACTGTAATAATTGTATATGTTTCAATATCAACATTGTGACAAAATAAAGCTACATTAAATACTATATTTATAAGCTTACATGAATTATTGATAATGTATTATTCTAAACTGTTAATATTGAAACTCGAGGTTTATATTGTTCAAAAATATTGCAAATTTTTTTATTAGTTGCAATGTTAAATATTATATTGATTTCATAACTAAACATGTAATAGTTTTCTTTCAAATAGTATATATATATATATATATATATATATATATATATATATATATATATATATATATATATTACCAATTATTATAAAATATATTTTATTTAAAGAACAACAACACTTAAATAAAGAGATGATAATGGACCAGGTCTAAACTTAGCTTAGTATTAAACCCGCCCCGAAGAGACGAGTTTAGACTCGCCCAAACGTGTTCACAAACAGGTCCGGATGAGTCTTCATGTTTGGCTAGACCCACCATATAAATTTCTATTAATAAAAATGATAAGAATATTGATTTTTTCATAGAGAAAAAATAATACATGATAAATGAAAAAAAAATTCGTAAAAGAGATAAAAATTCAACATATAGAGGAAAAAATATTTATTAATAATTTAAATTAAGGTTTAGAATGCATCATTATTAATTATTATTATTATTATTATTATTATTATTATTATTATTATTATTATTATTATTATTATTATTATTATTATTATATAAACATAAATCAATACTCGTAAAACAAGTAATTAACACATAAATTAGAACATTACAAAATAAATATTTTATTTAATTTGATTAACATATCTCACTTATTAGCAAATACATAATAAATCATATCGATTCAGAGCATAAATACATAAGAAAGAAAATAAAACAAATGCATGGTACCAAACATGTCATATTTGCTCAATATTAATCAACCAAATGATGAAAACTCGAGTTAATAATTGCATAAGAATCAATATCAATATTGTGCCAAAATAAAACTATATTAATCATTATATCTATAGGCTAACATGAGTTATTGATAATATATTATTTTAAACTGTTAATATATATATCTATATAATAAGGAATTAACGATGTCTGTAAGTGATGAACATTAAAACTGTAAGCTTTTGGTAAAGTGACAAGCGATCGGTCCTACAATTGGTATCATAGCTAAGTTTATGAGTTTGATTTTCATTGAGTACAATGCAATTGAGATTTTTGAGTGCAATAATTGTCCTTGTTGGGTAAAATAATCGAATCATGACGCTTGGCTGATGTGCGGTTTAAAAGATTTGAGTTGCATTATTACCACCAGTTATAGCTTTTGATAAAGCAGCAAGCGCTCGGTCCTGTATATTGTTACAAATTATTAATAAAATCTTTTTTATTTATAGGACAACATCGCTTCAATATATTACAAGATTTAGAGACACTAAATAAAAATATATATACATTTATTCTCAAAATGGATAAGACGATTGAAATACAAGACGAAATGTTAACATTTTTAATCAAAAGCATTCAAAATTCGAGCAAAAATTTAGTAACAAAAATTATTGTAATAGTAGATTTCGAACAACTTAGCATGAAATTAAAAATAAAAAAACCGTCCAATAACACATTGATTATTAACGATATTGACTTACAAGTAATAGAAGATCATACCACAAGAATGGAGGTTGGAGACAATGAAATTATTTATACTCTTGCAAAAAATTATTTCAGCATTTTCAACAAAAGAATCAAAGAATAAAGATATAAAAATAAAAATAATTGATAGAGAAAACATCACAAGAATTATTATCGAAAAAATAAGAAAATTATTTTTTAAAGAATAAATAATGGATGACAAACGAAAAAATCGTGAAAGAAGAAAAAATGGTTATGTAAAAAAAGAAAAAACGGTGTAATTTAATTTAAAGTTTAGAATGCATTATCTGTATTATTATATTATTTTTTTCAAAATCAGTAGTGGCAAAATGATTTTTCAACACTATGTATTTATTGTTATATTTTTTTCTTAAATTTTATTTATTAAATATTTCATGACATCAAATTATAAAATTTTCTCAATGTCTAATTTATACAAAATTATAGTATTTGTTACAACCATTATTTGCAATAACGTCTATGAATTCAATTAGACTTGTAACATATAAACTCTTTAAATAAAGATTTTTCACATTCATTTTATAAAAAAATGTTGTAAATATCATATTACTTTGAATTTAATATTTACTAAAATATCATGAAGATTATTAACTAATTGCATGTTTATCTCTTCTCTTCTCATCTCAACTCATTTATTTAACAATATTTATCAATAATAAAAAGTGTTTCCACGTGCAACACACGTGACTTTTACTAGTTAGTAAAAAAGTGTAAAAAAATATTACTAAATATGGTAGATGGCTATATATTTGGGACAACAAAAAAGAAAAAATGGACAATATTATTGGGACGAATAGAGTATTTATTTTTTATTGTTTAAAAAAAACTTATTTATTTTATCTAAAATTTTATTTTTATTAAATATGTGATTGTTTGGATTTTAAAATTTGTTAGAAATGTTGTTTTATAGTAGTATCTAAGTGTATTTTGATTTATATGTTTTCTAAACAAATATATAATTATATTTCATATTTTGATTATATGTATGTTATTGTTTGAATTTATACTTGTAAAATATATATATTTATTATTTATAAACATATTTAAGATCTTTAAAATTTTTAATATATTTATCTATTATATTATATTATAATTTAATTTAATATATTAATTTATCGATCGAACTGTCCAATTGAACCTGTCGAAACGCTTGAAATGTTGTTGAAAGATTAATCGATACGATTATCGACAAGGACGGAGCCAGGAAATTCAATTCAGATATATCAAAATTGATTTTTTATTCGATGATAGGGACTGCGTCAATAAATTATTTAAAAAATGAACTATTGTTGTAAATATAAAAGATAGAATACTATAAATAAGACAAAGTTGAAGGGTGACGATTGAAACTACTGACCTCCCGTTGGCTCCATCTTTAATCATCGAACTAATTATGAAAACATTGATTATTAATTTATTATATTCTTATTTTAAAATTTAATATTACTACTATTTAATATTATTATATATAAAATTATTTTTGTATCGATAATAGTGGATTTTTTATATTTAAATTGTGTCTTAAAAGTTGAGATTTGCATCAATAAAAAGGTTGTAATTAAGACATACGCAATGCAGCATGTTAATAACACCCAATAACACCTTCCACATCATTTAAATGCATGAGTTTCATTGTTAATAACACATAATTTTTTCACTCACAATCCTTTTAACATTAATACTCATTATTTATGGATCTCACAGTTCACTAAATAATTTAAAATTATTTTATATTAAATAAATACATTTTAAATATATTTTAAAATATTAAAATTTATATTTATTTTTAAATATTAATCTTATTTTTTTAGTTTTAATTTTATTAACACAAAATAATAATAATAAAATTAATTTAATTTATAATATTTAAATTTTAAAAAAATTAAAAAAATAAAATTATGCAGGTGTAGACGCGTGGGGCCTGTGTTTGCACTTGCTGCACGCGACTTTCGGCGCGTGCAAGCACGTGCCATTTGAAAAAAAAAAGAGGGCCGAGCATTCAAAAAACTTACGCCCAGTCCTTCTCTCTCTTGGGTGGGTGTTAATATCACCCATTTAACATCCATTGTGGGTGCTCTTACTCGATCTGACACAAGTTTGAGACCCCGACTCCTCTTATAAAGCGGGTCTATAACCCCACTTTTTTTTTTTTTTTTAAGAGTAACACTCATGTGAAACGGTTTAACCCTATCCATATATATGTATAATAATAAGTAATAATTTTGACATAAAATGTAATACTTTTTAATTGATAACTCATATAAGAGACTACTCTAAAAAAATGATCCTTGAGACCGTCTCATAGGAGTTTTTGTCTTTTTTTAAAATATTTATATTTGTTATATTTCTTTAAATTGTTTTTAAATATATAATAATTATTTAAAAAATCCTACGGACATAGGTTGTCACGGTTGTAAATTAATATGATTAATTACCTGTATTTAGAGATAAATCATTTTTATTGCCTTGCATTGTTTCCATCTACTTATCCAGAGTATGTATTTTGCGAGATGATTTCACATATATTTATTCGTGAGACGGGTGAACTTTGCTCATATTTACAATAAAAAATAATATTTTTTTATGAATGACATAAATAGAAGATTCGTCTCAAAAAATTGACCCATGAAAACCGTCTCATATGAGTTTTTGTCTTTTATCAAAAACTTGAATATATATATATATATGGAAAATTGTTTTTTTGGTCCTATATGTTTATCTCTTTGCGATTTTGATCTCCTATATTGTCAAATTTAAATTTTAGTTTGCTATCTTTGTTTTTTCTTTGAAATTTTTTGTCTTTTTCGAAGTGACGCTGATGTGGCAATCATGCGGTGCTGATGTGGAGCTAACTTATATTGTGCCACGTCAGTGTTTCTATGAAAAAAGATTAAGATTGCCAAAAATTTATATACACAGGACTAAAATTTGGATTTGAAAATATAAAAAACTAAAATTACAAATTAAAAAAATTACAGGATCAAAATACACTTTTCCCTATATACACACACAAGTATACACATGGTTGTCAGAAACAATATTTTTATCACCTCAAATAAAATCGAGATAATAATTACTCGACGCTTATATTTCATACCACAATTTTATTCTCCAAAAGAACTCTGTCCCGTTGCTACTTTTACAAAAAGCACCAAAAAAATATACACTCATTATCGATTGTGTTTAGCTCGTAAATAGGAGGGACAACAACATTTTTGGTCTAATATATTTGTTTTTGTTTTTGTTTTTTTTTTTTTGTGATTTCGATCTCTATGCTTCCAAATTTTAGTTTTAGTCATACATTTTATGATTTTGGACAATTTTAATAATTTTTTTTGATCAAAAATGCTGATGTGACACTATACATGACGACATGTAGTGACCCGCACCATGATCACTTACTAATCAGAAGCTTAAACATGAATTTAACTTAATTAAATAAATCAAAAATTAAACAGCGGAAAACTTAAACTACAATAAAATATTGTTTACAACCATATCGAATAAACCAGCGTATTAACCCAAAAACATCAGAAAACAAAAGCCTAGACAATAACTCTGCTGGTCCTCCATCGCCTAAGCTCTCCTGGAACCACCCGCATCGTCCAACCGCAGACCTGCCCCATGGAATAGGGTGTCCAGATACAACAAAGTACGGGACGTGAGCATGATAAGCTCAGTACGAGAGTATGAGTATACGGTGTTATGTGTGCATGTATGCAAGTGTACAAGGTACCAAGACTCTCAGGTCAAGAAACTAGCTCATAGACTGGGCCTAGGGTATATAGCACGTTGCGCCGTCGCATCAGGAGGTGGCTCATATACCCAGTGGATAATGGTGACCTGATACTAGTACAAGTGTCCAACCATAAAGATGACCTAACACAAGACTTACGTATCCAATCATCCACACAAACTTGTAGGGTGAGCGCCCTACTACAGGATACTTCTAAGATAAAGGCTCAATATGCTCATGTATGCAACATACAGTCATGACATGCTGTATATAAAGACATATAAAACATGCAATCACATAATCCATGCAAACACATAATACATGAATACTCAATCTGGATATCTCGAATAATACTTCCGTACCTCATAAACTAGGCAAGCTAGACCAGCACTATGTCCAAGCCTATAATCCGCACTACAATGCAAAGTACTCATGAATTATAATCTTATTCTAAAAGCCTTAACTACGTTATAACATACTCCCTATTTACTATAAGGAGCCAGAGTTATACCTGCGTCCGTCGTCAGCCCGCTGATGACGACTGCCCCAGAACTTGGGCACCGCTCCGCCGCAACCCCGGAGCGCCTGGCCAACCTCCGGACCAAGCCTAGGAAGGCTGGAAACATCCCAAAACCCCTAGAATACACTAAATACCGAGAGAGAAGTTGGAAATTGGTGTGAAAATTCTGAATTTCGGAGGGCCTATTTAAAGGCGGAGTTCGGACGGTCCGAACTGGGTTCGGACGGTCCGAACTGCCACTTGTCCGAGTCGTTTAGACACCTGGACCCTGCGGAGTTCGGACGGTCCGAACTCGGGTTCGGAGGGCCCGAAGTTGTCCGTGTGCTCCGAACTGTTTTGGTCCTTCCAAAGTCATTTTTGGAACCCCGGGACCTACCCGACCATTTTCGGACGTTTCGGATCTGATTTTCCACTTATTTTTACCAAATAAGGACTCCTTAAACATGTTTTGACACTTTTAAAAAAATATGTCATTTTCTAACATGTTTAAAATCACTTAATCTTGTAAAATGGAACCGGGCTACTACATTCTCCCCCTACTTAAGATATTTCATCCTCGAACAATATTAAGTATTGAATGCAGTAAAATACTGAATAAGCATCTTTTATTCAAACTGATTCATTTTACAAGTTACAATATGAAAATACGACAATTCAAAATAACTCTGGATAATCTGTACGCATACAACTCTCAAGTTCCCAAGTAGTCTCCTCAGTGCCTCGGTGCTGCCACTGAACTAGAACAAGAGGAATAGTTTTTTTGCGTAACACCTTATCCTTATGACCTATGATACGCAAAGGTCTCTCCACGTAGGTCAAATTCGAGTCCAATTGTACTTCAGACGGCTGTAAGATATTAGACTCATCTGCCACATATCGTCGCAACAGTGAAACAAGGAACACGTCGTGGATACTTGACAAATACGGCGGTAACGCCAACCTGTAAGCCAGATCTCCAACACTTTCCAGAATCTTGAATGGACCAATATACCTAGGAGATAGCTTACCCTTGAAACCAAATCTCAAAATCCTGCGAAATGGCGAGACTTTTAAGAATACTTTCTCACCCACCTCAAACTACAAAGGTCTGCGCTTAACATTTGCATAGCTAGCCTGTCGATCCTGCGCAACCTTAATTCTCTTCTTGATCTGTCCAACAATATCAATATCCTGCTGGACTAACTCTGGTCCCTCAACTTGTCGCTCCCCCACTTCTTCCCAGAACAGTGGAGTACGACATCGTCGCCCGTACAAAGCTTCAAACGGAGACATCCCAATACTGCGATGGTAACTGTTGTTGTACGCGAACTCAATCAATGGCAACTGATCTTGCCATGCTGGACCAAAATCCATAGAACATGCTCGCAACATGTCTTCAAGAGTACGGATCGTGCGCTCTGACTGTCCGTCAGTCTCTGGGTGATTTGCTGTACTCAAGCTAAGAGTAGTACCCATAACGAGCTGAAGACTCCCCCAAAACCTGGAAGTAAACCTGGGGTCTCGATCACTGACAATGCTCACAGGCACTCCGTGCAATCGAATAATCTCCTGGATGTACAATCGTGCTATCCTGTCAAAACTGTAGTCCCGATTATAAGGAATGAAATGTGCTGAATTGGTGAGTCGGTCCACCACAACCCAGATAGCATCACAATTTCTCGAGCTCACCGGTAAATGGGTCACGAAGTCCATCGTGATCAACTCCCATTTCCACTCAAGAATAGGTAAACTGTGAAGCAACCCTCCAGGTCGGTGCTCTGCCTTGACCTGCTGACACACCAAACATCTAGAAACATATTGATACACACTCATTTTCATTCCTTTCCACCAGAACCTAGTACGCAAATCCTTGTACATCTTGTTGCTCCCCGAATGAATACTCAACTTAGAATGATGAGCCTGGGATAAAATCTCCTCCCTCAGAGTATCATCCTCCGGAACAACAATACGACCAGATAAACAAAGAAAACAATCTGAATGATAGTGGAATCCAGACGAACTATCATCCTTGGCTAAACGAGCCAAACGCTGGGTCTTCGGATCAGCCATCTGAGCGTCTCGAATCTGAGAGTACAAAGCAGGCTCAGATAAGATAGCAAACATCTGGATACTCTGCATACCTTTTTTATGCTTGAAGGTATATCCTGAAGAACAACAATCTTCAATTGCACTTGCCACAGAACAAGTCTGTAGTGCAGACACTCGCACCTTGCGACTTAAAGCATCAGCAGTGAGATTAGCAGCTCCTGGATGGTACTTAATTTCACAGTCATAATCTTTAAGAAAATCCATCCAACATCTCTGTCTCATGTTCAATTCTGCCTGAGTAAACAAATACTTGAGACTTTTGTGGTCTGTGAAGATCTCAAATCTTTCTCCATAAAGATAATGACGTCAGATCTTCAACGCAAATACAATAGCTGCTAACTCAAGATCATGCACTGGGTAGTTATTTTCATGAACTTTTAATTGTCTAGAGGCGTATGCAATCACATACCCATTTTGAGTCAGGACACATCCCAGTCCCTGAAGAGAAGCATCCGTGTACACTACATACCCTCCAGACCCAGACGATAAAGCCAACATAGGCGCAGAAGTCAACCGTCTACGAAGTTCACAAAAATTTTCTTCACATTCTAAGGACCACTCAAAATTTACGCCCTTTCGAGTAAGTTGTGTGAAAGGTCGAGCTAGCTGCGAGAAATTTGTGATAAAACGACGATAATATCCTGCTAGACCCAGAAAACTACGGATCTCAGCTACCGTCGTCGGACGTGACCAATTCATTACAACCTCAATCTTGCTCGGATCTACAGACACTCCATCCTTGGATATAATGTGGCCAAGAAATACCACCCGATCCTGCCAAAATTCGCACTTACTCAATTTGGCGTACAACTGTCTATCCCTTAGAGTCTGCAACACCAGTCTCAGATGATATGCGTGCTCATTCACATCATGTGAATACACCAATATATCATCAATAAATACAACGACGAACTTGTCCAAAAATTCTCGGAATACTCGATTCATCAGATCCATGAATACAGCCGGTGCATTAGTCAACTCAAATGACATTACTAAGAACTCATAATGTCCGTACCTGGTTCTAAATGATGTCTTGGCTATATCTTGATCTCAGACTCTCATCTGATAATATCCAGATCTCAAATCAATCTTCGAGTAAATCGAAGTACCCTGCAATTGATCAAACAGATCATCTATACGAGGCAAAGGATACTTATTCTTGATTGTTACTCTATTCAACTGGCGATAGTCAATGCACAGACGCATAGACCCATCCTTTTTCTTCATGAACAGAAAAGGTGCTCCCCAAGAAGAAACATTAGGACGAATGTAACCCTTGTACAACAGATCCTGAAGCTGCTGCTTCAACTCACGCATCTCTGACGGAGCAGACGATACGGTGCTCGATAAATAGGCGAATTCCCTGGCATCAGTTCTATGCCAAACTCAACTTCGCGCACTGGAGGAAATCCTGGAATCTCATCTGGAAATACATCTGGAAATTCATTCACAATAGGAGTAGCTTCTATACCAATACTTTCGGCGAATGTATCAACTGCATAGATGAGGTAGCCTTCCGTGCCAGATTCCAAAGTTCGACAAGCTTTCAAAGCTGATACCAATGGCATCTGAGGTCGCGCTCCCTCACCGTAAAAGAACCAGCTATCATCGCCAATCGGATGAAATTTCACCAATCTCTGGTAACAATCCACTGAAGCTCGGTATGTAGTTAACACATCAATTCCCAAAATGCAATCAAAATCCTCCATTGCTAATATCATGAGATTCACCATCAAGACATTCCCTTCGAACTCTAAAGGGCAACCCATCACTAGACGCTTAGCTGACGCAGACTGACCCGTCGGGGTAGAAACAATAACCACTGTGTCTAGTGAAATATATGGCAACTTATATCTCTTAACAAAATGTGCAGATATGAAAGAATGAGATGCACCAGTGTCAATGAGTGAAAAAGCAGGTATATCAAATAACAAGAACGTACCCGCTATAACTTTCTCATTCTCATCCACTGCCTGATCATGCCTCAAGGAGAACACTTGGCTGGAAGTACGCGGTTTCAAATTAGAACCCCCTGTCGACTGTCCCTGTGGCCTCTGCTGCACTAAAGCCTGATAACCAGAACCTGAGCCAGAACCAGCTTCCCCGGCCTGTGGACAATCCTTCTTCAGGTGGCCAATCTCTCCGCATCGAAAGCACGCCCCTGAAACCTTCCGGCACCTGTTGGCAGGATGATTCCCACCACAATGCTTACAAGGACCTTGATTCTTTCTTCCGAAACGCATCACATCTCTGGATCCTGAGGAAGAAGAAGTAGAACCAGACTTCTTGAACGACTGAGCACGGGGACCCAAAGAACTCGCGGGTCTAGATGAGTAGAAGGATCTGTTACGGCGGATGTTGTCCTCTGCCTGGTGACATCGACTCACTAATACCTCGTAAGTCATGTCATCTCCCACAACAACTCAGTCATGAATCTCCGGATTAAGGCCCTGAAGGAACAGATTATACTTTGCCTCCGAGCTATCGGAAATCTGGGGGCAATAAGGCAGCAACTCAAAGAACTTCAATTGGTACTCTTCGATCGACATTGATCCCTGACGCAAACCCAGCAACTCGCTTGCCTTCGCCTGTCGGAGAGCAGGAGAAAAATATAGCTTATGAAAAGCCGTGCGGAACTCATCCCAGGTAGCAACTCCTTGGGCTGCAATAAAAGGCGCAGAAGTAGAATCCCACCACTTCCGAGCTCGTCCTTTGACCAGGAAATCAAGAGTCTCCATCCGCTGCTCCTCATTGCATCGGAACTCCCGAAAACAAACTTCCATACGTCGTATCCAGTTTCCCGCATCCTCCGGTGACTCTCCTCCGACCAAGGGTTTTGGACCCATCTGCATAAACCTATGCATGCTGAAACGCCTACGATCATCATGGCGATGGTGATGACGGCCCCGACGATGTTCTCGATCGTCCTGATCACCCCAGCGTCCACCTATGCTACCGTGACTACTCTCGTCACCATGACCCGTCATCTACATGATGATCAAAGGTTAAACCCAATTCCAACAATCTAAATCCCAAGATTACTATGCATGCTCTGATACCATAAATGTAGTGACCCGCACCGTGATCACCTACTAATCAGAAGCTTAAACATGCATTTAACTTAATTAAATAAATCAAAAATTAAACAGCAGAAAACTTAAACTACAATAAAATATTGTTTACAACCATATCGAATAAACCAGCGTATTAACCCAAAAACATCAGAAAACAAAAGCCTAGACAATAACCCTGCTGGTCCTCCATCGCCTAAGCTCTCCTGGAACCACCCGCATCGTCCAACCGCAGATCTGCCCCATGGAATAGGGTGTCCAGATACAACAAAGTACGGGACGTGAGCATGATAAGCTCAGTACAAGAGTATGAGTATATGGTATTATGTGTGCATGTATGCAAGTGTACAGGGTACCAAGACTCTCAGGTCAAGAAACTAGCTCATAGATTGGGCTCAGGGTATATAGCACACTGCGCCGTCGCATCAGGAGGTGGCTCATATACCTAGTGGATAATGGTGACTTGATACTAGTACAAGTGTCCAACCATAAAGGTGACCTAACACAAGACTTACGTATCCAACCATCCACACAAACTTGTAGGGTGAGCGCCCTACTATAGGATACCTCTAAGATAAAGGCTCAATATGCTCATGTATGCAACATACAGTCATGACATGCTGTATATGAAGACATATAAAACATGCAATCACATAATCCATGCAAACACATAATACATGCATACTCAATCTGGATATCTCGAATAATACTTCTGTACCTCATAAACTATTCAAGCTAGACCAGCACTATGTCCAAGCCTATAATCCGCACTACAATGCAAAGTACTCATGCATTATAATCTTATTCTAAAAGCCTTAACTACGCTATAATATACTTCCTATTTACTATAAGGAGCCAGAGTTATACCTGCGTCCGTCGTCAGCCTGCTGATGACGACTGCCCCAGAACTTGGGCACCGCTCCGCCGCAACCCCGGAGCGCCTGGCCAACCTCCGGACCAAACCTAGGAAGGCTGGAAACACCCAAAAACCCCTAGAATACACTAAAGATCGAGAGAGAAGTTGGAAATTGGTGTGAAAATTCTGAATTTCGGAGGGCCTATTTATAGGCGGAGTTCGGACGGTCCGAACTGCCACTTGTCCAAGCCGTTTAGACACCTGGACCCTGCGGAGTTCGGACGGTCCGAACTCGGGTTCGGACGACCCGAAGTGGTTCGGAGGGCCCAAAGTGGTCCGTGTGCTCCGAACTGTTTTGGTCCTTCCGAAGTCATTTTTGGACCCCCGGGACCTACCGACCATTTTCGGACGTTCCGGATATGATTTTCCACTTATTTTTACCAAATAAGGACTCCTTAAACATGTTTTGACACTTTTAAAAAAAATATATCATTTTCTAACATGTTTAAAATCACTTAATCTTGTAAAATGGAACCGGGCTACTACACGACAGCTCCACATCAGCATCATGCATGTTAGAAAAAGGGCTAAACTTACACAAAAAAAAAGAAAAAAGAAGAGACATAGTAAAAGAATTACCATGATGATTTATACAAAAATGTTAGGAAATCTCGAAAATTATCGAAAAAACACTCAATATATTTTATTTGATATGATTAATGGTCTTTACTCTTTACATCAAAATTATGCCCGTATTATAGAACAAATTTACATACATTAATAAAAAAAGGGAAATATTTACCAAAATGAACGAAAAAAGAAAAAAAAGAAGAAGAAGCAATTAACATAATGAAATTCCGAGTTTCATAGTTCGATTTATTGACCAAAAAAAAACCAAATATAGGGAAAACACGAATTTTAAACCTAAATTAAAATTTTTTTAATGACGTGAAAACGCACGTCAATGACCTAAGAAAATCATGGTCATGACGGCGGATCAGGAGTCTGGTTGTTGACCCGTTTACAATTAAAGTAACCCTATATTCTCGTCCAAGAGTCTTACCATCGCCCAAAATCTACTAATTCCAGTGATTTCATATATTCTTGGATGATCGCAACATACCAAAAAGATATCTCACACCGTACCAAAGGCTTAGAGAAACAAAATAAAAAAGGATAATTGCATATACTATCCCTGTGAAATCATGAGATTGCTAAAACCCCCTAAGACTATAAACCCCCGGTGTTTTCAAATTTTGTGCACAAATACCCCTAAAAATACGCAAGGACAAGGAGTTATATGCTCAAATTTTAAAAACACGGGAGGTATGCACTCAAGATTAAAAAACACAGAGAGCTAGTAGATCATTATTTTTTCATAGATGATTTTTAACAATCTCGTTATTTCACAGAGGTAATGTAGGCAATTACCCCAATAAAAAAAGGAAAAAAATGTTATATGTACAACGAGATTGCAAATTTGATTACAAAATACAATTGAAATTACAAAATTATCCCTACACTTTATTTGAAAAAAATATATTTCAAAAGTGTATTTAGGATTTTTTTGTGATCCAATTTGTAATCTCATTTGTACCACATTATAATTCTAAAAAAACAAGCAATGTTATATATAGATGATTTGTAGTTGATTGATTTGATTGGGATTTTTCTTTCTTTATACTAATCTCTCTACCCTATAAATAGAGGTGTTTAGTTTATATATTGTAGACTCTTCTTTCTCTATTACATTTCTCTAGTATTTCATTCTCTTCCTCCTTTCCCCCAACTAAATTTATAACACGTTATCAGCAAGAGTGCTCTCATCAAGGTAGAGAAAAAAAATATTATTATATTTGTATGAATGCTCTCGAAAAAGCACAATATTTAGATCTTATATTGATGTTCCTCGAAATCGCATAAATTTTATTTTTTATGTTCATGCTCCTAGTTAATTATTTATGCTCCTGAAGAAGCATATCATTTAATTTTATATTGATGTTCTTGATGTAACACAACATGTTTCTATATTGATACTTGATGTATCTACGGATATAATATAATGATTTAATCTATCAATATTCCGGAAGAATATTGATACAAGATATAAAATTGTCAATATTGATAGATTATTTAAGATCTGACAATATTTCTGAATAATATTGACTTGATAGCATGATATATTAATCATCAATATTCCGAAAGAATATTGATTTGATTTTAACAAAATAGTCAAACTTATGATTTAATATTTAAATCAGAGATTGTTTATATTCTTGAAGAATATTGATTCAAGATTTAAAATTGTATCTATATATTTTGTAGATCTATCAATATTTCTTGAATGGATATTGATCCAAGATATAAAGTCTGTCAATATTTATTAAGAATCAAAACTTTTGAGATTTGCCAAAATTCTAGAGGAATTTTGATATTTGATTTGTCAACGATAGTGATATAAGATCTAATATTCATCAATATTAACAAAGAATATTGATTCGAGATCTAACATATATCAATATTCTTGCAGAATTTTGATTAAAGATTCAAGATTTGCCTATTTTCTTGAAGAATATTAATTCAATACGAAATGTATTCTTGTTTTATTTAAGTTTTCTCATCATATCTTGACATGTATGATTATTATTTGCATTCTTAATTTTATTGATTTAAGAAGTTGCTAATATTTTCTTTATGTAAACACAAATATTTGATTGATTAATAACTATGTCAACATGACAAGTTTATACACATTTCCATAGTCTACATGATACTATGTTTATTTATATTTTCTTTGCATAAATCGTGATCTATACCTTAGATAAATTTAACTTATTTATTTTTATGGGTATCTCATTATTTAATCTTTTTATATGTTCACATCCTTCATGAAAATAATGATATAAGTTATAATATTTTTTTGTGTAAATTATATATGCATTGGTTGTAATTATCTTTGAGCTATAACTTATCTAATTTATTTTTAGATTAATGAAGGAATATCACGATGAATGTCTAGCTGATAGTGGTACAACGCACACCATCCTTCAAAGCAAAAAGGTATTTTTTGGAATTAACATTAGCTGAAAATAATGTTATAACAATCTCGGGTGCATCAAAAATTATTGAAGGTTATGTGAAGACAAAAGTCATTTTACCAAATGAGACAAGCCTGTATATTGAAAATGCACTCTATGCAAGCAAATCCAGTATAAATTTTCTTAGCTTTAAAGATATCCGTCGAAATGGATATCATATTGAAACATTAAATGTAAACAATGTTGAATACCTTCGCATTACATCTATTATATCTGGCCAGAAGCATATAAAAGAAAGATTACGTGCACTTCCCTCATGGATGTATTACACAATAATAAAATCAATTGAAGCAAATACAATCACAAACAAGAAGTGTGTTGACAATAAAATTTTTTATTATGGCACGACCGACTTGGTCACCCTGGGAGTTCAATGATGCGAAGAATAATAAATAATTCTCGTGGACATCCCTTAAAGAACCAGAAGATTCTCTTACATGATGATTTTTCATGTGTGGCTTGTTCACAAGGAAAATTAATTATAAGACCTTCCCCAACAAAGGTTGATATTGAAATTCCAACCTTCTTGGAAAGAATTCATGGGGATATTTGTGGGCCTATACACCCACCATGTGGACCATTTCGATACTTCATAGTATTGATTGATGCCTCAATTAGGTGGTCACATGTTAGTTTGTTAGCATCTCGAAATATAGCTTTTGCTAGATTACTTGGGCAAATAATTAAATTACGTGCTCAGTTCCCTGATCACTCAATCAAGGCAATTCGTCTTGATAATGCTGCTGAATTCAAATCACAATCATTTTGATGAATTTTGTATGTCGATCGGGATTTCAGTTGAACATTCAGTTGCCCACGTTCATACACAGAATGGTCTTGCAGAATCATTTATTAAACGATTGCAATTGATTGCTAGGCCGCTACTCATGAAAACAAAACTATCTGCAGCTTGGGGTCATGCTATAATACACGCTGCATCATTGATTCGTGTGAGACCAACTAATCACCACCAATACTCACCTTTGAAACTTCCATATGGTTAAGAACCTGAAGTTTCTCATTTTCGAGTATTTGGTTGTGCGGTACAAGTCTCTATCCCACCTACACAACGGACCAAAATGGGTCCACAACGTAGACTTGAAATTTACGTGGGATATGATTCACCATCTATCATTAGATATTTGGAGCCTTTAACGGGTGATTTATTTACTGCAAGATTTGCAGATTGCCACTTTGATGAAACTGATTTTCCAACTCTAGGGGGAGCAAAGTTGTATCCTGAGGAACAATGAAAAATTTGTTGGATTGAGAAAACATTATCTCATTATGATCCCCGTAATAATCAATGCGAGCAAGAAGTTGAAAGAATTATTCATTTGCAAAGAATTGCAAATCAATTACCCGATGCTTTTGTTAATACAAAAAATGTGACAAAATCATATACACAAGTAGAGAATACTCCGGTGAAGATTGATGTCCCTGTAGGACCATGTAATACTTTACCCGCAAACGAATCTAAAATACGCCAGAAGCATGGTCGACCAATTGGTTCGAAGGATACGATACCTAGAAAAAGAAAGGTACAAGATAAAGAAGCAGTTACAGCTCCAGAAGAAGCAACTTTACATGATACAACAAGAGAAATAAATGAAACAGATGTGAAAAACATGATTCATGAAGAATCACAATCACATGAAAATATCGAGATTTCGACAAATTATTTGATATCTCGTAAAATATGAGATCAAAGTAATACAAACATCGATGATGTTTTTACTCTAAACGTAATCCTTGATATTATGCAAGACAATGATGATCCTGAACCACAATCTGTTAAAGATTGCCAACAAAGAAATGATTGGCCAAGATGGAAGGCGGCTATACAAACTGAATTAGATTCTTTAGAGAAACGTTGAGTGTTTGGGCCCGTATTTCAAACACCTAAAAATATAATCCCTGTAGGATACAAATGGGTGTTCGTACGAAAAATAAATGAAGATGACGAAATTGTAAGATATAAATCCAGACTTGTAGCCCAAGGTTTCTCTCAGAGACCTGAAATTGACTATGAGGAAACATACTCACCTGCAATGGATGCCACCACTTTTCGATTTTTAATTAGCTTGGCTGTATCAGAAAAATTGGACATGCGACTTATGGATGCGGTTACTGCATATTTATATGGTTCACTTGATAACGATATATACATGAAAATTTTTAAAGGATTTAAGACATCAGAAGCAAGTGATACAATCCCTAAGACCATGCTCTCAATAAAACTGCAAAAGTCATTATATGGATTAAAACAATCCGGGCGCATGTGGTACAATCGCCTTAGTGAGTATTTATTACAAAAAGGTTACACAAACGATGCTATTTGTCCATGTGTTTTTACGAAAAAAAAACGGATGAAGGTTTTGCAATCGTGGCAGTATATGTGGATGATCTAAATCACATAGGAACTCCCGAAGAGCTCACCAAAACTGCCAATTATTTAAAAAGTGAATTTGAGATAAAGGATTTGGGAAAGACAAGATTTTGTCTTGGCTTGCAAATTGAACATTTACAAGAAGGAATATTTGTTTATCAATCCTCATACGTAGAAAAAATATTAAAACGATTTTACATGAATAAAGCATATTCATTAGCATCACCAATGATCGTTAGATCACTTGACACCAAGAAAGATCATTTTCGTTCACTTGAAGATGGAGAGAATATCATTGGTCCGAAAGTACCATATCTGAGTGCAATTGGTGCATTATTATATCTTGCAAATTGTACTCGACCAGATATAGCTTTTTCTGTTAACCTTATAGCAAGATATAGTTCTTCTCCAACCCGAAGACATTGGAGTGGTGTAAAACATATATTTCGTTACCTTCGTGGTACAACTGACATGAAATTATTTTATTCGAAAAAAATCAAATTTCTCTTTAATAGGATATGCAGATGCAGACTATCTTTCAGACCCACATAAAGCCAAATCCCAAACGGGTTATGTGTTTACATGAGGGGACACCGCTATTTCATGGAAGTCGACAAAGCAAACTTTGACAGCGACATCATCAAATCACTCTGAGATCATTGCAATGCATGAAACAAGTCGAAAATGTATATGGTTGAGATCTATAACTCAATATATTCAAGAATCATGCGGACTACCAACAACGAAAGATAGCCCGACGACTATTTTTGAAGATAATGCCGCTTGCATTGCACAACTAAGGGAGGGTATATCAAAGGCGATCGAACGAAACACATTTCACCAAAGTTTTTCTACACGCACGAACTACAACAAAAAGGTAATATTTATGTCCAACAAATCCGTTCAAGTGACAATGTAGCTAATTTATTCACAAAGGCATTACCGACATCAACATTCAAGAAATTGGTGCAAAAGATAGGGATGCATCAACTAAAAGATATTCGGTGATTGAAATCAGGGGGAGTATCAATTGTTGTACTCTTTTTCCGTCGTTCAGGTTTTTCCCACTGGGTTTTACTGACAAGGTTTTAACGAGACAACATTGGACTCTTTATCAATCATCTAAGGTGGAGTGTTATATATAGATGATTTGTAGTTGATTGATTTGATTGAGATTTTCCTTTCTTTACACTAATCCTTCTACCCTATAAATAGAGGTGTTTAGTTCATATATTGTAGACTCTTTTTTCTCTATTACATTTCTCTAGTATTTCATTCTCTTCCTCCTTTCCCCCAACTAAATTTATAACAAGCAACATTTATTTCTTTGTCCGAAATAATACAGCACATGTGCTGGACATTAATTTATGTTTATTAATAGTGGGGGCCGGGGACGAAAACAGGTGAAGAGAGTAAACAACATTGGATCATATGTTTCAAGGATTACAACGGCCGTGAGAATGAATGAGTTGATTTGATGGTAAAAATGAGACAACATCAATTTTCGGCCCCATCATAGGGAACCAAATGCTTGGTTCGGCAATCAATACAAAAACGGGCGTCGAGTCATCGAAGTGGTTCAAGAAAGCATATCGTGGTACGTCGTGGATTGCAACAGTGCACACCCTTGGTATGTCTTGCACAAATACAAAATTTACGTACTTGTGTTTAATTTCTTTGATTTATAAAATTTATTTATCAATTTTATATCAAGTCGTTCGTTCCCATTAAATTTCACGTCAGAACAATCACAGAGATGGAGATGGTGATCGAACTATGACACTTCGACAACTGATAGTTCAATTTAAAATATTTGCCTCACATGGTTGTACAAGAACTAAAGTCATTTTGTTCAACCCCGCAAACTGAAGTAGCTATTGCTGGGAGAGGTCTGTGATGTTTCGCATAACCGACGACTATACCCCCCCCCCCCCCCCCCCCCCCCCCCCAATTGTCCATCTGTCCTATAGGCCGAGGTTATGCAGTGTATGCACGACGTACGTTTTAAAACATTTGAGCTGGATTAGTATAACAGTTAAAAATTTGTTCTTGGTCTAACAGAAACGAACTACGAAAGTTTAACCAGTTATATAAACCTCAAAGTCTCAACATATTTCAATTTTCGTGCATGGATTAGTTCTATATGTGGACATACATACAACTTGGCCAGGCTTTAAAAAGCTCCTGCTTCATCGTCAGTGTAATAGCTCCGTAAAACGAAAAAAAAATCAACCCCCCACGAAGAGAGAAAACAGAGAGAGATGGAGGGAGTACCCTTGAGGTAAAGAATACAAGTTGTAGCAAGATTCTTTTACTAGTTGAAAGGTGAGCCTCGGACAAAAAAATATATGTATCTGGCTAATGCCTCTTCATTTCTTGGAAAATATTCGATACCTTTGTGGATAGTTTTGGCAGATACTTGAATAACTGAAAAAAGAAAACAAAGATTAGCATAATGGTTTATAATATCGGTAAGCTTTGAATAAAATAAGATGAGCCAGCGAGAGACGAGATTTTTTGAAGGAAGAGACTGTGAAAAATGATGCAAATGCAAGTTCTATTTTCTTTTTTACATTTCTGCAAGAAAGGAAAGTTTATTGACTTTAGAGATGCGAAAAAGGCAATTACGAGGAATCTCCAAATGGCATACTAAACCCGAAAAACAAAGATAATCCATTGTGAGTTTCTGAGAGTGTTTCATCAATTATTATGACAAAGATTCTTCACATTTTCTTCCGTTAGATACTTGTGCTCTAGTAGTCTCTTAAAAACACAAACAACTAAAAGGTACGAAAAGGTCACGATTTCTAAAGAAGAGAGCTTCACTGGATTGTACTTATGAACTCATCACATAAAGTAATATTAACCATGCACCTACATTATAAAGCAAGATGTAGAACTATATCGCATAAGATACACAATTAAAAACACGGAAATTCGCATGCATGATAACCTTCATGAACAAAAGCGTGTCATATCAATGGGAATTGAAGAAAATCTTTGTTCAGAATGTGATTCTCTAATTTATCGAGGAGATATGAAACATGCCAAAAAGGCCTTTCAGGACATTTCTACACATTCAAGTTGAACAGATATTTGTGTTACACGAGATAGGTTTTATTAACACAGCTTCTGGCATCATTTTGTTTCCTTCAAAGCAAATGTGTACATAAAATTTCTATACCAAGTTGTTGCTCAGAAAACTGGAAGGTGTTTGATTATTTAGGGAGTGTTTGCAATCATTAAAAAAAATGATCTTTAGATTTTGGCTTAAAAATCACTTTTGTGTGTTTCTTAAACCCAAATTATGTGTTAGCTTATGCTTAACTTAATTGAAATCCAAAAGCTAGTTATATGATGAGTATGATTCTCTAAAAGTGATTTTAATAAAAAAGTCAATGTTAAAATAACTCTAATCACTTATTTATCAAACACTATCCAACTTTGGTTTTTAGATTTTCACGTTCGTTTCCAAACACTACCAACTTTTGATTTTTCTTAATTTTTTTAAATCTATAAATTTAATCACTTCTACAAAAGCATAATATTTTGCAAAAATTACTCTAATCACTTATTTATCAAACACTATCCAACTTTGGTTTTTAGATTTTCACATTCGTTTCCTAACACTACCAACTTTTGATTTTTCTTAATTTTTTTAAATCTATAAATTTAATCACTTCTACAAAAGCATAATATTTTGCAAACACTCCCTTAAGCCATCATCAGATTACGTTCTTTGACCCATAAAGAACTAATATTTGCATTGTGTATGCATAGAGTCACAAATCATGCATCAGCTTGTTTAAAAAACTAATAGCAGATAACATAGGATCGGGTTTGGTTTAAAAATACCATGGACGCACACGTTTGGAATTTCTAATCCAAGACTAAAATCGAACAATGTAATGTAAAAATGTACATGGGATATATTGCTAACTTATAGTATGGTCGAAAAATTTAAAGAAATATTCCCTACCTATGTGTGCATTACATTTTGCTTTATCTATCGACCTAGATTTTGATGACATAATAATTGGAGTAACCTCAAAAAAAGCTAGATTAGTTTTGATAAAAAGGAAATTGTTGATGCATAAAAATAAAATAAAAGATAGACTATGGATAGGCAACATACCCAGAGCTTCACACAAGCATCTATTACGACCGGAACAAAGCATATAAATATAGTTATGGCAGCCTGATCCACCTCTAGTCCATAATGCTCAACTATAACCTCTAATAATGTCTGCCAGCCAGATTCAGAATGATACCTGCACATTTAACTGTTGCTTTTAACTAAACTACAAAAGAAATAACAGAAGGAGAAAAACACTTTCTTAAGTAGTTGCAGAATACTGAAATTCCTGGAAAGTGGCGCTATCATATTCTCAGAAAATTTAGACCTAGTAACAATACCGTGACCAAGGATACAAATGAATTCAAATGACTGGCGAACTTTCCTAGCCGGTTCAAGTATAATTTGATTCATATTCAAAATTATCAAACTTAATTGAGTGTTTGCACAAAATTGCTTGTTGATTAGGTTTGGACCAAACAAACCAAGCTCGAATTCGAACTTTCACTAGTGTGAAAAATTGTCTATATTTTGAGATTTTAGGTGAGCTTCAAGCCATTTAAAAATTTTCAAACATGAGTTTGGAGTGCATGCGCACCTTATATATCAGTCCTTTGAATTTCAAACTTGCTCAAAAACAGTTCAAGGATTGTTGAAATGCACAATGCTCATGTTTTGCATATTTTTTTGTTTGATATTGATATTAGGAGAGACTTTATTATTGGAGATAATTTCGAGTTGCACCAACACTTGGAACAGTGAACGATTTGTTCACACTCTAAGCAATATAGAAGTTCAATAAATAAAATCAAATTGAACGAGTTTTAAATTGCATGACATGCAACATATTGTAGAATGAATTAAGTGACGGGAGGTTTCCTACAATATACCATGTAAACCTCGTCCGTTGTGTTGAGGTATAATATAACTCGGATCATAATGGAGTGAAATAGGCAGGGCATGAGTGAACTTCACTTGTATAAAATTAATAGATCTTCCCCTTTAAACAGGTCCTTCGGCGAAAACCCCAACTGATCAAACTACCATAAACTGTGATAATTTTGTGGAGAAAGGGAGGAGAGTTTTACCCCAAAAAAATATCGGTGATGAGTATAATAAGAAATGCTTTCCCTGTGTCTGAGATGTTATTGAGTAGCTTATAACCTGTGAATTTCAGCAAAGCTACCTGCAAAAGTTTGTGAGAAAGTGAAAAGGCATCATCTGAAGTTATACAAAATGTATTCAAATGCGTATGAATGGCAGAGAAAAAATGCAGGGATGTGATCAGGAAACGATGATGAAAATTTATGAGAGGAAATATCAGATTAAAAATGGACTTCTCTTTCCTTCCACATTAAAAAGCTGGATCTATTGTATTTCAACCCAAACTAAAAAAATTTACGTGCAGTGAACTATTTTGTGTGAAGTATCAAGAATAATAGTTGAAACCTTGACAAAGAAACAATGGAAAGTGGGCCCTACCAGAAGAACAAAAATGGTTAGTCTTCGTACCATCAACAAATGTCAAGCTCAAGCAGTTTGCACTCAAAACTGTATTTGTTTGCCTCTTGTTAATGTTTGACTGGAGTCTTTTAATTATCTTCGGTTTCTGGTGTTGAAACATCTTAGTAGCAAATATAACAGACAGAGTTGTGAAATTAATGTAAGCCCAGTGTTCATATATCAGAGTTCAAGAGACAGAAGAGATAGAAGAATAATATGTTGCAGTAGAAGTAAGAAGAGAGGAAAATTTGATGAAACTCACTTGATTCTGAAAGAAATATAGAAGAGCGAACAATGACACCCCAAACACAATGTCTGACCAGATATTTGCGAATGCTTTACGGTTCTCTAACCTCCGCTCATCTCTCAATGCTATTCTGTTTATAGTAACAAAAAGTGACTGATGACTCCAAGTAGTCTAGTCCTCTTATTCGTAAGATATTTAAGTATGATCAGAGGGGGAAAAAGGCATTAATGAATTAATGATTATAATGTTAGTAAAACTTACGCTTTCTGTCGTATTACCAGGAAAAGATCCTCATCAGAAAGAGACGGAGATTTACCAATCTCTACTTCAAGTCGATAACGTGCCTTCTCAAGATTAAGAACCTTGACCATTTCTATCTTTTGTGATCTCCTCACATCAAGCATCTGCGCAGCAAGTGGAACGGTCTTGACGTACCTGGTCAAGACAATGGGAACCGTGATTGATTGAAAATGGATAAAACTACACTAGGCCAACTGTCAAGAGACATAGCCAGTACCAAATGAATCTTAACTTGCAAAGAGCTACTTTATTATTAATATAGAGTAGATCATGGGCTAATCATGCCCCTATACAGCTTGAAAATTGACTTCCTCTCTAAAGCATAACCCAACAATTTAATTCATAGCAGAATGCCTAATTAATATTTTCCACGTTTCTGCGGCTTAAGTTTGGTACTTGTTAAAATTTAACTGTTTTCTTTCTCATCATTCTGTTCTTTTACAAACTCGTCATAGTTCTTTCAATCCTCTCGTCCCATATGAGCATTTGTTTCAACTTTATGATTCACATTCAAAAAGAAAAAGAAAGGGAAACTTTACTATGTAGAATGTGATCCCCTTGCCCTCTCACCTTTTGTTTCCTTACGTTGTGTTTGTGGTGATGAATTTAAGTTCAATGAATTTCAAACCAAAGGCTAAAAGTCCCTTTTCAGCCCAATAAAATTCAGGCACTTTTAGATAAATTTGAAATTAGCTCTCTGCTTAGCTGTCATTGCAAATCTATACCCTTCAAAAAATGACAATAGTAAGCTGATTCTCTCCACTTTTTTAAATTTAGAAATCAAGATCACCACCATGTCATCACGAGGACTTCAAAGAGTGTATCACTTCACTAATCCAAAAGAGGCAATGTATAGCATGTAAAAATATACCTGTCTAAGAAAGGCATGAGAGCATAGTCATGAACCAAGAAATCCATAGCCCACGGAACAATAATAAGTACTGCCAAAAATTTGGCCTGAAATCAGAAAATTATTGTGCACGTCAATTGGGATGGAAAGATGTAGCATGCATGGATGGCTTATTAAACTTTTCAAACAATCATCAATCCAATTACACATTAATATTTAGAAAGTCATAAATATAGAACTTAAATCTCACCAATGCAAGGACCTACTGCATCTTTATATGCCAAAATTGTAACATTCCATTACCAACAACTCAACTCAAAAGTAGATAGGTGGAAAAATGAAGGCAATGGCTGATGCTATAAGATTTTATTGTACAGACATAAGCATCACAAATAGGAATTTGTTTTTTTACTCAATTTGGCCAATTTATCAAAACTCATGGTGCATAATTTCCAAGCATCTTGCGCATTTTTCAATTTAAAATTGATTTATACCGCAATCGGCGTTCAAAATAGTACCAACTTCAACTATAAATAAATAGTACCAACTAAGCTGAGCTGCAGAAATCACTAACCTATGCCTTGTCCAAGAAAATAATTGAAAAACCATGGAAAATTTACTTCAATCGCTTAGATTAGCTGAGTGATTATGTACAGTGTTTGGCTCCACTGAAGTCTAATCTTCCATAAATTATTGTTCATGGAGAAGATTAGGTAGTTACTCACATATTCATACTGTTCCGCTTATCCAAGGAGCAACTAGCAACAAGGCCAATAACAGCAGTGCCTGTTTTCTGATTACTTTGGCGCAGCCTAATAATATTCATGACTTATCATATTTCACTAGAAATAAGAAAGATCCACACATAGAAGAACAAAGAGACATGTACAATTCACCGGACTGAGGGCTCTCTTATGTTTTATTTTAGTCCCTTCATTATTTGTGCCCTTGAATGGCATGACAAGAATCTTTTAGCTGCAACATCTTTCCATTTGGACTTAATGGTTTGGAGCATCAAAACCAATCTATTCGAACATCAAGATTCAAATATTAGACGCGTATACATAAACATATGATTTCCCTATAGGATGCCGACTTTCATAATCGGCATACTAGTATTGGATCATATTTTGTGCTTTTGGCATTGGTTACTAATATCAGTCCTCTCGAACTCCAAACAGGTTCTTTCAGGCTGTAAGACTGAAGTATGATATGATCTACATGATGAATTTGGACAACCAAATTAGATAACAAAACAAAAATCCTACTGCAGAATCTGGAACTAATTCACATTGCACCCATATTCTTGTATGTGATAGCACCATAACAACACCACAAGATCGACAAATAGTAAGGTATGGTATGAGAATTGTCATCTTGACCAATACAAAAACATAAGATTAAATCTTAACAGAGCTATATCGATGCCAATGTGTCAATCACTCACCGAATTGATCGAGGCATAACGAAAAACTCGATCTTCATAAAGAATGTCATCATCTTCTCTGCCTAGAACCATATCCCTCACAGACTTAACCAATCCCCTCCCAGAAAACACGTCGGTTAAATCTTCTACTATATCATTTCCAGGCTTTCCAACAGCATCATTCGAGTTTTCAATCCATGATGCGCCGTTACCAGCATCATTACTACTTCCATCAACAAGCCAATCCTCCCACCTTCTACTCTCCTCATTCTTTACATCTTCCTGTGCTTCCCTCAACTCAACAATTGCCTCAGCTCGTCTTTTCCACGCTTCAAATTTCTCATAATCAGATACCTCATCATCGCTAGAATCTTCGGACTCTAGCACATCAATCGTGTCGTCATCTTTCAAACCAAGCCAATTCCCATCCTCATCAAAAAGGAATCTCTGCCACCAACTTTTCTTCCTCTTCGGATACTTTTTCTTGGCATTCGCAACCAGGTCACGAGACTTTTTCCGTACACTTGACAATCGAACCACAGCAGATGCGGGATTATGATTCGGAAATGAACTACTGGAGCTACTGCTCTTGCACCAAGCTAGACTTTGACACAAGACAATTGAATTGCTCATGAAGAAAACGTATGAAATTCCACATTTTCAGCCTCATATACCTATAAAAATGCAATCTTGGTCAGAGAAACTCGCCAAACATACAATAGAAACCATTGATTCAATCACCCACACAGCCCCAAGAAATGCAGCATCATCTCTCAATAGAAATCAGACTTTCAAAAGAGACATTTGCTAGTGCGCCATTCTTGATAAGATGATCCCAGAAGCTAGAAGAGGGCTCTAAAATATGGAGGAAACAAAGCCCGTGAAGCTTCCAGCAAAAAGCTGAAAAAGAAAACCAGAATTTTGTAGTGGGTTTTATCTATTGGCAGAATAAGAAGGCGAAAGGAAATGGATAACGGTCTTGTCTTCATTCTCTTTGGATAAACCCATCGCTGTTTTCAGTAATCGCGCATTATCACTGTAGAGTCGAATACTGACTTAAAAGTTAAACCAGGCACTGCACATTTTCGAAATAGTAATAAAAAATTATACTTATTATAATATATTTGTGTCCCTCGACTATTATAAAATAGTAGAGATAATTATCCAAAAAAACTGCTAAAATAAAGTGAAAGATTATTTTTCTATTATTTTAGATTTACGTTTATCTTGAAATAAATAAAGACCATAAACACATGATTCATATTGATTTTTTTTAAAAAAAACAATCAAAATCATATTTCAAAGATATAATTTTTGAGCTACCACATGAGTTTTTGTGAAATGATCTTATGTATTTATATCTTTAAAAACAGATTAAACGTACAGAATGAAAAATAATATTTTTGACATAAAAATTAATAATTTTTTACATGGTCGAATATGAGATATGTGTCACAAAATTAACTTATAAGACGAACTTACCAAAGTTTTTGTGTTTATGTATTTACTCAAAATATCACTAAATTTGATTCTTAAAATATCGATATCACACATTCATTATACAAACTCAACGTCACCACATTTCTGAAATATGTATAGACAAAAAGACCAAGTCGACAATTTCCTAGTGAAAATTTGTCAAGGTTCCACTCTTTAATAATATATATTAATATTTTATATATATATATATACGACTATTATATTATTTATTAAAGTATACATTTATAATAAATTTAAAAAATGTAATAAAAAGGTTTAAAAAGTAAAGCCCTGCACCAAATTCGTCGGAGCAACTCCAATGTGCCCATGCCATTTTAGTGTGCAGCATTGGGGTCAACGTTACTTTTACACAAATAACATGCTACTTCTACACCAGGTCCTGTACTGCAACGCTATCACCACCGTGTCTTAACCTTTACCGCGAGTTTCGTTCGTGGCAGATCCATCTTTGTTTCACATTTTCCACTGCAAATCGCAAAAATATTAACATCTATTATACACATGCATTGTAATCCCACCGGCGATCAAGTATTTCCTAGATTGTCCGACAAATTCCTGCCATTTGTCTCGAATGGGGAGAGCAAGACGCTGAGTCCCGACAGCAATATAGCGATAACAAACAGGACAACAGCAGCTGCTTGATGGCAGCCATTGACCAATCCAACCGCCACAAGAGGGCATACCATGCCACCAATTCTTCCTATGGCAGTGGCTATTCCTACACCAGTTGATCTTATATTTGTAGGATATACCTGTTAAACAACAAAATAACTTGTAAATGAGAAATTTGAATAGACAGAATGGAAGAGCCAGACAGGAGGTTTATGTGGCTGCAACATGTCGCGAATAATTTTATTTGGCCAGCCACGACATGACAGTAGGGTAGATGTGTAGTTACGCGAGAATGTTTCAAACAGAATTACATGAAAACATATTAAACTAGCAAAAAAAGTGTCCATGGCGATTCACTTCGTAAAAGCCAATGCGCATGTGGTCCATGAAGTTACAGAATGGTGGTACTTTAGTCCCTTCTGTTTTGAAGCAAGAAGTTTAAATTTTCCAGAAACTCCAACAGCGCATTCAACTCATTCCTTCATGAAAAAGAAAAAGGTTCATGATTAAATCCACAGAAAGGCTAACCTCTGGGGCGTAAATACAGGCAACGGTGAAAGTTGCAGAAATGAATGTGCGAGCTCCAAACAATAAAGTTGTCGCCAAAATCTCATTTTGACGACTCAACAGTGGAAGAAGCAGAATTGCACCCAAGACGAACATCAGCGCCATGGAAAGCTTGCGACCCAATCTGTCTACCACAAACGCTGATAAAATAAGCCCGGGAAGCTCTGAAAGTAGATCCAGAATCAGTTTTGGAAACAACAGTAATGAAAGGTTAACCTTCTTTTTACATCAATAACGTGCTTACCTGCCAGACTTGTAAGAAATACATCAATGTAGAGGCTAGAATTTTGGTCTTTCACTGAATGCAATGTGATGTCGGCACATTTACTTTCCCCACTGCTCAGTTCAGAGGTTAACAATATGATGCCATAATATGAAAATGTATTCCCAAAGTACAAGAACCATAGAAGAAGGTTTGTTCTGATTAATTTCATAGAAAAAAGTACAGATAGTGATGAGGAACTGGAATTACAATAATTTTTCTCTCTTTTCGGGGAAAGTAAATGAGTATTTTCTGACGCAGTATCGTGATCATGCCTTTGATCAGAAATAAGCATTCCGGTTCCAAGTGAAATTCCGTTTAGCAGTGCTGCACTTTCCAGAATACTACGAGCCTCCACAATTCTGCCTTTCATGAATAGAAATCTTGGAGACTCGGGCACAAAACCATAAAAGAGAAGTACGATGAATGCAAGCACGGAAGAAAGTGCTACCAACCATCGCCAGCCAAGACTTGGTGATACAATCTGTTACAAGAATAGCCAAATATGAGGTTGCAAGGCTCCCAAATTTTCAGATACTGTAGCTGTTGAGTGGAGATGGATGATAACGATAATTTAATTCTTAGTCTGTGAGCAACTTCGAGCCATGGTTACTCTGGAAGATTTGAACCACCAATTATTGCCCAAAGATGTTTCTTTAAAACATAGTCGCACATTGGTTTTGTCTGGTTATCAACTGAACTGAACTGACCAAACATATTTTTTGTAAAAATCAACTAATGAATCAAATTTACAAAAAATCAAACAAACAGAAATAACTGATAATCAAACTGACCGAACTAACTAAAACCAAAACATGTATAAAAGGACTCCCCTAAGTTCGATTTATTTGGTACTGAAGAAAAATAAATGACACCATTGAATTGATAGATAATTATCAAGAAAGAATGACTGACTTAAATTGGTTCTGTGGGTTAGTCAATTGTACCGAACTTTTGAACAACATGATCAATTACCATTCAAATTTCTAATCAACTCTAAGAATTAACAAGTGTGTGTATAAAATATGTATTTTCAATTCTATTCCTGGTCCACGAGAAATTGACTCTAGCAAGTAGCACAAACACTTGAGTTTTTAAACCAGAATCCGTCACGGGATAGGAAGTATATATCCCAGATCATCACTTGGCAAAATTACAAGGAGAAAGAAAACAGCAAAGTGAATAAAATAACTAATGATTGTCTTGAAACTTTTGAAGATTTGAATGATAAACAGAAGATATAATATAATAGCATACCCATGCAAGTGCAGCCTCAAAAATTGTTCCAACTGTCCAAAAACTAGATAAGACAATCATCCACGCACCCCTATTTGGTGTTGGAACAAATTCCAAAAACCATGATGTAAATATATGCATACCCCCAAGACCGATTCCAGCTATGCAACGAAATATTATTAGAGAAATATAATTCGGTGAGAAAGCACTTAATAGCCCACCCACAGCTGTTATAGTAGCCACACCAAGGATACCTTTTCTGAAAGGAAAGCAGAAGTAGATTTTGTCAATAAGATATGAGACATATCAGTGTTGATTATAGAACTGACATAGCACTTGCCACTATCACGGAATGAATAGATATATTGCTATTGCTACTTGAGCCCTGCGTTTCGACTACTGTCTCCTAATAAATGCTCAAAATTGTCATTCATGAAATCGAAAACACAATTTTTGTTCTATACTTAACTGGAGGATAGGAAGCAGTCAAACTATACCAAAAATTATAGATAATGGTAACGGTAAAACTCAAATACTTTAAACTATATGACAGCTCAGATACCATATATTAATACTTGTACATTGTAGTCTGGTATTGTTGCTCCCTAATGCAGATGAATTATCACACCTTTTGCCAAAATTGAGAAATTGAAACTCGGGTAGACAGGTAAAATCCAAACATCTTACTTTCGTCCAAAAGAATCTGAAACAATACCCCAAAAAGATGCTCCAACCAACATGCCAGCAAAAACGATGGTTGATATCAAGCTCTTCTCAGTGGGAGAAAGATTCCACTCAGATTGAACAGAAGATCCAATAAATGAGAGAATCATCATTTCCATAGCTTCAGCGATCCAACCCAATCCTCCATAAGCAAGTAGAAGATATTGGTATCTACCAAACCCAATAGTAGCAAGTGCTTCATCTAGGGTAAATTCTGGATCAAAATCTCCCATCTGGATAATTAAACGAGCAAAAACCATGTAATGGCGTATGAAAATGTGACTGGGAATGGGACAGTATATGATACATATTTATGGGAAAATGTCTTATTTTCTTCTGTTAATCACCGAATAAGTCCTAAACAAATTATCGTCATATCACAACCAAAAAATATATTCCATGAGCATCATCATATAACACTTGATATAAAAGGTTGAGTAAAGAATTATCATCCTTTGGGCTGTGAGGCACTAAGGCTTATATATAATATATTCCAACATCTGTTTAGCCGAAGGGATTTCATAACTTAAAAATCCCAAGAAACTTCAAACTACAACCATCATTGCTCTTGAAAGAAAAGAGATTAAGAGAGATAATCTTGACTACCAAAGACTAAAAAAAAACTTCTCAAAGATTATACAGAGGAAAATTCAACCAAAATCTAGAATCTTGAAATATAAATTCGTTATCACGCAATAACTTCGTAACAGCAGTGCAGAGAAAGGCCCAGAGCACAACAAGAATCCGATAGAAATTGAGACGATTATATTACAATCTGCTCTTCTAAAGTTTCAAAATCAAACTAATCTGTGTTTCATGTCATACTGAGACACCATCTCTCTATACGTAAAACCTGTCATTTGAACCCCCATCAAAATCTTGGGGCGATATAAATGGGCTAATGCGAGCATGAACTCTTCGATAATTAGCAACACAAAATTCAATATATATCGTTCCTACAAGAACAAGCGTATAAACAGATATCATTTCATTTGAATATCCATTGAGGATAAACCACCTTCTCACAAACCCACTCACCTTCTCACCCCCAGCCACCAAATTTCAGCAAAAATTTAGAGGTCGATGAGCAATAAAAATAAGGAAAATCTTCAAGATCTCACTAATGCAATAATACTATGAAGCTAATCATAGGATTCTTACCGAGTGGATTCTGCTGGCTAGTGTTCGCGTTTAGTTGTGTAAATTATATTATGAACTTTTTGTTCCTAGTTTTTCCATCTATATTTACAAATATTGATGGATTTAGGTATTAAATAAATTAATTAAATAAACTAGAAGCTTTATTTTAGAAATTAAGAGCAGGTAATAAATTTATTCTAAAAACAGTGGAAAATATTTAATAAAAAATTAAGTACCCAAATCCATATTGAAATCCTTTGAGTTGTCCCCTTGTAATTATTGATAAATAATTAAATCGGATTTCTCCTCCTAAAATATAAAAACCCTAAAAAGGATAAATTATAAATCAATACCCAAACCTATTTTCATCTTACATCTTAATATCTCATCCATTTAAACTTATTTTCTACTCCCTGAAAAGAGAAAATTTTGTTTAAAAATACCAATTCTACCCTTATCTATTAAAAATCCTAAATCATCAGTAAAAAAAAAAAGAGAATGGAAAATAAAAACAAAATTAATCCAAATAGTATATATGTAAAAATTCAAATTAAAATCAAAGAACATAAACCATATCATATATATGTTTATGTTGATACATGAGCAAGTATGTGTTTAGGAAGCAAACATATACTTCCAAATCATTATTGAAAGAAATACGATAAATGATTAAAAGTTCGAATAGGAGATGGATCAATAATCATGCTTGATACAGTAGCAGAAAAATTAAAAATAGAAATTGTGGAAACAAAATTTGTAATACCCATTATATACCAAATAAAATCAGGAATGAAAATTATAATAGGAAATAACTTTTTAAGAGAATATCTTCCTTTTACACAATTTGAAATCACATAACTTTAAACAAAGAATCATCAATGATTTACATTCCTAAAATACGAACAACATTTCGTGTAGGAAATGAATGATTTACAAAGAATTTTCATAAACGAAATACAAATCCAATAGAACTAAAAATAGAAAATATTTTAACGATTAATCTTGAAAAAGAAATCATGAAGAAATTTCATGATATTTGTTCCGAAAATCCTCAAGACAAAACTAAGAAAAGAAAACAATTCATTGCTTCAATAAAACTCAAAGACCCTAATATCACAATTCGTGAAGCACCAAGAAGATGTAACATGGATGATGTAAAAATATTTGAAAAAGAGGTTCAAGAATTATTAAAACTTAAGATAATCATCCCTAGTAAGAGTCCACACTCTTCACCAGCCTTTTATGTCAGTAAGAAAGATACTGATAAGAAAATAATGGTAATTGATTATCGAAAAATGAATAAAGCAACAATTATGGACGGATATTATATCCCAAATAAGAATGATTTACTATCTTATATAGGAGAAATGAAATATTTTTTCAGTCTAGATTGTAAATCAGGATTCTGACAAATTCAGCTAGAACCACAAACACAATTACTTACAGCATTCAGTTTTCCAAAAGGACAGTATCAATGGACTGTATTACCTTTCGGACTCAAACAAGCACCAGGTATCTTTCAAAGATGTATTGTAGGGGCCCTACCCGGATCCACTACCTAATCAGAGTTAAGAGCATAATTAAACATGCATTAAATAAATTGTTGCGGAAGACTTTAAATAAAAACAGACCGGCAGAATACAACCGGTTAAATAAATTCGATTATACAACCCAATCGAATAAATAAACCCTAAAGGCAAAACCTACAGCTAATCCTGCTGTCTTCACTGGTCACTGGCTACTCCAAGCTCCTGGTGCTCAATCCTGCACCTACACCTGCCCCGTCGAATGGGGTGTCCAGATACACAGAAAAGACTGAACATGAGCTCTAAGCTCAATACGAAAGCACTGGGTAAAACATATAAATATGATGCATGCAAATGATAGGGTATCCATATCTGGGATAACTGTATATAATTGCTCAGTAATGGCGCCTAGGACATGAGTGGTACAACCCGGGGAGCAAACCCTGTGTACACTGCTCATTCCTACAGGACGTAGACTGTGTCCCCAGATGCTAATCACCCATGACCCGTCAGTCACTAGGCCCTAGACATCAACCGTCCTAACAGGGCTGAGCGGCCCTACATGGCTCATCTCAAAAGATGGACAGGCATAATATGATATGCACATGCTGCATAATAATATGACACATAAATGCAACATATAAGCATGCAAAACCCGCTGGCTATCTCAGTTTGTACTTACGTACCTTACTACAGGCAGTTCCTAGCTGTCCCGCTCTAGGTTCCAAGCCTATATCAGTTCTACAATGCAAATAGCCATGCATCAATAATTAAGCTCTAAAAACCTTAATTAATCTATTGCATACTCCTAAATAATTTAAGGAGACCATAGCTATACCTGCGTCCGTCGTCAGCCCGCTGATGATAATTGCCTCAAAACTTAGGCACATCTCCGCCTCGACGTCGGGATCGCTATGCCACTTCCGGATTCCCAATAGGATGCCTAGAACTCCCTAAATCTGAGTTAGAAGGCAAAGGAATCAGAGAGAAAAGAGGGAAAGGTGCGAGTTGAAAATGAAATTTCGGACCTCTATTTATAGACGGAGTTCGGAGCCTCCGAACCCGGTTCGGAACGTCCGAACACGATCGGAATCTCCGATCGCCCAATATTACGTCAGCCATGATGTCACCTTGCTGACGTAAGCGATGGCGTGTGCCCTGGTCCCGATCGGAACGTCCGATCTCACCGACGGAGCTTCCGATCTCGATCGGAGCCTCCGATCCGAGTTCAGATCCTCCGATCCATCCGAACCCTCGGAACCTTTCCGACCATTTTCGAGTGCCCTGAATCCATTTCTGGACTCCGTTAATCCATTTGAAATTTCCTTAATCATGTTTTATTTAATCTAAACATGATTACACGATTAATATACTCATTAATCGCTAATTCTGGATACGGGTTACTACATTCTCCCCCCCCTTAAAAGATTTCGTCCTCGAAATCTAGGGTAAAACCTCGAGAACGTACAAGAAACCTTGGCTCGAGTGTCTGGTCGAAATATCCTCCGACACACTCAGACTCCCGTCGAATTCTCTGCAAGCTTCATTAATGCTGAACCGCATTAACATTTTCCCAGCTGAAAATTTCTGCGCTACTGGTCGACAATCGAACTTCCTTGACGCTAGCGTATCGTAACACTGATACACCTTTCACTCAGACCACGATCTTCCTGACCACGAAGGATACAATACCCGCTTGATCAATATCATCGTCCCAAAGTAATTTTAGACTAACAAAGACCAAGTCATAACTTGGCTGGCTTACGACAATCGTCGAATCACTAATCAAATTAACCATCTAATGGTTCCAAAAGTTCCCGGTGCTCAACACCTCTAGTTAGGAAAACACTAATCCCCAACATGTGCTGACACATTCTAACATGAATCTCGCTTTAAGATAATCCAGTTGACTCAAGTCTATACTTCAACGTAACTGCTCACAATGTTCCCTAGACTACCCTCCCCACTCTCCCTGAAGCACAACCGGCTTCCCAAGGAATACTGGGAACTTAAACCATCATGTCTAGTACATTATGTTGTCCACGTTTCTCAGTATAACCTCAACACTGTGCCCTGATGATAACTATCATCACTTGAAATTCATGACGCTACGTCATCTCCTAGCCATTGGCCTGCGAAGTCACGCATACATTGTAATGGAAGTCATCACGCCGCTGATGATCTACATCACCTCGATCATAGGTTATTCACCTCATGAATTTCAATCGATAGACATCCTTTGGTTAGTTATACATACTCGCAACCACTGTACACATATCAAGACTAAGGCAAGCTCCCACCAATATGCTCGACTGGGAAATTCCACAGTGCACAGACATATGAAAACGCTTCCTATTCTGTCTCGAAACTCGACAGTCATTGTACCTGGTATAACTCAACTCAGAGTCTCAGATAATACCATCAGCTCATACCAATCTCCCAAGGTTGAACATACTGATCTTGGAACTAAATCCCAACGGATTCTCAATAGTCAAATCGCTCCCTTGCTGAATGCATCATCCTTAGCACTGAAAAGACGAAGATTCCTGATGAACATGTCATCCCTGGAATATCGCAATTCGCTTTTTACCAAATTACTTGTCACCTAACACACGTCCGACTATCGTCCATTGCTAAAGCGCAATATCCTTGACAAATAGTCCGCACGGATGTGACTCACGGCTTGAAAAGAACAAACCTGATCCCTCCCGATCTTGCGAAATCTTCAATTCCCACAACAATCTTGTTGGCTACTAAGTTGAAATTCTACTATCTCTGTCATTTCAGAGACATCGTTCATCACACGCTAGAAGGCTAGTGACACCTCCTGCTAGATCTCGAGGATCAGATCCTAGCTAATGTCACAGATCAGACAACTGATGTTTCCTTGCTAATGTCCATTAGCATTTCCAACTACTCGTCGGATCCAACCACAACGGTACACATAGATGCCCTCACTTAACCTAAATGTCCCGTCAACAATCTTCACTATTGTTGTTCAATGGAAAACTCTCACATGAAACAATAACATGATCCTTTCCTGACCTATTGCTATCACTAAGCAATTGATTGGATCAATATCAGTTTCCTTCTTAACAAGAATGCACTATACTGGAAACTACCAACTCCCTTGCTTGTCTCCACTGTCAAGTTAGCACCTAACTTGATCATACAAGTCCACTTGCAATCGTTCCCGATTACAGCAATCCCAGAAGATTCATCTCTGACGATCATTGAGACTAAATAACTCAAATCTCCGATTTCTCTGAGATGGTATTCAGTACTCTTCCCATAAGAATTACTTGACAAAATACTATCCCAAGTATTTCTTAATTGCTACATCCTGATCAACCCTGATTGGTTCAACCAATCAAACTCGCCGATCTACTTAAGCTCACACACATCTGGTCAGACGACCACTGATCATTCAACCTGCCTGGCTCGGTCAATAACTATGACTCAGCTACCACAAAGAACCATTTCCAAACGGTGTCAGATCACAATACATAAGTAGTTTACTTGGCACAAGTCCTGCGCCTTTTCAGCACTACTAACCGTTGCTTCGTATTCTGAACTTAATCATCCTAACTCTGACAGAGTTACCCAATAACCACTAGTAGTCACTAGCACAAATCCCGTGCCACCTTAGCACTACTAATCGTTGTCTTGTTCACCCAAGGCAAACATAAACTAAGCCCATTCCATCCCATGGAAAATCCTACGCTCAATATCTGAAAATATCAGACAGTACTTAGCGCAACCACTGGACTCACTATCCTTACCTCGTTCATTCAGAATGAACACCACGTCTCGTCAAGTCCAAGAAGAATAACTAAAGAATCCCAAAGATTTCCACAATCTTCGGACACAATCTTGATTATATCCCTCGCTAAGATTGTTCAACAAATTAAGACCGAGGTAGCCTACCACCATGTCCCACCTGGAATCACCACCAAGTGTATACTGGCATCACGCTTTCCGCATGCCTCAATTAGTCTTATACAATCCTTAGGACGAACAACCCCATTACTGATGAAAAACTAACATCGCTGGAATTACTCACCTCCGAGTCAACGTCTCTGATAGTCTTCACTCTCCCCTCCTAAATAAGTCTCATATCAGGAGAATCCAATCATATTTCTAATATGATACTAGTCAGATGATATCCCCAATCATCATGGTGTAGTCCTCGTATTTGAGTCAAAGTCTCGTAACAACATCCCATCCAATATCTTGGATAATTCCTATCACAAGGAAATTCTAACCACAACTTTGATGACAACCCATAGCCATTGCTGGTAGAATCCGTCCACCTACTAGATCCATACGTCTAGCAGTAACCCAAAGGTTAAAACCTATCTGCCCAGAGTACACACTTGTCAAGAAAATCCCTCCATGACTGGTTCCTACAGCAGAATACTCAAACTATATCTCTGGCACACCAGACGATATCAAACCATTGATATCAAACCTGATATCTAATCCAAGGTCATACCCTGTCGTGACTGTCACCAAATCCCTAGACTGAACAGCCTTCCCACCGCCAATCCTGAAGCACATGGCTCCCAGATAACCTCTGAAGTACAAGAACTCCCAGAGTAACACTGGCATAGGGTCGCGCCCCATCACGTCTAGTCCTGGTCATGGTCCACAACTCTCGGCATATACTGGACCTGGCATCCTGATGAAAACCCATCATCACAAGTCTCAACCTAACGAAGGTCAGACAGCCTACTGTTCTAAGGAAACAACCTAGAACAAAGCCCAAATGTTCTAAACCGAACAATACCCTTATGCCCCTAGATGAGTCCACTCATCGCTAGCACTAACATACTCCACTGACTAACCAGGTCAATCCTAGGAAAACGCCTAGACTAACCACAAGTCAAACCATCACAGTCGGCCCACTCAAATCCCATGAGCTACAGCAGTTGAACACTAATCAACTAAAACAATGTCAATCCTAGCAAAATCACTTGCAATCATCCACGAATTACTAGATAAATAAAACATGTATCATTGCTTCCATTTATGTACAATTTCTCAATTACAATCCCATGTAATACATACAGTATTCAAAATACAATGAAATGTACAATCGAACTTGAAATGATACAACCATAGTATGATGATTCATTATAACTGAAATACTGTTTACAACTACAACGATACAGTATTTAAATCATCGTACTAGTCTTCGTTTCTTGAGCATGAAGCTTCTAATCGACACACGCATTGATACAAGCATACTCCCGACCAAGTCTCTCTACATGTCCTCCTACGAAGAACTCTGGAGAAATGGCTCGTGATAGCTAATCAGCTATGCTCTACGTCAGTGCATGTCAGTCGACTCCTTCTGCTCACGATCTACCATCAGCGTTCTTCTTGTATTCATATCATGCTTTTGAACATGAATTTTCCCGTGTGCTTACCGAAAGCATCGATACAAGCATACCGGCAAAACCATGTTCTGTATGAGGTTAAAGACCTCACGCTCGAAACATGTCATGCTTTAGGCACTCGAGGCATTCTCTGGTGAAAGTCTATCTGACAATCTCTCCATCTACGGCTGGAGAATCTTCAGAGTAGTGCTATCATGGTATGGACGATACAGATGCAAGCATCAAGTGCATCCCATTCAATGCTCTGCCACTGCCTCTGGCATCCGGTACTTGATCCAAAGCTAGGATTCACATGAGTAGAAGTCTTGAAAACTCGGACACGATCCATCACTCCTATCCGCACTTGCTGGTATCCCATAAGCCAAATCTTTAGAAATCCTGCCGATGATGATAGTCTCTGGGCAACTAATTGCCGCATCATCACTTCTTCCAATGTCTCATCCATCCTATAAGGATAACCCAAAGTCTCATTACTATATCACAAGTCTCTTGCATGCATATGCTCTGATACCAAAAATGTAGGGACCCTACCCGGATCCACTACCTAATCAGATTTAAGAGCATAATTAAACATGCATTAAATAAATCACTGCGGAAGACTTTAAATAAAAATAGACCGGCAGAATACAACCGGTTAAATAAATTCGATTATACAACCCAATCGAATAAATAAACCCTAAAGGCAAAACCTACAGCTAATCCTGCTGTCTTCACTGGTCATTGGCTACTCCAAGCTCCTGGTGCTCAATCCTGCACCTACACCTGCCCCGTCAAATGGGGTGTCTAGATACACAAAAAAGACTGAACGTGAGCTCTAAGCTCAATACGAAAGCACTGGGTAAAACATACAAATATGATGCATGCAAATGATAGGGTATCCATATCTGGGATAACTGTATATAATTGCTCAGTAATGACGCCTAGGACATGAGTGGTACAACCCGGGGAGCAAACCCTGTGTACACTGCTCATTCCTACAGGACGTAGACTGTGCCCCAGATGCTAATCACCCATGACCCGTCAGTCACTAGGCCTTAGACATCAACCGTCCTAACAGGGCTGAGCGGCCCTACATGGCTCATCTCAAAAGATGGACAGGCATAATATGATATGCACATGCTGCATAATAATATGACACATAAATGCAACATATAAGCATGCAAAACCCGCTGGCTATCTCAGTCTGTACTTACGTACCTTACTACAGGCAGTTCCTAGCTGTCCCGCTCTAGGTTCCAAGCCTATATCAGTTCTACAATGCAAATAGTCATGCATAAATAATTAAGCTCTAAAAACCTTAATTAAGCTATTGCATACTCCTAAATAATTTAAGGAGACCATAGCTATACCTGCGTCCGTCGTCAGCCCGCTGATGATAATTGCCTCAAAACTTAGGCACATCTCCGCCTCGACGTCGGGATCGCTATGCCACTTTCGGATTCCCAATAGGATGCCTAAAACTCCCTAGATCTGAGTTAGAAGGCAAAGGAATCAGAGAGAAAAGAGGAAAAGGTGCGAGTTGAAAATGAAATTTCGGACCTCTATTCATAGACGGAGTTCGGAGCCTCCGAACCCGGTTCGGAACGTCCGAACACGATCGGAACCTCCGATCGCCCAATATTACGTCAGCCATGATGTCACCTTGCTGATGTAAGCGATGAAGTGTGCCCTGGTCCCGATCGGAACGTCCGATCTCACCGACGGAGCTTCCGATCTCGATCGGAGCCTCTGATCCGAGTTCGGATCCTCCGATCTTTGGTTCGGATCCTCCGATCCATCCGAACCCTCAGAACCTTCCCGACCATTTTCGAGTGTCCTGAATCCATTTTTGGACTCCGTTAACCCATTTGGAATTTTCTTAATCATGTTTTACTTAATCTAAACATGATTACACGATTAATATACTCATTAATCGCTAATTCTGGATACGGGTTACTACATGTATGGATGAATCTTTTAAATCATATGTAGATTTTTGTTGTGTTTATATAGATGACATATTAATTTATTCAAAAACACTAGATCAACATTATAAAGACCTCATGACAGTATTAGATATTTGTCATAAAGATGGAATTATACTTTCTGAAAATTAAGCACAATTGTTTAAAACAAAAATAAATTATTTAGGATTACAAATAGAAGATCGAAAACATTGTTTACAACAACATATACTTAATAAAATTCATGATTTTCCTAGTGAAATCAAAGATAAAGATCAATTAAGAAGATTTCTAGGATTATTAACTTATTTTGGAAATTACATTAAGAAACTTGCAGAAATCAGAAAACCTCTTCAGGCAAAAACTTAAACAGGACTATAAGTGAAAATGATCTAAAGAAGATACTAATTATATAGACATTATTAAAAAGAAAATAATTAGTAATCTTCCTGAGTTATATTTTCCTTCTAATAAAGACATAATAATAATTGAAACAGACGCTTCAGATGAATACTGGGGAGCATGTTTAAAAGCTTATACAGGAAAAAGAAATTTAGAAGAGCTTACTAAGACAGCTACCAGGAATAATGAAGAATTATGTAATTATACATCAGAAACTTTTCAAGGTGCACAACTAAATTATCATTCAAATAAAAAAGAATTATTAGCTTTAATATTTACAATTAGAACTTATGAAATTTACCTTATCTCTAAACCATTTCTAGTAAGAACCGATAATATGAATTTAACATATTTCAAGACAAGAAAAATATCAAAAAATGTAGGGAAAAATGCAGCAAGGTTAATTAGATGGCAATTGGAATTGAACCAGTATCAGTTCGAAATCCAGCATGTCAAAGGAACATATAATTCATTACCCGACGCATTAACCAGAGAACTTCATCCAAATTATACTATCTGTAGTAACGGAATAACAAAGAAGATCTTAAATGATCCAAAAAATGACTGCGAGTCATCCGAACATGCCTTAGAAATCATGATGAATATAAATTGATGAAATGAGATTTATATTCAGAAACATGAATTATTTTATGGCTTCAAGTCATCCGAACATGCATCAGAAAGCATGGGTAATATAAATTGATGAAATGATATTTATATTCACAAACATGAATTACTCTATGAGTAAAATAATCAATCTCATAAAGATTGGTTCAATTCTTGCAAAAGAATTCATAAATGCAATGATACACATAATAAAACTATCCGAATTACTCACGATAAAGAGTTAAATTTCTAACCATTTACATATATATATATATATATATGTGTGTGTGTGTGTGTGTGTGTGTTTTTTTTTTTTTCTTGTGCAGGATGGACAAACTAAATCAATTAAAGGAAATATTGATCGACATAAAGGAAGAAATTCAAATTCTTCAACAAAAAAAAAGAATATAATCGGAAAAATTCAGAGGATAAAAGAGAAGATGACAACCTCGTCATCATCATCCTCACCAAGAACACCAAAAAGATAGCAAATCCATTTGATAAAATAATGGAGATGAATGAGAAACAGTCAGTGGTCACAGCCAACACTGACAACAAAGAAAAAGAAAAGAAAAAATAATCGGTGGTCACAGCCAACACCGAGAAAAATGAAAAAGAAGAAAGGACGTTTAAAAGCGTACTTGAAACAAGAGAAAGAAAGATGGTCATTTTGCGACCACAAAAACCAATTTTTGAAAAAACAAATTTTCCAGAAAAACTCAAGACTGAATTCTTTGAAACACTAAACTATTTGAGAATAGCCAAACCATCTGCAGGATCTTGGCTACAAACTTGTGACACACAAAGCATATCAAGAGCAAGAACACTGCAGGGTGCTCCAGCGCATGAAGTCGCAAGATTCTTTTCAAATGGATTATTAAGTGGATTAGAAGTCAGTCCCAACAATCAAGAGATAGAACTATTTCCATATCAATTGAGAAATAGTATCATCCAGTTCAAGAAAGCAGTCTTCAAAGACGATCTGGTGTTAACATTGAGTATTCATTCAACCCTTCCAGATTGGGAAAATGAAAAATTCTATCAACCGATGACATACATTCAATGTCGAAGAAATAAAGACAAGTTCTTATTTGAAGGATCAAATGAAGAGAAACCAGTAATGGATATCTCAACACTTCTTGAGATAAGAATAAATACATTAATTGACACGATCTCAAAGACAGGAAAGATTGATGGAAATTCAAAGATTAAAATAAATTTTGCAACTAGTAAAATTTTATTAACCACTGGACACAAGGAGACAATCCAAAAGAAAGAACAAGCCATGTTAGCTCAATTCGAAGCTCCAATCTATGAAGCAAAAATTGACATGACCAGAGAAACTCAACAAATGCTATGTCAAAGACTAAGAATAATGATTTTCACTCACAAATGTGGACATTGCCAACCAATTCAGATAGAAGAAGCAGCTGTCAAAGAAAAGACAAACCAATAAAGAAATGGTTCGAATGTGAAAGTGACACAATATAAAAAAACAAAAGAAATCGTGGACCACACCACATGTGAAAGGCATCCACTCAGATGTAAAATGAGATGTTTTCCATTATGTAGTGTCGGGTGGTCCCCCTCTTTTTCTTTTATTTTAATTTTGTATGCGTTTCTCCACGCCTATAAAAGGAGATGTTTCTGTTGTAAATAAACAGGTGAAGTTTGAGTATCTCTCTCTTCTTAAGTTTCTTACAATCTGATTCATACAAGACGTATGAAAACTATCAGAAACTAAGAAACATAAAATCAAAAATAAAATTAAGCCTTATGGCTAATAACTAAACAAGCAGGACGTAAGGAGGATAAGGTTAGAAATCAACCATTGAAGTTTCATGTCTAGAATAAACCTGGAGATCCATCTAGCAAGTACCAGTTGATCAAGTGATCATTAAGGAAAAGCAAGGATTTGACCTCTGCTAAAAAACAAGACTCATTCAATCAAGGTAACCTTCATAAACTTCCTGCAACCCTTAATTTAAAGAAATATTCAAAATATATTAACCATGTCATCATCCTTTATAAGAAATGGAAGATTAATAATAAAAAACTGGTTTGAAACAGAGGATGATCATGAATATGATACATTTCATGAATATCGTTTCAATAATTCTGTTTTAACCATATTCGAATCAATTTATCAACTAAAATTTGTAATAGTAATTTACAAATGGGACCAAATTGAAATTAAATCATTTATCTGTTATAAATGAATCAGATCTGTAAACCAATGGATAAGAAGTTCATAAGAATTCCGCAACCTAGTATTAGAGCAGTTATTAAAACAGATTACTAATGTCTGGATTAACCTTAGATATTGAGATTAAAAATTTATTTGATAAAATAATCTTACTAAAAGATTCACGTCAAATAAATCAATATTGAAATAGAATAAAAGATCTCCAAACCCTCTATTTCAAAAATCATAAAAAAAAACATTTTTCAAGAAACTGGAAAATGATAATTCAGATTTTTGAAAATGAAAAAATTGAAGACATAACAATATGTTATGTATAAAAATAAGCTTTGTTATCGAAACCCGGTCAACAAAAACAAAATAGTAAAAATAAAAATTTTTAATAAATGGAAAATGTATGAACATACAAAAACAAATATCTTTAATTTATATTCCATGAATATAAATTTTGATATAGAAAATTGTGAAAACAATTTGAAACATCTAAAAAATTGTCAATCTTCAATTGATAATTTCGAAGATTTTCAGAATCTATTAGAACAAATCGATTCAACAAAAAGACTTCTAATAGCCTTAAGAAAATTAAAAAGTTCTATCATTTGTTAAAATGACAGAAGTAACAATTCCAAATCAAAACAATCAGATTGATGAATCTGAAGAAAACCAAGAGTATAATTTGAATATTATATTTAATCAAAGTAAGTTTGCTGAAATACAGAAAACAGGATTTTATAATTCAAAAACTAATCTAATAGATCAACCGGGAATATTAAGCAATATTTCAAATTTTATTAATCCCAAAAAAAATTTAATTTATTATTCGATTCAAACAAAAGAACGATCATGTAAAATAAATAACGAATTAAGGTCTAATAATCTGAAGTTGTTAACAACTCAAGATATTGATACCATCATGACAAAAAAAGTGAAAAAGAACGATCTGAACTGAAATATGTTCATATCGGAGGAATTGAAATAATAGTATCAGCTCACTACCCAGAAAGAATAGATACACCAATTGAAATCACAGTTCGTGACAAAAGGATACGTAATTTTGAGGATTCTATCCTTGGAAAAATTGAAGTAAACTTATGTTACAAAAAAATGAAATTTTTTATTTATCCGCAATACAATATATCTTTTTTTGATAAAAATATAAATGATGTTTTAACACTAGATTATTACTTTTATAGAAATAATCTTATGTTAACAGGAAACCATCCAATCAATATAAACTATGTTGTCGGCGTAGCAATGAGTAATAATTCTCAAACAGGAATAATTTCAACAAAACCAACTATTTCTGTTGAAAGAATGTTTGAAAATATTACAAGAATTGAACACACTCGAAAGACATTTATTGAAAAAATAAATCCCTATAAAATATGAAGTTCAGACGACCTCCAAATCACGAAACAATCTGTACCAAAAAGATCATTATCATTTGCTAGAAATGATAAAGATATTCTTGAGAAGATTGAAACCATGAATCAAAAAATTCTAAAAATTAAACAAGTTATTGTTAATGATTCAACCTCATCGCAATGACGTCCTTAATAAAATTAGAAAAAGATCTAGGAGATTTAAAAAATAACATTAATAAGATCAATCTAACAATACAAGAATTAGAGAAAAATTTCAAAGAATATATTAATTTAGCAACGACTAGATTAATAATTGAACAAGAAAGACATATCAATGAAATATTAAATTATCTTAAAGAAATTCTTCCAATAGATAAAGGAAAAAGGAAAATGGAGGAAGAACCACCATTCAAAATCGAATCATGGTATAGAAATCCCCTTAGTTATGGAAAACATAAGTATGAAGATGTTTAGTGAAACAGACCAATCTGATTTTGAACAAATAGGAGTAAATACAGAAGAATTATATCATTCACATCAGAAATCAGAACAATACAGAGATATGGATATTTCAGAATCAGAATCCGAAGATAATTCTAGACCACGATTAAATCTACGAACAAATGTAGAAGGTAATGGCGGAAGAGATGATGAAGAATTTAAATATAATAGAGACCAATATTCTGGATCTTATAAAGATGTTAGAGATATTATTAGAGAATAAAAAACATCAGGATTTGTGAAACAGAATATTTTAGATTTAGGCTGTTCAACAGCTAAAGAAAGAAAATCAAAGATAGATCATTGTGCAAATGAACTATCAGTACACATTCAATTAACATCATTATTAAATAAAAGTGAGAATATTCAAGTTTTAACTCATGAGATGATAAAAATGACATTGGTAGGAGCAGTAAGAACGTGAGCTGAAAATCTAGTAATTACTAATCTACCACAAGGAATGACAGGACATCGATATTTTGAACTATTTGTTGATGCCTTGTACCAAGAATTTTTGGGAGTTTCTAATAATGATGCTAATCTGGTAGCAAAAAACATAGAACAAAATAGAGCAATTTTTATTTTGGATAATATAAAATTATGCAATTTATGTTATCTAAAAGAATTTATATGTGATTATAAAACAAACTATTATCAGTTAATAGAAGCTGATAAAAAAGAACATTATAAATTAAGTATTTTTAATAAAATATCTAATATACCAATAAATAGTAAAGATGAATTCTTAACTAGCGCTTATGCCAAAACACTAGGAGGAGCTATTAAATTTATTAAAGATATTATAACAAAGAAATGTCATGAAGTAACATTAAATAAAAGAATATCCAAATCCTATAAACAAAATAATAAACTGTGTTGTGACAAAATGGAATTCACAGTAAAAGAATATGATTGTAAAACAAACATGTCACACAACCATTTCAAACGACAGAAACAAAATAAATTTAATAAACCTTATAAATCTTTTAATAAGAAATTTATTCCCTATAAAAAAAAGAAATTTAAAAAAAATTTCTTCAGAAAACCTTATAAAAAAATTTTTTATAAAAAGTTTGATAATAAAAAACCAACTTGCCCAAAAGGTAAGGGAAAGAACTGCACTTGTTGGTTGTGCAATGAAGAAGGTCATTATGCAAATAAATGTCCAAAACGAAATGAAAAGAAAAACAAAGTTAAACTATTAGAAGAATTATACACTCTTGGATTTTATCCAGTAGAAACAGTTGAATTTTCATCAGATGATGAAAATATTTATTATCTTGATGAATCAAGTGAATCAGATTCTGAATCCGACTATACAATTGATAATTTCGAAAATAATAATGCTTTTGGATAAGCCAAGGGCATTTTTGGAAAATAAAAGTCTAGGTACTAAACTCAAACTTTTGTTTGGTTTAGGTACCTATTGCCAAGTTGCCCATATAAAAATAACAAATCTTATTATTTAATGAACTCTTGATTAATTTTACAGAAATACTCTCAAATCTCATTTTTTTAACCTCTCCTCCAACTTTTCTTCAACAATATCCCTTGCTTATCTATATAAACATCATATTTTATTTACTTTTAAAAAAATTCAGTTATTAAATATTTTTTAATCTTAATCTAATCTTTTAAGACATAGTTTGGTACATAGAATAGGATAAGTGAATTATATAATATATAATGATAAATTAATGATAAGTAAAATGATATGATATTATATTAAATGTTTGGTATGGTTTTAATAAGAGTGATTAAATTTATATATTGGATTGTAATGACGAAATTAACCTTACTATAATACATTTTATTTTTCATTGTTATTCTAGATCTTGCACATGTATAAATGTAATAATTAAATTTGGATTTTTGTAGTATTTTTTTGCTTGTATTAAATTTATTACACCAAATTAAAGGGATATATAGTTCACTTGTAGAAGCATTTATCACGGGCTCATTGACTTATCATGATCTTTTTAAAAATGTACCAAACTATGCCTAAAAATGACAAAAAATATAGATATTAAAAAAAATTTACTCATCGGCGTCATCGCGAGCAAACGAAGCTGATATTTATAAAATATAACTTAGCTTCTTTATTTCTATCGCATGCAATCAATAATCGAGAAAGAGATATAAAATTTAATTAGGAGTGACTCGTACATTGACAAGGACAAAATGAAGTACTTAATTAGGGATTTAAAATCAACATTTCTTCATTTATCGTGAATTATTCTTGTTTAATAGTTAGAAATACTTTATACCTGATCTCTTTTGCTAACATTTTACAAATTACATGCAATTTCAACTAAATTATTGGCCAGACCAGATGTTGTTTGATATACAAATGAGTCTAATTATTTTCAGCTAACTATGTCACTTAGCTCCCTTCCCTTAGTCTCAAGGGTAAGAGCAGCACACTGATTCCAGCCAAAACTAATGCAAGCTCGAATAAAGTGATTGCAGCCACTTGATGGCAACCGGAGACCAATCCCACGGCTACAAGAGGACATATCATGCCTGCGATCCTTCCCACAGAATTCGCAATGCCGTATCCAGTTGACCTCACAGACGTCGGATATATCTGCAATGGAAGTAAACGACAGCCAACCAAGGGCAACTGAATTAACACACTTCGAACTCTCGGATAGGATCAACAACAGTTTAGCAGACCCTCAAAGAGAAATATTTAGTTTGTGTATGATCAAAGCTCACAAAGCATAAAAATACCAAAAGAATACAACTAACAACTACAGCTTATGAGGGTCAAAATATAAGCTTGCCCAACTTTCTCCTGGAATCCAGTACATATTTCCAATTCAAAGCAACACATTTAATTAGTGACAGAGGAAGTAATGAGTATGTCATAAGGGAGAGAGGTGGCTGGTGGTGGTGGGTAGCATATGACTATATAACTAAAAAGGGACAGTTCTTTGTTGGCATAACAATTCGAGTATAAATATAACTCATCTTCAAATTCTGTATCACAAGAAAAGGAAGCAACACTGTTGAATTTCAAACAGCGACGACGTAGTGAGGAGACAGTGCAACACGAAATAGGAATACGTGGTTCAACCAGATGGCCCATATCCACGGCAAAAATGTCCGAGCCAGACAAAACTCTTATTACTCTCCCTCACTTCAGAACGTAACCTCAAAATCATATCAAAGAGCTTGATCTAAAATATATTAATTGAAATGACATATATAGCAACAAAGAAGAAGGAACAAATAGCGACTAAAGGTGAATGGAGTAACTAGGATGACATACCTCGGGACAGTAAATTCCAGCCACTGTGAAAGCCCCGATTACAGACATTCGGGCCCCAAACAACAGACATGCAGTCAACAGTTCATTTGTGTGAAACATCAGTGGTAAAAGGAATATGAAGCAAAACGAATACATAAGCACCATTGAAATCCTACGACCAATTTTATCCACAATAACTGCTGCTAAAATGAGTCCAGGGAGCTCTGTAAACATTTCAGTTCACCGAATCAGGGTACATATGTAAAACCAGAAGCAAGAAACAAACATCATCATGAAAAAATGCGACAGAACCGATTCACAACGTTAAAGAGCGTACCTGCAAAACTTGTGATAAAAACATTTATGTAAATGCTAGAATCCATCAACTTGTGCGAATGTGAATTGTTTAAACTACAAATGCTTTGACTACTGCTCAACTCTGAAGTCAGCAACACAACACCATAGTATGAAAAAGTGTTAGCAAAGTAGACAACCCACAAGAGAAGGGTGGTTTTCAATAAATTCGATGACAGAAGCGTGAGTACTGACGAGAAGCCTCGTTCATGTATTGCGATGTTTCTTTGTCCTTCGGATAAGAAATGGGCATCTTCTGAAGGTGTAAATTCTTCATCTAGCTCAGCCATTTGATCACAAACCAATGTGCCAGAAGGGAGCTCCTTTTGATTAATAGCTGCCATTTTCCTCAAAATATTATGTGCATCAGTGATCCTACCATTCATGTACAGGTACCTGGGTGACTCTATTGTAAGAAAATAAAAGACAAGTGCCCCAAAACAGGGTACTGATGACAGCACAAGAAGCCACCTCCACCCCAACCTGGGCATAATGATCTGCAGAAAAAGTACAAGAATAGTTCCAAAATAAACAAATACATAATTTCTTTCTCCAACATTACACGGATAATTTGAAGGCATAAACAAAAGAAACAACACCGTATCCTGAACCATACATATATATTGAGTAAAAAAATGTGTAATCAGTAATTAGTGCCAGTTAAAGTTCAGAACTAATCTTTGCTTCCTAACCGCTAAAACATTAAATTAGTAAGACACTTTGCCAAAGATTCTCAATAGAATCTTTTGATGATGAACAGGGAAAAGGTCATACCCATGCCAATGAAGCCTCGAGTATTGTTCCAATTGTCCAGAAAGTTGAAAAGATAACCATCCAAATGCCCCTATTTTGCAGAGGCACAAACTCGAGAAACCAGGTCGAGTATACGGGTCCACCACCTAGGCCTATGCCAACTACCATACGAAAGAGGACCAATGATATATAATTTGGGGAGAGGGCACTAAACATAGCAAATGTGCTTGTCACTACAGCTATACTCAGAAGGCCCATCCTGATGAAACAGAGTAGTGTTAGATAATCTTCATGAACATCTGTTCATGAAATGAGAGAACAATTATAATAGGAAAAACAGGAAGAACCTTTGAAGTTTGGTTCAAGATACAAAGTTTCATGTTCTTTTTATGTTTGAGAATTGTTAACCGGAGGCATTGCATTCACTGAGATACCTCAAGGACTGAGCACTTCTCACTTACAATAATACTTGATCGGTAGAAATACTAAGAGATACAAAATTTCGCCATTTCTTCTGATGTTGTACTACAAGAAAATGCTCTTCAACTACGCTAGTGAACAAACTTTGCAATGCAAAACTCTGTAATAGGGAAACCAAAAACTACATAATATGGCAAGTTATATAATTAGTTGCAAAAGACTTCAAGCTTCGCAGCAGGCACCGTAATAAAAATTCGTGCAGAGCATAACCAAAATAAACTGTAAAAAGAAAAAAAGGAAAAACTCCAATTCTTGCCTTCTTCCACAGTTGTCTGAAATGACACCCCAGGAATAAGCTCCAATAAGCATGCCAGCAAAAACCACAGTGGTTATCAAGCTTTCTTGCCCTGACGAAAGCCCCCATTCAGATTTAACAGCCGGCCCTATAAAAGATAATATCATTACCTCCATTGCCTCTGCCATGGTCCCGAGCCCAGCATAAACTAACACAAGAACTTGAAATTTCCCAAACCCCACCACTGTCAGAGCTTCATCCAGTGTGTACACTTGTCCATCACCAGAACTATCCATCATCTGGCAAAACAAATCGATTAAACCCAAAACAAGACTGTAAGTTACTACTTAGTAAATAGCACCATCGTGCATCAAATTAACTGCAAAAAAAAATAAAATAAAAAAAAACAAAAAAAAAAAAACTGGTCCCGTCTCTACAAATCCGAATCAAGAAACAAGCAAAGCGCTTTCCAATTGCATTTCCTTTTTCGTCTGTCAGCAAAATCAGAAAGTCATAGAATCTATCTAAATAAGAATGGCTCACAAAGCACAATTACTTTAAAAAAATAATAAATAAATAAATAATCTTGACTTTATTCAGATTAAAAGCTATCTGATAATACATTTAAAAAAAAAAAAACTATCTGATAATGTTTACCTCGTTTATGGTTGCCATTAGTTGAATTGATGTTGGATTTTGAATCGGGTATCAATGATCCACCAAAGATTCCATCTTTGACCTCCAAACGTGAAGAGTTGTAAGGAAAAGTATGTTGACAAATGAAATTGTATTCCAGCACCCGGTTATCCAATGAAACAGAGACTAGTTAATGTTTGGGGGTGGCAGGCCTTTTTTTTTTTTTTTTTAAAGACAAATGTTGAATAATATGTGGACATCTGGAAAGTATTTGTTACTATTAATTTTTCTTACTAATATTATAGATAGAACGAAATTTATAAAAGAAAAATTTATATAATAAAAAATTCAAAATAAAAATTTTATTTATCAAATCTTATAATATATTGAATATAAATTTTTTTGATAAAATATTAAAATATTACGATATAATAGCAAAATTTTACTATATAATTGTTATAAATATCGTTGCATGATATATTTGTTGTACATTTAACATTATTTATTTTTCAAATCTTTTTCAATAAGAAAAAAATGAGTGAATAAAATTTAAAATTAAGGTTTTAGTTTAATGAGATATTTGTTCGTTTAATGGTAATACTTCATAAAAAAACAAAAACCTTAATCATCTCAATTCTCAACAAAAGGTTAGTTTTCAGCTCAGAAAATAAATATAAAAATTGACGCCTATTGAATCCAATATAGATAAATTAATAAAAATTTAAAACAAACTTAAAAATAGATAAATAATTAATAATTTAAAAACAAACTTAAAATTAATAATAATGAAAGGTATTGAACCATGCGCCTCTAGTAATCAAATACCTTATCATCCAAGCTATATCGTATTATTAAGTTTCATTAACTATTTGCTTATATATATTAGTAAAAGTCACTTGAATACATGTGGGAATATCTTCTATTGTCAATAAACATTGCTGAATAAATTAATTGAGATGAGAAGATATTAACACACAGTTAATAAATGATTTTTATGGTAATAATATATATTTTTTTGAAAAAAATCTATTACATGTCTTAGTGATGTAATCAATATATTATTCGACATTGCAACTAATAAAAATATTTGTAATATTTTCGAACAATATAACACTTGCAACTTTAATGTTTGTATTATTATATTTACGGTCATGATTATTTTATATTAACATTAACAGTTTAGAATAAGACATTATCGACATTCATGTAAACTTATAAATATAAGTGTTATGTTTATTGTAGTTTATATTAACATAATATTGATATTGAACTTATGTAATTATTACAGCTCGATCGAATTTTTTATTTTTTTTATTATTCTTGAGAAATTATGACATGTTTCGTACAATAAATTCGTCATATTTTCTAGTTATCTCATGTATGTATGATTTATTTTTTATTTGTTAATAAGTAGGATATGTTAATCAAATTATATTAAATATGATTTTGTAATTTTTTTATGTTATATGTTGATCATTATTGATTTATGGAAAAAAATTGGTATAGATAATTTTTTCTCTTTAATATTTTTTTCATATCAAGTGTTTTTTTTATTCTCCATGAAAGAATCATTATTATCATCATCTTTAATAACAATTAATTTGTGAAACTATATTCTTCAATAATTTGCATTTTTTATCGTCATTATTTAATCAGACGGTCTCTTCTTTATGCTAGTTAAAAATATTTACTTACAAAGAATAACCATAATTTCATCATTCTCATCTGCATTCTGGTATGCTATCGTCTTTCATTACTTATATGTCAGTATCGTTAACGATCAATGTATTTGTTGGACATCCTCTTTTCTTTTTGATTTCTCGTTTTTTGAAATCTATCCATCTCTATTTGCTTACAATGCTATGATTGCTTAAACTTTTGAGTAAATTTTGAATGTCTTTAATTACAAATGTTAACATTTTATATTTTATCTCAACTGTTTTGTATACGTGTGTACTAACCAAGGACAAAAAATACACAATGAAAAAATTTGACCGTGGTTCACACTTTTACAATTGGTATAGATTATCTTTACCTTTTTGTTGAATATTTTTCTTTATTTATTCATGTGATTGAAAATTTGCATCAATGTAATTTTTTCAGCATCTTTAATTTAATGTGAGACGTGACATTCATAATTTTTCTAGACTGTTTTTTTGATTTATTAACTAACTCGTAGTAGATTGATTAACACAGATATATTTATAGACTTCAATAATATTTAGATAATATCAATCTTATAGTTTTGCGAAATTTTTTTTGAAGATATTCATCTCCAACTCTTGTCATAATATTCCTTTGTTAATTTTAACATCATCTCATAAAATAATTGTTATATTTTTAGATTTTTTGAGGAGAAAAATAGTTAAAATTTTAAATTTTAACTTTTACATATATAATATTTGGATAAAACTTGACTTCATATGAATTGATTTATTTTAACATCGATGTGTAATTTAATTTATATATATATCTATATATATTAATAACGTTTAAAAATTTGATATTTTGTTATATTTATGAACTCATGATATAATTATTTAGTTCAATAGGTCCTTACGCAAATTAAAAGACATAATATTTTTTTGTTGAAAAAATGTCATTCCATCTACAAACAAATAAAAACCAAAGTATTTTGGTATTTCAATCTTTTAGAAAATTGGTTAAATATTTAATTTAATTAAAATTTTTGTGTATGCATGGGAACGCCGGAGTTTTTTTTTTTGAATGATAGATCTTGTAATTAAAGACATACGTTCCTGATTATTATTATATTATGAGATCTTTCCTTAAATTTTTTTTAATTATTGTGAAAAAAAAAATATGTTCACTTTATCTACAAAAAAATAAAAACTAAAGTATTTTGATATTTCAATCTTTTTGAAAACTGAAATCTTATTTAATATGTACACATTTCCAATTTTGACCTTATCCTAATAATTGATTTTAAAAAAATATCTTTATAAAATTTATCAAGTGTGTACTAACCAAAAACAAAATTAAAAATACACAATAAAAAACTTTGATCTTAATTCACATGACAGTATACTGCATCCACCCGTGAAGAGAGACTGCCATAGTGTCTCCCGAAGACATGGCAAAGGACGAGGATAATGGATTGAAATTACACGTACACTCTCACAGAACCTAGAAAACTAGATGAACAATTGGTAAATCATTTGCACTTTTATATGAAATCAATTTGTGTATATGCATGAGGAGAAGGTCAAGTGAAATAGCATATGGTGAAAATACAAGCCGCCCATGATAATGGTAAGAACAAGGCACCATATATTTCATGAGGAGGTAGTAATTTTTAAATTTGGATTAAAACCCAAAACATGGTAAAATCAAATTAAATACGATCAAATTGAAAAAGGAATTTTTAAATTGGGATATGAATGCTAAAAATATAAGTTTATATGGTTCGATTTTAGATTATATATGTAAAAAATGACTCAATCGAACAAACTGAATTTCGCTAGATTAACTGATGCTAATTTAATTAATTTATACTTTATATTAATTAAAATTTTATTTAAAACAGTTATCTAAAAATAATATATTATATTTTTTTACTAGCTAATTTAAATAATTGTCAAAACAACTGAATTTTTATAGAAAAACTAAATGTGATGACAATTTAGATGCTACTTATAAAGGCATTGCATGCTTTGATATACATCTAATGATTGACATCTAATCTCTATATTTCACTAATCAAATTAGCAAATGTTCACATTAAAACTTAAAAAAAAAACTTGTGTTAGATTATTTTCATGTTTCCTACTCTTGGTTGCTTGCAATCTATTCGCCGACGACATGATTGTTATAAACTTTAGAACTAAAAAATATAAAATTTTGATATGTTGTCCTACCTATGTGAATATAATTGAGATGACACTCATCTATTGGATATAAAAATATATATACATATGTATCATGATGGCCATGATCGACATGATCAAGTAAAATATTGGTGGACGTTTAGTTCATACTAGAAAATTGCACGTGCAACGCACGTGACACGTTATAATAATTTTATTAATTATTGCACATGCAACACACGTGACACGTTATAATAATTTTATTAATTGATTGCTTAGCTTTTTTAATTAAGTGTTATATATTTTACTATCAATTTCAAACTTTGGTTATAATGATTTGATCTCTAATTAGTTATTGAAGTGAGAACATTATGTCTTTAATTTTTTCTCTTTACGATCGATTTTTGGTATCTAATCGATGCTTTTATGTTTTACACCTTGGATTTAAAACAATAACATATGTTATATATTTGTCGAGAAATGTAAAAAAAATACATTGATTTTTAATAAACCGTAAGACTGAGCGTTTGCATTTTATTAAAAGCTATATATAGTTGATATATAATTATGCAATTCAAATATTTTAATATGTGTAACAGTTCAAACACTACATTTTGATTGTTTTACATAGCAAAGAGATAATTATTTTACCCAATAATCTCATTCGCAATAATTATGCTCGCAATCAATGTGAATCGAAGTCATGACCTTCACTTTGATACATATTGTATGGTCGAATGCTTATTGCATTTTCAATAATTATAGTCATTGGTAACAATACTAATCCAATATTTTAAACTATGTTGTATCTCAAACATCATGTTTCGATTGTTCTTCTCAGTATGAATATTTATTGCACTTCATCAAAAGTAATATCTGTTAAATAATAATTTTACTTCTATTGATTTGTAAGTTAAAACAGTAATTTATTTGAAAGTTAAAACAATAATTTATTTGAAAGAAAATAATTTTTTTTTAGTTCCATTAACACATCACATTTTGCTTTTTAGTCAATTGATTTGTCAAATTTAAGTTTTAATACACTAACTTTTAATTTTGACTATTTTTAATCCAATTGTTGACGTGACATCTAATAAGTCAAATTTTTTTTAAGTTGCATCATTATTATAATGCCCATGTCAGTATTTTTCGATGCAAAATAAAGCATTTTCCAGTGTCACCACAACAATTAGGTATAAATAGATTAAAATAAAATTTAGTATACAAAAAACAAAATTTAAAAACTTAGTGACCTAAACCTAAAATTTAAAAAGTTAGTGAAAAATAATAATAATTTTTTAATTTAAAAGTTTTAGTTGAAGATAAAATTTGATCTTCTATGAATAAAGTGTATATAAATCATATATATTTTTTACGTCTGATAAAACATGATGTCTATATGACTTGCTTTGATTTTCAAGTTTTTTGCTCATGCATAATACATTCACAATTTTGTGTATATTTTCTAGCGTATTGAATAACTTTGTTTCGTTAGTTTTGAAAATCAAATTTAATATACATTGAATAATATTTAGCATATAAAATAATTAATGTCCTAACAAAAATACAATACAAAATAAATTTTTCTAACATAAACTCTTATGTTAAAGTATTAACAAATTTATGCCAAAAAATTAATTTAGTCGTACAATTATTTATTTAATTAATGATAAACATAATTGTTTCATAATTTTGTCATAATCTTATTTTAAAATAAAAAATATTAATATGTAAATGTCTCTTTTTTTTTTTTTTTCCTTTTTCTGAAAAATCATATACATATAATATGCAATAATCAAGGTAAACTTTTTTTATTTCTTCAAATCTTGTAATATTTTTTTTCAGTGAACTATCATAGTTAGATTACATAGTCATCACCATTAGTTTTATAATATTATTCCTACAATCTAGAATACCAAAAATTTTAGTTAGATTACTAAATTAAAAAAAAATAAACGAATTAAAACGAATTGATTGGATAAAATATGAGAATATCTTTCATTTATATGTGAAATATAGTCTCAATTATTTATGATCTGATTTACTTGTCTTGAACCAGATAACTAAATTAATGATTCTATTCATTTTTTTGGCGAAACTATAATGACCGAAATATTATGTTAAAAAGTTTATAAGACTAAAACAAAGCGATGATGATAAATGTTGAAAGTAAGTTGTAAAATTAATATATATTTTTAGATTAAAATAGCTTTAAATTAATAAAATTTAACTTTAGAACATGAATTAAATATTAATAATTAATTCACATAAATAAATAAATAGACATAAATTAAATACTCATTGAAAAGCTACAAAATGACATAAAATAACTTTGAAAATGACAAAAAGTTAGTCATTAAATGAAATAAAATAAATAAAAAACTGTAAATTCATAACTAAATAATCACTTTTATATAAATAAATATTATATTATAATGTAGTTCAAACATCAACATGAAAATTGGTTATAATTATATATTTTTTAATTTGGACAAAAAAATATCAGTGTTGATTACACTTTTAGTTCAATACTAAAATATTTTTAATCCCAAATTTTTTTTAAAGGATTACATAGTTAGTTATCACCATTATTTTTGTAGCCCCCCTTCTTAAAAAATGAAATTCCAAATATTTTTGTTAGCTTACCAAATGCAAAAAAATAAACTAATTGATTGAATAAAAGAAGGTAATACATTTCTAATACAAGTGAAATAAAATCTCGATTTATGATATGATTTTATTTATTTTTAACAAGTCGATAAAAGTTAATAACTCGATTGAAATTTTTTGTTTTCTAAAAGTTTAATACTAAATTATGTTAAAAATTTAAAAGACTAAAAACATAGCGATGAAGATAAAACTTGAAAGTAAGGTAAAAAAATTAATAAATTTTTTAGATTTATAGACAAATTAAAAATATTCCTTTCAATTGTTAAAACTTTCTTTTCGAACATGAATTAAATATTAGCAATTAATTTTATCTACAATAAATACATAGATATATACAAATTAAATACTTATTGAACAAAACTATACAATGAATAAAAAAACTTCAAAAACCTTAAAAATGACAAAACTAATTATTAAATTCATAAATAAAGTGCTACTTTTACCTTCGATTTGATAAAAAGTATAAATGTTGTTGATTAAACTTTTAGTTTATCACTGAAATATTTTTGGTCCTTAAAGTTTTCTAAGATATTACTTAGTTAGGCATCATTGTTAATTTTATAGTTATTCTTCCTAAAAACAGGAATACAAGAAATTTTAATTAAATTACCAAATTCCAAAAAAATAAACGAATTGATTGAATAAAGTATGAGATACGTTTCCTATATAAGTAGAATACAATATCGATTTATGATTATGATATGATTCTACTTGTTTAGAATCAGATGATTAAAATTAATGATTTGATTTAATTTGTTATTTGTTTAAAAATTTAATAATCAAAATATTATGTTAGAAGAATGAAGACTAAAAGCATAGCGTTGAAGATAAATGTTGAAAATAATTTCACAAAATTAATAAATTTCTTTGATGTAGAGAAAAAAAATTTAATATAGCTTTCAATTAATAAAGTTAGACTTTAGATTTCATAACAGGATCTTTAGCATTCACATCAAATTATTAGAATTGTTGTAAACCATACCCGAATCCATATTGAAGAATTCGTTTGAATGAAGCCTTCCACAACCAAATCTTGTTTAATTCTTTACCGATCAATCGCACAGAAACACTCAAACAACCACAATATACACCATTACCAATTGAAAAACAAATTCTAGTCATTTTTGCTGCTGTCAATGGATTCTGTGATAGAATGCCTTTTTGTTAGCTTACCAAATGCAAAAAATAAACTAATTGATTAAATAAAAGAGGATAATTGTTGGGAAATTTAGTTTTGGTATTTACAAAACAAAGCCAAACTACTTAAGCATCTACAGAAAACCAAACTGATATACAGAGGTTGATGACGTCATGATGACCTACAGATACCTCGACTAAACTGAATCTATCAGTCACGCTAAAGGAACACAATTCAGTTTACCTTGCTAAACTGAATTCATCAGTCCATCCTTACTCAACTGATTATCTCAGAGATACAAAGCAGTTTACCCTACTAAACTGAATCTATCAGTGTACCATTGCCCAACTGATTGCGCAAATAAATTCACAGTACTTCCGGATCAGATCGTTCGTACTCTAACATATCTGCAGAATGTAGTGCCGCGATACTAAGGGAATGTTGACGTCAAAGATCGTTGATGATAGTGACAAATCCGTCGGGAATAATTTGAATCCTATCTGAAGAACACTTTGAAATTATGACCGTTGCAAACCAAAGCTTATAAATAGGGATCTTGATCAAAGTTCAAAGGGCTGATATCTCTGCTATTGCTAAAATTTCAAAGAAGCATCTTACGCTCAAGACTTGATCAAGAAACTCGAAAGCACAAACACTCAAAAGCATCATTCTGACCATTGAAGGGTCGATCTTTGTGCTAAAATATTTCGAGTTGTATTTATTCTACTGTAAAATCAGTCTAGGACTGAAACCAAGGTGATATACTAGGAGTTCTTGTTTAGGCAGTGTTTTAGACCTAAATCGGATTGGGTTTGTGCAAATTGCTTGTATAAATCAAAATCTTCTAGTGAATCCTTCCGAGGTGGAAGAAGGGGTGACGTAGGAGTGTTTGAAATCTCCGAACATCCATAAACAATTTCTTGTGTCATTTCAGTTTACTATCCATCCTCATACTTCATACCTACTCCTAAACTGATTTACACCAAGTGTTTTAAATCTGTAGCTTGACATCTTTTCGCACACATTCTGTTTGCCAAACTACATTCGACACTAAGATAAGCCTTGAACTCATTCTTAAATCGATCGAGTTCCATTTTACTTAGTTAAAACTGCTTGAAAGTATATTCACCCCCCCTCTAGACTTTCAACCGATCCTAACAAGTGGTATCATAGAGGTTATTATCTTATTTTTAAAACACTTAAACAAAATGACTTCATTCAGCAAAATTCCTATGTTCTCAAAGGAAGATTTTGATGACTGGAAAATTCGCATGCAAGCACATCTATCAGCACTAGACGATGACATGTGGTTTGTTATCACTGACGAACCTCTTGAGATCACAAAAGTCAATACTGCTATAGCCCTCTCTGGAGGTGGTCCACAATACATTGAGAAACCTAGAATTGAATGGACTGCTGAAGACAAAAAGAAGGCAAATCTGGACAATGTGTCTAAGGATATCTTGTATAAAACTCTTGACAAGAATACCTTTAGCAAAATCAAGACATGCAAGACTGAAAAAGAGATTTGGGAAAAGTTGATCCAACTTTGTGAAAGAAATGAACAAACAAAGGTAAACAAGCTATCTGTAGCTACTCAAAAATTTGACAACATCAAAATGAGACCAGGAGAATCAATGACAAAGTTTGATGAAAGAGTAAGCAGCATTGTTATTGAGCTCAACGGATTGGGCAAAACATATCCCAACAGGGAAGTCATTCTCAAAGTAATTCGAGGCCTTCCTAAAGAATGTGATGTGAAGACAATGGCCATGAGAGAATCGAAGGACCTGAACAAATTAGAATTGCATGACCTGTTTGCAGATCTAAAAGCATATGAATTCGAGTTACAGACTCGAGAGGAAGATCAGTCTACCTCACAATTGACCAAGGTCTTGACTGCAGTAAAAATTGAGTCACCGGCCAAATCAAAAAATTCAGCAGAACAACTGAGCAGTGATGCCATGTCCTTGTTTGTAAAGAAGTTTGGCAAGTTCATCAGAAGAATCCAAGAAGGATCACACAGAAGAAATCTCCAAAAGAAAGATTCAGTTGAAGAACCAAGAAGCTGTTTCAACTGTGAAAAAACAGAACATTTCATTGCCGATTGCCCCAAACCAAAGAACTTTGACAAAAGAAAAAGTTCAAGGAATGATAGATATATCTCAAGACAGAAGCATGAAGCATTGGTTGCAAAGGATAGCAAAACCAAGTGGGCAGAAACAGACAGTGATTCAGAGGGATCAAATGGCTCTTCTAGCTCAAGTGATGATGAAGAAGAAGTCAAATGTCTTATGGCAAACGATCATTAACTTCCATCCACCAGTGAACATGTATTTGATTTTGGTTCTGAGAAATTTACCAGAGAAGAACTAATTAAAGCTCTTCATGATATGACAAATGAATATCATCAACTGTCCTTAGCATTCGATGAAGTCAAAGCCAAGCAAAAGGATCTGCAAGACAACTCAACTGAACTCTCCTTTGAACAATCAGTTGAGATAAGCTGTCTTGAAACAGAGATTGCTGTGCTCCGAACGAAGAATGAACAGCTCAAGATCGATATCAAGAATCTTACAACAGAAAAACATAAAATGGATGAAATAATAAGATCATGGAATAAATCTTTGAGCCTGTTGACAGAAATGAATGATTCACAAAGACCACTCCATGACAAAACTGGTCTTGGTTTTGGTAAGACAGTGGAAACTAGTGAATCAAGTACTCTACCCAAACTGAATATGTGCAAAGGTAAATACATAAACTTTGTATGAGCAGTTAGGGAACATGAATATGAAAAACCTATTCTGATGACTTGGCAATAAATAGAGCAGATGAACAGAAGAAGATTTGGTATTGGCTTCAATCCTCATGAAACTAAGGCAGAGATTGCTAAAAGTCCTAAACAGAATAATGCATATCAACCTAATATCATGAGAGGAAATAGAAATCAATACCATAATCAACATCCAGTTCAAAAGCGATATAGAAATATCAAGGATATTGGAAAAGGCAAACAACATACAGTTTCACAAGCACATTACACGCCACTATATAGAGCATCTAACTTAGTACGTACCTATAGGAACAAAGAAACTGGCAAACTAGTTAAAGTATTCCAGGTTTGGGTTCCTAAAGGATTAATCCCTCGTGGACCCAAATAGATATGGGTACCAAAAGTTATTCAACCTTGTGAATGCAGGAAGCAGGTATCAAGAAAAAAGAAGAAGAATCATGGTACCTAGACAGTGGATGCTCGAGACACATGACTGGAAATGATAAACTATTATCTGAGCTTGTTGAATTCAATGGTCCCATTATCACCTTTGGTGACAACTCAAAGGGTAAGACCGTGGGTAAGGGTAAGATTATCCACGGCAACATTATCATTCAAGATGTCCTATTGGTTGAAACTCTCAAATATAACTTACTCAGCATTAGTCAAATGTGTGACTATGGGCACTCTGTTGAATTTCAAAAGTTAAACTGCATTATTAAGGATGCCTCTGGTAACATTATTTTGACAGGAAATCGATATGGAAACACTTATAAAGTATGCTGGAATATTCAGTCTAGCAAACCAGTTTGCCTCGTACCTTCCAATTCTAAGCGCAACTGGATTTGGCACAAGCGACTGAATCATCTTAACTTCAAATCAATTGCCAGTCTGAGTAAGCTCGAGCTAGTAACAGGACTGCCTAAAATTGATTTTTCAAAAGACAAAGTTTGCTCAGCTTGTCAATATGGGAAGCAAGTTAGGTCATCCTTTAAAAACAAGGGTTATAACTCATCTTCCCGATGCTTTGAACTGTTACATATGGACTTATTTGGTCCAATCCCAGTAACAAGCTTAGGGGGAATGAGGTATACACTTGTCATCATTAATGATTACTCACGTTTTACCTGGGTCATTTTCTTGAAATCAAAAGACCAAACTGCTTCTCAACTCATAAAAATATTTAAAAGACTATTTAACAAAAAATCAAGTAATATTGACAGAATCAGGAGTGACAGAGGAACTGAATTTGTCAATCAAACTTTATCTTCATTTTTAGAGCATTATGGAAACAAACATGAATTCTCAGCAGCTAGAACACCACAACAAAATGGTGTTGCAGAAAGGAGAAATCGTACTCTTAAAGAAGCCGCGAGAACCATGTTAGTTGACTCCAAGATTTCTCAAAAATTTTGGGCAGAAGCTGTGAACACTGCTTGCTACACTCAGAACATATCAATGATATGCAAGAAATTTTTTAAAACCCCATATGAGATCTGGAATGGCAGAAAACCAAATGTATCATACTTTAAGATCTTCGGGAGTAAATGCTTCATTCACAACAATGATAAAAATCATCTGACTGCATTTGATGCAAAGTCAGATGAGGGTATTTTTCTGGGATATTCCTCAATCAGTAAAGCTTACAGAGTCTTCAACAAAAGAACTCTAAATGTTGAAGAATCAATCCATGTTATTTTTGATGAAGATCTTACTATTGATGTTGCAACTAATACTCATCAACTCTCAGATCTATTTCAAGAAATACAATTGGACAACGATAATCAGGACGAAAGTGAAGACGAAGCTTCACCACCCACAAGAACTCTTCAATCTCCTGAACCGGAACTAATTGATCCAGTAGTTGAGGATCTTAACATTGATAAATCATTTGATACTCACCAAACTCACACAGTTGAGGATATTGAAGAACAGCACCATGAGACCACAGAGCTTGACCAAAATAACGTAACTAGTCAAGATCCAGAAGCACAAGTGATCAGTGGAAATCAGTCTAATACTAGACTGAAATGGTCCAAAAAGCATCCAATCAATTCTGTTATTGGTAATCCTTTAGCAGCTCTAAGGACTCGAGGACAAATGATTAAAGAACTTCTTCACGCAGCCTTTATATCTCAAGAAGAGCCAAAGAAAATTGAAGAAGCATTGGCTGACAGTTGTTGGATAGATGCAATGCAAGAAGAGCTAAATCAGTTTACTAGAAATGCAGTCTGGGATCTAGTTCCAAGACCAACACATCAATCAGTCATTGGCACTCGATGGGTCTTTAGAAACAAGCTCAATGAAGAAGGAACTGTGGTTAGAAATAAGGCAAGATTAGTAGCTCAAGGATACAGACAAGAAGAAGGAATTGACTATGACGAAACTTATGCACCAGTAGCTAACTGGAAGCAATAAGAATATATCTTGCGTATGCTTCATTCAAGAACTTCAAAGTTTATCAAATGGACGTTAAAAAGTGCTTTCTTGAATGGAAAACTCCAAGAAGAATTATTTGTTGAACAACCACCAGGATTCACAAATCATCAATTCCCAGATCATGTGTATCATTTAAATAAAGCTCTTTATGGGCTGAAACAGGCTCCTAGAGCTTGGTATGGCACTCTAACCAAATTTCTTCTTGAACACAAATTTACTATAGGCACAGTTGACAAAACATTGTTCAAATTTACGAAAGGCGATCACACTCTATTAGTTCAAATATATGTTGATGATATCATCTTTGGGTCAACTAACCCCAAATTATGCACTAGATTCTCAAAGCTAATGCAGGAAAAATTCGAGATGAGCATGATGGGTGAACTGAATTTCTTTCTTGGATTACAAGTTCGACAAATGGACAATGGAACATTCATAAGCCAAACTAAGTATACCAAAGAATTAATCAAAAAGTTTGGTATGGAAAACTGCACGGTTGCAACAACTCACATGGGTGCATCAATCAAACTTGACAAAGACGAAGGAGGAATATCATTTGATGCTACAATGTATCGAGGTCTAATAGGGTCATTGCTTTATTTAACAGCCAGTAGACCTGACATTGTTTTTGCAGTATGTTTATGGGCAAGATTTCAATCAAATCCTAAGCAATCCCACTTCATAGCTGGAAAAAGGATACTGAGGTATCTAAAGGGAACTCAAAATGTTGTCCTATGGTATGCTAAGCACAACTCCTTCAATCTAGTTGGATACTCAGATGCTGATTATGCTGGATGTAAACTGGATAGAAAAAGTACTAGTGGATCATGTCAATTCCTTGGGGATAGACTGATTTCATGGTTTAGCAAGAAATAGACATCCATTGCTACATCTACAACAGAAGCTGAATACTTAACCGTAGGAAGTTGTTGTGCTCAACTGCTCTGGATTCAACAACAGTTGAGAGATTATGGAATTAAAGAACATGACTCCCCAATCTTCTGTGATAACACCAGCACAATTGCAATTACTTACAACCCCATTCTTCACTCGAGAACGAAGCATATCAAAGTTAAGCATCATTTTATCCGAGATCATACACTCAAGAAGAACATTCGACTGGAGTACATTTCCACAGAGCAACAGACAGCAGACATCTTCGCAAAACCTCTCCCAGAGTCTAAGTTTTCTTTATTTCGAAATATTTTAGGACTTATTAATTTAGATTAAAATTAGTTTATCCATTGCAACTTGTCTACACAGTTTAGTATGATCTAAACTGAATTCTCCGCAGCGTCTTTAAACTAACTCTCTGGTGTTATTTTAATTGTTGATAATTCTTTTTTACGCATATTTTAAGGGGGAATTTCTTTTGCAGGTTATAATATAGACTAACATCAAACAAAATAAATTATAAACAACACATTCAAAATAAAAATGTACTTTATTAATAAACTCCTTTTACAATATCTATTTCTATCTCCACAGCCATTTTTAGAAGGCGAAGATGCTCCTCCAAAGGGCCATCTTCCACTTCTTCCAGGCCATGGAGAAGGGTTACCACCCTTAACTCCTTCTTCAAGAGCAGGAGTTGTATGCCCTCACGACCAAGGACATACGCAGTATTGTTGATTCCAAGCACTTGTTTGTATTTCTCCAGACGTCGCACCTCCTCAGGATCAAGTGCATCGGGACCTCTAAACTGCATCCGAATCAGTTTTGCTCGAAGATGAGCAACTTTCTCCTCGACAAAACTCTCATGAGCAACCCTTCAACTATCCATTTATTTTGCTTAAATTTATGTTTATTTTCACTTCACTATTTTTCTGTCTTATATAGACTGATAGTCCGGATATCGAAGAGTCTCTCGCATTTATTATATTCAGAATATAAAAAGTCTCTTACATATAAACTTTCACGAAATAAGGCACTATTTATGACAAAAAAATCTCTGAAATACTGATTGCATGTAATCATTACCTGATAACATAGTTTCTCGTGCCCTTTAGTAGTTCAGTTTACCTTCACTTAGTTAACTACATTACACAATATCAGTTTAGGAAAAATCAGTTTATGCACCATATCAGTTTAGGAACAATCAGTGAATGAACAAATTCAGTCTAGTTAAATTAACTATTTTATTAAAACTTCAGAATCAAAAAGGTTACAATCACACACTTTTTATCTCCCTCATCTTGAGAAAAACTTCATAACTCCAGCTTGTCACCCATGCTCGAAGAGGAACAACAATAGGATCAGTTAGCTCATCAGTTGCAATGCGAACCAATGTGATGTACTCTTTACTAAGCATCATATAGAGAATATTTTTATCCTTAAAAATATCTCTGGGTGTAAAAGTATCCAGTGCTATCATGTAGTAAATTGCCCTTTGAGCTATCTTCTTAGCATCCTCAAATTTTCTCGGAGGAAATTGAGCATGATGATACATATGGAGCTCTTCAATTTTTAGCCAGACCTTCATTACTTTTTCAAAAACACGTTCTTCAATCTTCCTCTTCTCAGCTTCAAAATATTTGTCGCGACATGCTTCACATGCCACATACGGACTTTGACCAAAACCAAACAAGGGAATATTATCACTCATTTTTTTTAGCTATCATATAACAGCTTAACCTTTTTTATAGGTTTATCTGTAGCGTGTTTAGAGGGAAATACGTGTACTATCTCCTGCCTTACTATACTATTAGATTTGAATTTTAAATTCCTCTGAAAGCCACGTCATTCCTGTATCGTATTGACCAAGTCTCCTGTTTTATTTTACAATAACTAAGTTCTTCAAAGAACCCTAAACTTCCGACTAACTTCTCTTCCGATTACTCTATTGATTCACAGGAAAAACTCTCGATGGCTACTTCATCTGCAGTTTACATTCTCAATGCTCTTGCAGTTGATTTTGACTCACTAAACGGAATGGAAAACCAGAAATATCCAAGGTCTGCACTGCTTTGGAACTATCTGGACTTCGCAAATTCCTGGATATCAAAAACTTGAATATCTATCAAAACGATCTCCTATCTCTATATCATAAATGTAAGCTCGGCGATGATGGAATTTTATTGATATCTCTCGGAGGACATACGGTTCAGATCAGCGAAGGATTCTTTGCCAGCACTTTCAGTTTACCTACGTCAGGTAACACTGATTTCAAAATTATCTCAACTACTGATATCACTGAGATGCAAAGTTTGATTTCGGGATCAAGTCAACCAATTTCTCTATCTGGACTCAAAAGAGACCTTAAACCTGAATATCAAATGTTAGCTGATATTGTTGCCAAAAGTATTTTAGTCAAAGGAGGGTCCTTTGCTAGGCTAACTGTTGGAAAGTTTAAAGTAATGACGGCTATCATGAAAGGTGTAAAGATCAATTGGAGTAACATTCTCTTCAATATCTTTGTTCAAATGATGACACCTAAAAAGCAATCTTCTGGTTATATTCTTCAAGCCAGTCAACTTCTTGAAGCCCTGGGAATTACTCTTCAAACTTCCTCCCAACTGCACAAGTTTAGAATTCTGAATCATGAATATCTCGCAAGCTTTCAATCCAGAGAATCAGCTGACTCAATGATTGCAAAAGTACAGAAAACACCAACGAAGAAGTCTATCAAAAAGAAAAGAAATCTTGTCATTTATGACAGTGATGAAACTAACAGTGAAGAAGTGGTTAAACTGCCTCAAACCAAGCGAACAAGAACATTACAAACAAAGGCTGTAACTTCCCCATCTAAATTGATCATTTCCTTGGTTCCTAAACCAGCTAGTTTGATCTCAACTGAAGATACTCACCTTATTGATAAAACAGCTAAGGAGTTCACAACCAAAACTGATCCAAAAGGAAAGCAACCTATGATGATTGAACCACTTCGGCGCCTTCAAACATCTCTAGAAATCACAACACCCAAAGATTTGAGCACCGTTGTTAAAACTCAGAAAGCTACCCTGCAGTTTATCTCACCAATTATAGCTCTGCCTCCAGCAACACCAATCGGTGGTCTATCCTCGAAACAAATTGTTGAATACACTCACTCAGGCTTAGACTTGGTTGCAGGAAGTTCACAATTAGCATCATCCTCAGACCCTGACAGACCATCCAATGCCATTCAACTACAAATTGACTTGACCATGGATGAAGTAATTGAATATGCTGAGAAACGCACTGCTGAAATCTTTGATACTTGGCATCAATACAGGACTTCTACATTAGCCAGGCACTTCACCAAGAAAGCTGAGCTATCTAAGTTTGTCAAAACTGAAGAGATTGTGCTAAGAGTAGTCAAGACTGCCAATATTCAAGACGCTTTGATGAGAAGAAAGTACTTCTATGATCTCTTACGGATAAAGAAGCTAGGAGAAATTGTTGGCGAATTTCAAAGCAATTATGATCCATGTGCTAGAACTTCTTATGAAGACAGAGCCATATTCACTCAACTGCAAACTGATCTCATCCAAATCCAAACAGAAGTCAAATTCTGGGAGACTGATCAAAATTTGGAGATTCCAGAAGCATTTGAATGGAAGAAACACAAAACTCATTCCTCATCCAAACCCAGACACAAGAAGAACAAGAAAAGTCATACTTCAATTGAATCCTCCAACCAGTCTATTGATCAGGCGTTTGATGAACTTTAAAAAGAAACTTCAGTTGCTCCGGATACAACCATTGAGCAGCAATTACACTCTTCAGATATTGACAAAACTCTACCTGAGCTTCAACTTATGCATGTTGATGAAGTTGTCTCTTAAATTGAGACAGAGAATAACTCAATGTTATCAGCGCCAACTACAGAAGAATTTGTATCTCCCGTGTTTCTTCAAAAAGAACTTGAAGAACCTCAACAAATCATCATGGACACACAATCTTCTCCAATTCATGATCAAACAGACGAGTCATTCACTTTAACTCAGATGGAAATCTCAGAACCACACCTGTCTCAAGTAGATGAGTTATCAAACCCCGTCGAATCAGTTATGACAGAACCTAAGGAAGTCAGTCAGACTTTGGACAATCCATCTCAGCTTAATGACACACCTGTTCAAACAGAGTCTGTTGCGGAGGAAGAACCCTCTAAACTCACTTCAACTGATGATTCTTTGGTTCCACCAGTTCATCTTGAGGACAAGGAGTTGCAAGAACCGATGAATGAATCTTCCCCAAATGAACAAATTATCAATGATTCATCTTCTCCTGCCAAAGCTGTTGAGACAGAGACTTTACCTCAAACTCTAGCAATGATTGTTCAAACAGCTCCTGAATCATCAACTCATCGGACAAGGGTAAAGGAAAGGTTGAAATGCTCACAATTACTCCTTCATCTCCTCCTAAAGGACAGAAGCAAGATTTTTCCAAAGAATATCTCTTATTCTCTGACAAAGGACTTCCATCTCCAACATCCACAACTGAAGATGATTGGTATCAAACTCTTTCTCAAATTGAGAACTCAGTTTATGACATGTCCAAGACTGTCACCAGTCTTAAAGAAAATCAACAAACTACAGATAGCAACATCTCCTTTTTGAGACAATCGATTAATGCTGAGTTTGGAAAACTTCAGGAAAAGCTTGCGCTACTGGATAAGCTCCTAGTAGATTCAAATAAATCAACTAGCTCATTGTCTCATCTGCAAAACTCTCATCAGTCTTTGGAGACAAAAGTTTACAACTTGAATGGCTTTGTTCAAACACTTCACAATTCAGTTCAGTCCAATTTTCAAGGGATCTCTCGGCAACTGAACTCGTTAGCTGACTTATCTCAGAATATCTTGCGAGCTCAACATGAATCTCAGGCTCTACAACGCTCTAATTCAGCGGCTCATCCACCAGCTCGTAGTTCAGCATTTCACAGACCATCTTCCGATCGGCGATAGTTCTTTTTCTCTCACATCAAGAACATTATCTTATCTACTCTAGTATTTCTCAGTTTATCAAAAAGGGGGAAAGAGTTCTTATGACCTTGATTAACTTTGCATGACAATGAAAATCAGTTTTTGATGATAAACAAATATATATCAGTTTATGATGATGACAATGAATATCAGCTTATGATATGACAAACTGAAATGTTTTGATAAACACCAAAAAGGGGAAATTGTTGGGAAATTTAGTTTTGGTATTTACAAAACAAAGCCAAACTACTTAAGCATCTACAGAAAACCAAACTGATATACAGAGGTTGATGACGTCATGATGACCTACAGATACCTCGACTAAACTGAATCTATCAGTCACGCTAAAGGAACACACTTCAGTTTACCTTGCTAAACTGAATTCATCAGTCCATCCTTACTCAACTGATTATCTCAGAGATACAAAGCAGTTTACCCTGCTAAACTGAATCTATCAGTGTACCATTGCCCAACTGATTGCACAAATAAATTCACAGTACTTCCGGATAAGATCGTCCGTACTCTGACATATCTGCAGAATGTAGTGCCGCGATACTAAGGGAATGTCGGCGTCAGAGATCGTTGATGATAGTGACAAATCCAACAGGAATAATTTGAATCCTATCTGAAGAACACTTTGAAATTTTGATCGTTGCAAACCAAAGCTTATAAATAGGGATCTTGATCAAAGTTCAAAGGGGCTGATATCTCTGCTATTGCTAAAATTTCAAAGAAGCATCTTACGCTCAAGACTTGATCAAGAAACTCGAAAGCACAAACACTTAAAAGCATCATTCTGACCATTGAAGGGTCGATCTTTGTGCTAAAAGATTTCGAGTTGTATTTATTCTACTGTAAAATCAGTCTAGGACTGAAACCAAGGTGATATACTAGGAGTTCTTGTTTAGGCACTGTTTAAGTCCTAAATCGGATTGGGTTTGTGCAAATTGCTTGTATAAATCAAAGTCTTCTAGTGAATCCTTTCGAGGTGGAAGAAGGGGTGACGTAGGAGTGTTTGAAATCTCCGAACATCCATAAACAATTTCTTGTGTCATTTCAGTTTACCATTCATCCTCATACTTCATACCTACTCCTAAACTGATTTACACTAAGTGTTTTAAATCTGTAGCTTGACATCTTTCCGCACACATTCTGTTTGCCAAACTACATTCGACACTAAGATAAGCCTTGAACTCATTCTTAAATCGATTGAGTTCCATTTTACTTAGTTAAAACTGCTTGAAAGTATATTAACCCCCCCCCCCCCCCCCCCCCCGTCTAGACTTTTAACCGATCCTAACAGTAATACAATTCTAATACAAGTGAAATAAAATCTCGATTTATGATATGCTTTTATTTATTTTTAACAAGTCGATAAAAGTTAATAACTCGATTGAAATTTTTTGTTTTCTAAAAGTTTAATACTAAATTATGTTAAAAATTTAAAAGACAAAAAACATAGCGACGAAGATAAAACTTGAAAGTAAGGTAAAAAAATTAATAAATTTTTTAGATTTATAGACAAATTAAAAATATTGCTTTCAATTGATAAAACTTTATTTTCGAACATGAATTAAATATTAAAAATTAATTTTATCTACAATAAGTACATAGATATATACAAATTAAATACTCATTGAACAAAACTATACAATGAATAAAAAACTTCAAAAACCTTAAAAATGACAAAACTAATTATTAAATTCATAAATAAAGTGCTACTTTTACCTTTGATTTGATAAAAAGTATAAATGTTGATTACACTTTTAGTTTATCACTGAAATATTTTTGGTCCTTAAAGTTTTCTAAGATATTACTTAGTTAGACATCATTGTTAATTTTATAGTTATTCTTCCTAAAAACAGGAATACAAGAAATTTTAGTTAAATTATCAAATTCCAAAAAAATAAACGAATTGATTGAATAAAGTATGAGATACGTTTCCTATATAAGTAGAATACAATATCGATTTATGATTATGATATGATTCTACTTGTTTTGAATCAGATGACTAAAATTAATGATTTGATTTAATTTGTTATTTGTTTAAAAGTTTAATAGTCAAAATATTATGTTAGAAGAATGAAGACTAAAAGCATAGCGCTGAAGATAAATGTTGAAAATAATTTCACAAAATTAATTAATTTCTTTGATGTAGAGAAAAAAAATTTAATATAGCTTTCAATTAATAAAACTTTAATTTTAGGACATAGGTTAAATATTAGCAATTATGTTTACTTAGAATAAATAAATAGGTACAAATTAAATACTCACTAAATAAAACTACAAAATGACAAAAAAAAACCTCAAAACACCTTGAGAATTAAATGAAATAAAATTGAGGATATAAATAAAAAATAATTTTAGGATATGAATTAAATATTAGAAATTAATTTTACCTATAATAAATAAATAGTCATAATTAAATACTCATTGAATAAAACTACAAAATGACATAAAAAAATTCAAAAAGTATTTGGAATGACTAAAAAAATTAACCATTAAATGAAATAAATTGAGAATAAAAATAAAACTTTAATATTAGGACATGAATTAGAATAAATAAATAGTGACATGCAAATTAAATACACATTGAATAAATTTATATAATGACCTCAAAAACCTCAAAAAGTTTTGGAAATGACAAAAAATTAACTATTAAATGAATTAAAATGATGATAAATTTTAGAATATGAATTAAATATTAGAAATTAATTTTAACTATAATAAATAAATAGTCATAATTAAATACTCATTGAATAAAACTACAAAATGACATAAAAAAATTCAAAAAGTATTTGGGATGACAAAAAAATTAACCATTAAATGAAATAAATTGAGAATAAAAATAAAACTTTAATTTTAGGACATGAATTAGAATAAATAAATAGTGACATGCAAATTAAATATGCATTGAATAAATTTATAGAATGACCTCTAAAACCTCAAAAAGTTTTGGAAATGACAAAAAATTAACTATTAAATGAATTAAAATGATGATAAAAATGTAAATTAACAACTAAACTTTAATTTTAGGACATGAATTAAATATTAACAATTAATTTTACCTAAAATAAATAAATAGTGACGACAAATTAAATATGCATTGAATAAATCTATAGAAGGACATAAAAAACCTCAAAAAGTCTTGAAAATAACAAAAAATTAATCATTAAATGAATTGTAATGAGGATAAAAATGTAAATTCACAACTAAAGTACCAGTTTTATATAGATAATAGATAATTCTTGTAAGTAGAGAAATATATATGCATGCACATATATTTTGGAAAACACAACAAAATGTTTTTTTTTTTTTGGACGAAACAGAATGAATTTAAGGATATAGTAAAAACTTGAGTCGGGGTTTAAATTAAGCTTTTGAATATAGTTCTAGGTGGTTGATGAAAATATGTTAACAAAAACAGCACGACATGGATTTATAATATCACCAATGCAGTTACTTCTCCAACTAATTATAGATAATAATCTTTAATTTGATCTTTAATATCTACCATTTTGATAATGTAAAGTATGCCATATATAATTTTCCCAAAGAAAAAATTCACAATTTAAAACGTTATTATTAATTAGGCAGCTTAAGTTTTTTTTTTGTATGGATAATATGAAACCAAGCCGAGTCGACTATTATCCTCCATTCAGCCTCCCCTTGAAATCCTCTGGTAAATCACTGATCACTCTTATGGCATCCTCAAAAAAAAACCTCTGGTAAATCACCTCTTTTTTCCGCATTTTATAGATGAACACCTTCGTCCTCCAAATTTCTCTCTGCGTTTCTTGATATTGGGGCTGTAAGTACATGCATATATATAATATATATAGTCGAGATCATGAAGAAGCCATATTCGAGCAGCTCGTTCTTGATATTGGGGTTGTGCATGGTTTCATGCGCGGATGCATTTATAGGCATAAACTGGGGAAGATTGAGCTCCCAAAGACTAATCCCTTCCATGGTGGTTGATTTGCTGTTACAGAATGGGATTACAGATGTCAGGATTTTTCAGCAAGTAAGCAATGTTTTGGAGGCTTTCTATAACAGTGGAATCAATGCTACATTCGGCCTCTCCAATAGCGTATTGGATAATTATTTAAACCCATCCACAGTACAATGGTGGATAGATAACAAGATAATCAAGTATGACAATATAATGAAATTCCGGTAAGAAGTACTGATCATCGATTTGAGAATTACCAAGCTAAAATTAATTAGGAAAAACTGCAAATTTGGTTATGTATGTTTGTCATTTTGATATTTTGCTCCTCTATGTTTTCATATTTCAGTTTTAGTCCTGCATGTTCCGATTTTTGGCAATTTCGGTCCTTTTTTTTATTCGAAAATGCTTACGTGACATTGTACACGTCAGCTCCACATTAGCACTGAATTGGTGCTACGTTAGCGCCATGTTGGAAAAAGGACTAAAATTGCCAAAAAAATAAAGACAGCGGACTAAAACTGAAATCTGAAAATATAAAGGACTGAAATCGCAAAATGAGAAACATACTGACCAAAAAAACAATTTTTTCAATTAATTAAAACGTTGAATGAAGGTGTACGTTTAATTAATTAATTTTCAGGTATGTCACCATTGGAAACAATCCCTTTTCTCCAATGTTCAGCGACAAGATGTACTTCAACTCAATACCTGCCTTGAAGAATCTGCAAAAAGGCCTCAACGCCAACGGCAAAAGAGATATCAAAGCAACAATCCCACATTACACAGATGTCCTCACCGTGACAGCTACTTCGAAGCCATCGGAAGTCGACTTCCGGCCCGATATCAAAGAGGCAATGGTCGACTACGTGAGGTTCCTTGGAGAAGAGGAAGCCCCTTTCATGTTGGCCATTTTCCCCATCGACTACATCAACAGCAACGGCTTGGATATTGATTTCGGGTTTATGGACAACAAATCGAAACACAAAATAAAAGACATAAACGCCACCTACACTAATGTATTCGAGTTGCTATACGATTCACTGCATTGGGCTTTGAACAAAGCCGGCGCGGGGAAAGTGAAAATCTTGATCGGAGGCATCGGTTGGCCTACGGACAGTTACCCCGGAGCCAGCGTCGAAAACGCGCAACGTTTTTACAAATCCTTCCTCCCTTTCATCGCCAGCGGCGTGGGGACACCCATGAGACCCAATGAGAGCATCGAAGTTTTCTTGAACACACTGTCTGATGAAAACCAGATGCCTCTCAAAATGGGTTTGTACCACCGTCACTGGGGGATCTATAAATTCAACGGCGAGCCCAAATACAAGATCGATTTCTCCGGAAAAGGAGGGGGCGAATATCCCAGCATCGCTAAAGGAGTGATACACATGCCCAATAGATGGTGTGTGTTCAATAAGAAGTTCGATGACCCTACGTTGGTGCAGTCTATGAAGGATATGGCATGCAACGTTTCGGATTGCTCGAGCTTGGACGGGGGAGGATCGTGCTCCAAATTATCGTACGAAGACAAGATTTCTTACGCGTTCAACGGATACTTTCAGACCAAGGGGCAGGCGTCTCAGACCACGAACGAAAAATGCGACTTGGGTGGGCTGGGGGTGGTGGTGTCTGAAGATCCGTCTGACGGGACGTGTGAGTTTCCGGTGGAGATTTTGTCGGCCGAATACGCCATTGAAGGTGCGACGTTTGGCTCCGTGGATAGCGGCGGGGAGAGATCAGTGCATGCAGGAGGGTGGGCATCTGCATTAGTACTGTTGATTCTGCTAATTCGGATCCTTCTTCAATTCAAACAACAAGAGTACTCTTTGACGACTACTTAATTTATAATAAGTGGAATTAAAAGATGTAGAAATTCAAGAGTTTGGTTACTAACGTGGGACGATTGGACTTATGTCTATGATAGAAAAGTAATATTTTTCAATCGTCTCACAAGAGGTTTTTTTGGGATTTTGTTTTGGTTTCGGTGGCTCATTTTGTATTTGAAATTGAAAATTCTAGATTTAAAATTTGTGAAAATGTGTTCGTGACTTGGTATCATCGTGATTTATGTCATTTAAACTAATTAAATTTCAGTACTAGTTTGATGATTATATTTGCCTTGTAGTTGTAGTTCTCTTCACCCGAAAAAATGCTAATGCGACACCACATATTGTTGGAGATTACTCAGGGCATACACAGTCCTCCAACATTTGTGCTAATTTCCACTTACTTTTTTTTTATTGACTCTACGGGTGGACAGCTGTCCATCCGTTGAACTTTTTTTTTTTTTTTTTAAAATAATAATTTATTAAATAATAAATATTTTATTAAAATAAATAAATGAAATAATAAATATTTTAAATTTATAAGAAAATTTAAAAATTAAATTAATTAAAATAAATAAATAAATGATAAAATGACAATTGTATAATTTATTTTCAAATTTAAAAATATTTTATTAAAATAAATTTAGGCTTTTAAATTAATTGTAATTGTCATATAGTCGTTATAAAATAATGTTGGTAATTATTTTTTGAATGAAAAATAAATTAAGAGTAATAAAATATTAGTGGGGTTCACAAATGTTTGGTTTGTAGGATATTTGATTGTGAGAAGTGAGATATTTGAGATGTGAGATATTTGAAAGATGACGTGGATAGATGGACCCATAAATATTTGGGAGTAATGTTCCCACAACCGTGGATGCCCTTAGAGCATTCATTATAGTGAGGGCTTTTAATTCTCTCAAATATTTAAGGGTTAAATCATGTCCCACATCATCAATTAAATATCTCTCTACTCAAATATATCACATTTCACAATCAAAAAAATCTCGCAAACCAAATATTTATGGGTTTCACTTTCACTTTAATATTATACAGAGAAAATTGCTTTTTTAGTATTGTATATTTGTTACTTTGAGATTTTGGTCATCTATATTTTTTAATTTCAGTTTTAGTCCGCTATCTTTTTTTTTTTGTAAATTTCAGTTTTTTCTGATATGACGCGGATGTGGCACCAATACAGTGCTGATGTGTATAATGTCACGTACGTATTTTCGAATAAAAAGGACTGATATTGTCAAAAATTGAAATACGCAGGATTAAAACTGAAATATAAAAAAAAACATAGATGATCAAAATTGCAAAGTAACAAACATATATAAAAGATTAAAATTGCAGTTTTTCTTATTATATATATTTATTTATTCATTTTAGTAAAATCATTTTCACTTTTCGAATAAATTTATCTCTATTTTAATTAATTATCTATAATTTAATATATATATTTTTATTAAAATGTATGAAAATATCTAGAGGGACGTTACTCGATAAATATTGATAACTTTGAAAATTAAGAGAATATGGCGGTGGGTATGAAAAATGTCAAATTATGTCTGTTTTGTGAGAGAAATAGAAATTAAATGGTGGATGTGGTAGATTCAGACGAACTCGAAAATTTTTTCTACTCAAATTTTCATGGATATTAATTTGGAAATTTCAAAACATTCTATGCTAAAAAAAAAATAAAATTCAAAACATTCCCAAAAGACCTACTGGAATTTTATCCATTCCAGCGTATATAACATTTTTTTGTGATATAAAAATTGATGTAAAAAGTAGAAATATATGAAATTTTGTTAAGAGAAACAATTTATTTATAAGTTGTTTTTAAATGTTGGCACAACGTTAGACGATATCCTAACATAGTGTTGGATTTTCATCTCTAACCTAGCGTTATTTTCAGCGCTAGGTTGGTGTTGATCTACAATGTTGCACGAAATTTGGTGCAACACCGTAGTTCTATGCTATTTTTTTTTTCTTCGGTTTTCTATTTCTTATTTATAATGGCCCCGTTTGGTTTCAAAAGCTAGCCAGGCCAAAAAAACACTTTTTTTAGTGTTTTTCAGTTAACAAGGTATTTGGTTGACAAAAAAAAATGATTAAATAAGCACTTTTTTGAGTCAAAATTTTTGAGCTTTTTTAAAAGTAAAAAATTGTAGCTTTTAAAAGCACTTATTTTAAAAAATCTCTACAAAATCCAAACGGGCTCAATATATATTAAGATTGGGTATAATATAATATATTATAATAATATTATTATGTACATTGTTAAATATTTATTTAATTTATTTAATAAATAATAAAATTAGGGTTTTGAATTATATTATCAATTGAATAAATAATAATTTTTAATTCCATAATTATGAATTTTATATGTAATTGTTTATCTTAATATTATTTTTATTTTTAATTTATTTTAACAGTAATTTTAATTCTATGAATTATGTAACTCTAATTTAATTAATTGACATTGAATATAAAAATATAATTTTGGGAAAAAAATTAAAATTAAAAAAACCAAAATTTATTGAAATCAAAGAAAATGATACAAAATTTGTTATTTTAAATATTAATGATATTTAAATATTGCGTTTAAAAATATTTGGTTGAATAAATTAATTGTTGTGAATAAAATAATAGAGAATATTCTGAGGATATTTTTTTTAGTGTAGAGTTTAGAGTAAAAAAATTGAAGATGAGTTTTATATTTGGTGTAAGAATTACAATATCTTGAAGTTAATACGACATCAAAATAGTATAAATGATTGGAGGACCTTAAAAAAAATTATGAACGTTCACCATTCAGAATCTGCAAATATTTATGTTGGTATTTAATATTAAATAATAATTAATTTTTTTTTTAAAAAAGACAAATTTGTGGGTGGGCCAGTGTGATTTCACGCTGCAGCATATCATGTACTTAAAAAAAAAAGTTTTTGAATCTGGTTACAATTTTATACCGGATACGTATTTATCACATTTTTTAATGCTTCACAATGGTGAGAACTGAGAATATTGATGCATGAGTCGGGGTGGTTTTTCGGTATATCTTATTATAAATATTGGTATGAAAAAAATTAATATCGATACCGATAGTAAAATTCCAAAACTTTGGTACGAAAAAAATCCATATTGATACCGAAAAAAAATTCGATATACCGAAAAAATATCTGTATATCGAAAAAATTAGGATACGGTATGCCAAAATTTTGGTATTTCGATACGGTATACCAGCCCTGAACATGACAACCATTAATATCCACCATGCATTGTGGATGTTCTTAACGTGGAAGTCAATGCATAACCAGATTCTTTGGTTGGGTGGGCTAAAAAATATATGTTTATATTTTTTATGTGGAAAAAGTCATTGATAAAAATCAGTCATCGATATAACTATGCAAACTCTAGCTAGGATTTCATTCATGCTCTTTGAAGTTGAAGAAAATTTTAGAATTATCCAGCAGCTAAGATTAAAATTTCACGATAGTTAAATATCAATAATATTGTTGGATTCCTTAAGCCATCTCATACATCAATCAACTCGTATCAATGTATATATTAAGGGCGATGAGATTGTTTAATTCAAATAAGGGAAGAAAAGGAAAAAAAAAAAGTGCAATGGGATGTGATACAGGTATGTATGTATATTTCTGTAACGAGTTGATTCTCTAATATTGGTATATTTTCGTTAACACTTTTACATTTTTAATGTAGGCTCCTCGACAACCTGATGCGAAACAATGTGGCTATTACGTAATGAGATTTATGAAGCAGATTACTGAAAAAGTTTCAAATATCGAAAGGGATTCACTAAGATCGTTAGTACTATTTTATCTCTTACTTAAAAAATTTGAAGTTATCTATATCATTTTAAAATTAATTAATGGTTTGTTTTTAATAATATAATGTATTTGTGTGTTCTCAGTTCACGAAAGTAGAGTACACTATGGAAGAAATTGATGAGGTGCGCTCTGAGGTGGCTGAATGCATACAAGATCATATCTACATATCCACATTCTTATTAATGTGATTGGTTGATCGAGGAATCTTCCTTGTGGTTTATAACTTGAAGAGATCTAATGTTTTTTACTTGCTTGTGGTTTGTCGTGCCTACACTTGTATTTATTTCAAGTACTACCTCTTTTTTTTTTTGCCTGAGTAAATCTTTGAGATCCGCTGGTTACTGTTTCCGATTCTCAAGGTTTTCATATCGGTTTGCTAATCTTTAGCTTATGAGCTGTTTTGATACTCCTCTACCTCAATTAGCATGCATAATCAAGTAGTTGTTATATGCGGTTGTAAGATATGCAAATACTTATGTTCGAGTCATTCATCTAATCATGTCAGCATCATTATGTACGAGGTGTGTTGCATTCGATTAACTTTCTAGACTTTCCTATTGCTTGTGCTAAAACCCAAGTTTTTGCTTGGTTTTAGAGAAGTTAACTGGAGCATAGAGCTCATATTAGAAGAGAAAATTGACGTGGAATCTGTTTTCTTGGTATGGTTCTTGGGTTTGCACACTGCATACCATTTTTTTTTTAAATATTCCATTTTCAATGGTTTTTTTTTTGAAAATTATGATTTATGTCAATAATTTTTGCTTTCATAATTTATAATTAAAATGAATTAAGTAGCATATTAACCTTGGAATCGAACCCAAGGACCCATAGAAGAAGTATTTGGAGACTAAAGTTTCCAATACTTTTTTAATAGTTTAGTTATAAAAATGGTGAGAGTGTTTGCATCAGTGATTCAATTGGATTCTCTTTTAGATAGTTTAGATATAAAATGGTGAGAGTCGAGCATAAAAGATATTGCATAACATTATATTGCAGATGTCCTATAATTTATGGATGTCTTATATTATCAGATGAATAAAAAAAATCTTGGTGTTTAGATATATTTACGGATGTCTTATATTATTGGATTCCGTCTTTAATTAGCTCCATAGTTTTGCTGTCGTTATAAATTTATTAATAGTGGTCTACATTTGTTTCTTCACTACAAGAAAAATGGCTAAAGACAATGGATTTTATTCGTTGTCGTAGGCTGCATAAAACTGTTGTACTTTTAGGTGTTGTTGAAAGTGCGTCCAACGACAACGGATTTTATCCGTTGTCTTTTCTTCCTACGACAACGGATAAAATCCGTTGTCTTTTTCTCTCAACGACAATGGATTTTATCCGTTGTCTTTTATCCCTACGACAACGGATAAAATCTGTTGTCTTTTCTCTCAACGACAACAGATTTGATCTGTTGTCTTTTCTAAAATCCGTTGTCTTTTATCCTTACGACAACAGATTTTATCCGTTGTCTTTTAGCGGACTTTTAACAACACCAAAAATACAACAGTTTTAAAATGACAAAGACAATGGATAAAATCCGTTGTCGTTTCTAAAATAAAAAACAAAAAAATAAATTTAATATACAAATTTCAATATTATAAATAAATCAATATTTAAAATTTCCAAAATAAAATTTAATATACATTTTTCAATATTACAAATCAGTCAAAACTCTAATTCTAATTCAATCTACACTGTAAAATAGAGTTATGAACTAATAAAATTCGAATTCTAATTCAAAGCATACTAAAAAATATAGCTATGAACTAATCTTCATAAACATGGAACCCTTGTTTCACAATATTCAATATTCAATCTTCAATCTTCAATCTTCAATCTTGCTGGACAATACAAATGTAGCAATCTCAATTATCAGAATATATTTTTTGAATCATTTAATATATAGGCAAAACAACATATTAGGAGAGGAAGAGGAACTACGACAGAAACAAAATCAAAGGCAGTCAACTAACCTACTTGGCTTATGAAACAGGAAGTCTAAACCAAACCAAAAAAGTATCACAGTAAAAACATTTTTTTATATGAATATTTAAATCAATTACTTTGTCAATTTCTTGTATCATTGTATCGTACAAATAGTATCCTAAAATCCAAATATACTCTTTAGATTACCAGATAATAGTTTGCACAAGTGCCAGAATGGTTAATATACATGTAGTAGGTACAGAAGATGGCACTGTCAATTCTTAATAGAATTCTAAATGCCCTTACTTACCCTCTTTAATTCTCCTAAAAGAAATTAGTTAAGTCTCTAACAAAGATAATTCCCAAACATTGAAATCGAAGTATGCAATTGAAATAAATGGAATTAACTGCAATAGAATGAAACAATTAAGTCAACATACTTACCAAAGGTGGCAATATATTTTTTACATCGAGAATCAGAACCCAGCAGTAGTCACACTTGATGCCTATATGTTCATCAAACATTTCTCGATGCTTCCCTATTTGGAAACTAGCTGCTGGACTTGATGCCTATCTGTTCATCAAACATTACACTACAAGAAAAACTTCTAAAGACAACATTTTTTTTCAATTGCCGTAGGGGGCTCAAAACTGTTGTAAAAGCTTGTGTTATTAAAATTCACGCTCAAGAGAAAAGACAAATGTTGTCTTTTAACGTGATTTCTAACAACACTAACTTTTACAACAGTTTTGAGCTTCCTACAACAATTGAAAAAAAATGTTGTCTTTTTCAAATAAAAAACAAATAAAATAAAATAAAATAAAATAAAAATTATAATATTATAAATTATTCAAAATAAAAAAATTGAAATAAAATTATTATACAATTTTTCAACATTACAAAATAATATTTACGACATTCTAAAAATTTCATACTTAACCAATCAAATGACATAAACATAAAATTCTAAAGTATACAAGATAAATTAAATACAACAAAAACCATAAACATAAATCTGAAATTAACTAAAAATTCATTTGTAGCTTGTTTGATCTAATTTCTCTGTCATTGCAATTGCCTGCGAAAACAAACACCAGCCATAATTGTTGAAGTGAAGTTAGTTTGTTAACCAAACATAAATTATAACATTGTTCATTCTGGAACTGCCTCGAAAAATAATGCGCATCTTGCATGTAATAATCAAACAATTAAGGTAATAACACCAAAAAAAATATGTCTAATTAACTACCAAAAAAGAACTCATATTTATGTTAAATAAAGTTTTTATAAAGACTAGGTATGGAGACCTCAATACTTGAGGTGCTTACCCAGGATTGTAAATCAATGAGATAACTGTTATGACAGCTCAATGTCCACAAGATATAGGCAAAGTACATCATCTCTAATACATTTAAAATAGATGTTGAGTTCCAAATTTAGAACATGGGGATGCCTTGAAACACCCAAAAAACTCTCAAATACTGAGAAAACAAAACCTCATATACATAAAAATTAAGGTACAAGCAATTACCATATATTTATTTTACAAAGTTCAGTCTAAAGAAATAAAGATATTTTGCTAAAATACAGTCTAAAGATCAGTTTACATATAAGTATGTACATTCCCGCCACATGTAACAATATAAAAAAGTGAACACCAAATATTTCATGCGATGTGTAAGTTAAATTAACATTGTAATAAATAATAAATCAATTTTTTTGCTAATAGTAATCAACTTCTGAGGTTATTTGTAATTTAAAAAGTATTAAAGGATTTCAATGTTAATTAATGCATGAATGGTATGTGAACAAGATTACTGCCATCTTTTAGTTATCTGCTCAAAATCTGTAAAAAAAAAAACGATTTTCATATGAAGCAATAGTCACTGAACATGCTGCCAAAAATTCATGAAATGAATATAGTCATTAATATATTTGTATTGGCTGACAAAAAATTTAAACTATCTGTTTGGAAAACACCTCACAAATTTTAATCAATAAACCTGACTTCAACTAAGATTTAGGAAGGTTTTACTACTTAGTAATCTTCAACTAACGACAATACTAACAATTTCTCAAATGATAAGATCTATTAAAGCTCTTCTTATAAAAGCCCAAAAAACGTTAACTAATAAGATGTTATATGACAGCTCTAAAATATACCTGCTTAAAATCTGTAAAATAGAACAATGTTAAGTGTGAGCCTAAGTCACAGATTCCAAGTCACATGATCAATTTCCTTTTCCCCATAGTTTCTACTGTATCCCCACTTCTCTAATAAAAAATTTCATGATCAACTAGGCCTTAATATTTTCTCCGGAGTCAGATTAAGCTAATTACAACCTTAAAATCCACATACTAATACATGTTTTGAAACATTGAAAACAAATACCCAGGATAGATAACACTATCGCGTAAAGATTGAATTGAAGCAAAGTGCAATGCAAATGCATAATATAAGTCCATAATATGATATTTTTAAATCTTTCCTCCACATTCCAATATATAATTTAGCATACTTTTTCCTGCAAACTATAATTATTTAAGGCCTGACCTTTCTAAATTTTCCAGCAGCCATGTCAGCAGAACTTTTGCTTGATGAGCTCTTGCTCTTTCGCTTCTTACTCTGCAGAGAAATGTGAAAAAAGAAGAAATATCATACAGCTGCTCAATCGAATGCATCAACAAACACAAAAAACAAGCAGACTTACCTAATCTTTTTCAGCGAGTAAGATATATGTCGTTGCATGAGGAGATTCTAAGAATTCTAATAACTTCACAGAGAGTTCTTCCTGGAAAACACAACTGCATATGATCAAAGAACTGTAACATTTATGATTTCAAAACAAAATTAAATAATGAGATTACCTTATTTACAGTGGTTTCGGAGACAGGAATATTGAGGACATCACAAAAATCCAACAATTTTTCTTTAACAGATTTGTCAAGCCCTATCTGTAACTTTAGCCCACTATTTTTCCTTTTACACACATCCATTATAAACTTGAGTTAATTGTTTATGCACACATTATTTATGACTCAATCGCTAAAAATCATCATAATAATCCAAGAATGACCAATACATTGAGAATTTCCAACAATATCACATTACCTAGTTCGACACTAAATAAACGAGATATAAAAGGGACAAAAATTGAAATCGAGCGGCCATTTTCTAACCTCCGGACAGCATACTATGGTCAAGAATAGGGGCTGGAACCTAGCTATAACTACTTTAAAAACTTATAGAATCATAGCTAGACCAGGATGGAAACCGGACATCTCTTGTTCCACGATGGTTGAGTGGCAGCAACTTGCCAAAGAACCTAAAATTGCAGATGAAATGAGCAAAAAGTTATGGGCCGCCAGAAATACGAAAAAATACAGGACACTAAAGGCTAGAGCCTGGAGGCAATCATATTTACAATATCAAGATCTGCACTGCATAGCATATTGAGCCTACTACGAAATCAAAATATTTCAAGTATATATTAGGTTCATATTTTTAATTTTCTACCATGATATTTAATTTAAAACACTAGTAAGAATAATTTTTCAGGTTCAATACATCTCATAGACACAAAATTAATGCCATTTTAAGTATATTTAAAAAATTGTGATAATTTTCATGAAATATTATACACACACATGAGATAACATTTGCCTACTATATATTCAATACACCGACACTAAATCATTGATTTTTTAAAACTAAATTTACGCGTTATAAATTTAGTTTTTAAAAAAACATCTTTATAATATGGATCGATGGTATAGATATTATAATTAGCAGTGTGTAATTCTAATTATTTGATCCTATGGGTTAATCAATAAATACATGGAGATGAAGCATTTTAGGACATTTTTATATCTAAAGTTGGAAGGATTATACTTAGATAAAGAGGTAAAATTACCGTGACATTTATATAAAATTTGAAAAACTCAATATAAATTTGTCCGACCATTTGAGGTAAAAGAAAAAAAGAAGACATGAAATACGTGGCTTCAAATCCTTGCATCCTACATATTCCTTCAAATATTTTAAAAATCTATGGCAAAATTTTGTACATATTATACCAGCATAATTGGATATTTCATCAACAATTTTTAACAAAATTTTGAACTTTTGTTAAAAAAAACTAAGTGCTCCGTAGAAATTATCCAAAACACTACCTTAATGTTATCAAATAAAAGCGATTGTACGTCAGGTCGGCCAGCTGAATCAAACTTAAAAAAAATACCTTGTTTGCGAACATTATAAATTAATTAGTTGAATGATTCAATTGTGAGTTTGGTCTTTGGAGGTAACGTGAACTAGGGAGTATCACCTTAATTCCAATATTTGGTTCAAATTTAATAATTTGTCTAAAAAATGTTATATTGGATTATGGAATTTTATTTTAAATAATATCTCTCTCTCGTGTGCGGGCATGAATTTTGAGAATAATTTGTTGGTTTTGTATTTTGGAAGCTTGAGTTAATTACAAGTTGCGTAGCATCCATCAAGCAATGAAGAACTTTTACCTGGCGTTGTGCTACCTGCTCCTGCCATTTATTTTCCTTTTTCTTCGAAGCTTTAGTAGCATAGCATCCATCACCAGCTGGTTTGTCTTCACTTCCATCAAGATTCTCTATATTAATGTAAAATTACAAGTTACATTTCATTCTCTACAAACAAAGCTGAAACTGGAAAAATCAATGATAGAATAGGCCATTCTCCTGAATCCCTTTCCAGACAACAATTTAAGAACGACACCAATTTACAAGTGAACCAGAAACCACATGAGATTAACTTATGAAGACAAATATCACTCCCACTTCATCAGAGCATCAACATACCAGTCAACTTTCCTGAAAATAACATTCAATGCATAGACATCCCAAGATCGCATTCGGGTGGTTTAACCTTTACACAAAGATCGAGCAAATCTTAAGTATGGTAGATGCCCGATTAACAAAAGAGAAAACAAAGGAAAACGGACGCCGACGGAACCGACAAGCACCTATGAACAAAGCAAAACGCAGATCTAAGATCACAAATAGATTGTACAGCATGAGGAAACAAACAAGGGGAAAAGGCGATGAGAAGAAACCCGTACGAAGGTTTCTAGTCCGAAGCAGAAAATTCAAGACGCAAGACGATTGTAAGATAAGAGGATGGTGAACTGATTATTCACGAAAGAGAAACACAAACAAAAGTAACAACCATTAAATTCTGAATGAACTTCGAATCACAGCGGGGATATATGGAGGTAATCTATGCCCATATATGCAATTGCAATTGGTGGCTTCATGTCTGCATCCGAAATTTAATGTGGGCATTTCAGTACTCTATGAAGTTTAAAGCTCGAATTAGACATATCGGAGAAAGAGAAAGGTGTTTGACATATACTAGCATTTTCACATTGTGTATGAAATACTAAACTTTGAGGCCTGAAACAAAATAGTATAAAGGAAAATTTGACATAAATTAATGAATAAATAAGTTTAATTGGCAAATATGTTTAAGTGGAAGGAGCACAGCAGACCATCGTGACAAAGATAAGTGGGAAAGAGCACACTTTGCTGCCTTATCAAGGATAAAAAATCCAACCAATGCCTTGTTCACCTCTTGCACAACAGAGAAACTCAAAAGCGCTCGAAATTGATCCACCCCAAATCAATTCTCGACAAAATTTAAACACTCAAAATTCATATACTCGGCAATAGCCCATGATTCAAAATTAATCGCTTCGAAAAAGTAAGGATTACATACCCATCAAAATAGGTAAAGGCTGTAGAGAATTGCATACTCGCAAAGAACATAACTCGCACTACTTCAATTTGCCACGAGGGTTCGAGTTGCCAACCGCCCTCGGAGAAAAGACGAAGAAGAAGAGAAGTGGCCAAGAAATTTGGGGCTGTAGAAAACAAATATTATTTATTATATTTATATAAAAAAATAACCTTAATTAAAAGACATCATTTTTATACAACATTTTTTAAAAAAAATGTTGTCTTTGATTATAAAAAACACACTCATTAACAACACTTTATAAAAATTATTGTTGATTGTAAAAAAACTGATGTCGTAACTTTAAAAGAAAGCTTAAAGACAACAGTTACGCAACAATTTTTTGTAAAAATGTTGTCTTTCATAATAAAAAACACTCAGCAACAACATTTTTAATAAAAATGTTGTGAAATTGTAAATTTAACTTAAAAATGTTGTCTATTGGCTGTTGTGTATTTAAGATTTTCTTGTAGTGATTTCACCATCTTTTTGCAGATGTATATACCAGCTTGCAGAAAATTCCTTGAGCAATATAGAAAATAAGAACTAACTGGAACATAAAAGGAAACTTATACACCATTGATTAAAGGTGAAGCAAAATCTGACTACTTCAACAAAAACAAGTGATCCACCCTGGCGGCACTGGCCATGTTAGTGAGAAGTTAAAAGCTTATTTAATGAAATTTGATACTATGAGATTGGATTAATACATAGTGAATGCTGCACTATAAGATGCTGCACTATTAAGTACCATAATTCATCCTTTCCACTTTCTAGCCTCTGTAAGAAACATCAAGAGAAATAATCCACTGTCGAAGTATATTTGCACGCCTTACAATTAACAATTTTTAACAATTTTCACGCAGCTGAAAAAGACTGTGAGAAGATGCAAAATAAAATATTTTATACCTCGCAAACTCTCTACGCCCTTCTAGATAAATGGGAGGTGGAGATATGAGCACAACAAGTGTCTTGGGAGACCAACTCTGCAGAGGTCAGTAAACCAAATCCTGATGCAGATATAGTATTTATAATGTATTTGGACAAGTAAAACTTATAACTTCAATATTTAATTATATGCACCAAATCAAAAGCATATAATGTGAATGTTTACATGATCAGCAAGCAATCCCTGTTAACGGTCAGTCTACTATACAAACTAAAGATTACCAAGGATTTAGCTTTTCACCGAATTCCCAGAATAGACGACATAAATTACAGAGTAAAACATAAATCAATTTCAAGAAAACTATTGAATTAAATGATGAAAGAAATGTGATGTGTCGCACATCTTTTTACTTTGCTACTCAAGCAAGGGCAAAGTTATACAAGACAAGTCCTTTCAATTGCATAAAACTTCTTCAAGGATATTTCTTAGGAATGATAACTATCTTAAAAAATATCAGGAGAAACTTGTGCTCCCCTTGGATGAATAATAGGAGAATAAAAATTGAGCACAAACAAAGTAGGAGAATAAAAACTTTAATATGTTGAACCATTGTTCTAAGATTTTCCCTGTACTCTTCCATGGGCACATGCTGCTTTCCACCAGTGCCTCCTAGTAGGGCAGCGTCATTTGCACCGAAAAATATGGTAACAGCCGTAGGAGGTGTTGCAGATCCTTGCATAAGATGTTAAAGCAATGGAAAAGTTCATTAAAAATAAGATCAAAGAATGTCCCCTACTGAGTTTTAGCATACCAACAACATCACACATTTGGCGTGATCATGTGAGAACCAACGAAGCTAGTTGTTCCCTCTGGGTTGTCTCATAATCTAATCTTTGTTAATATGATTAAAACATTAATACACATACTTTTTGCAATAGAACTGAGCAAACTAAAATGGGAAAATCCAATTCAATGGGCAGCAACACTTGTAGATATAGCCTACATCAAGGTTCTCAATGATAACTCTAAAAAAATAAAGAGCCCAAGATCACATTGGCACACTCCTTGTTTCCCAGACGACGCAGTTGAGATAAGTTAATATCTTTGTTATTGCATTTTCTGTATGTTCACAGAGTATGATATGAAGAGTAAAATTGTAGTAGCCCAGTTCCAATTTACAAGATTAATTGGTTAATTATATTTTATTAACAAGAGCACAAGTTAAGATCAAGAACACATGACATGAGTAGCTCGGGTCGGTCATGGTTATTCAACAATAGCTCGGGCATTGAGCAAGAGCTCGGGCATTGAGTTAGAGCTTGGGATTGGAGCTAGGGCTCGGGAATGTGTTTGTGTTTGGCTCGGGTCGGGGCTTAGGGTGCTCAAGAAAGTGATGTGCAAGGCCAGGGTAGTGTTCGGTCATGGGAAGAATACATGGTATTCAGGCCGGGAATGGACACGTGGCTGGATCTAAAACACGATTAGTGTCCTGCTAGGTGTCATGCACTCGATTGACACCTGTCCCAGCTCATCCTCTATAAATAGGAGTTGAGAGTTCGGTCATTTGTACACCATTTCATCTCACTTCTTAGTTCTACTCGGAACAAAGAGTAGCTCGGGATCTCGGAAAAGAGTAGCTCGGGAGCTCGGGAGTTCGGGAAGGAGTAGCTCGGGGCTTGACCAGGAGCAGTTCAGGTCGGGCTTGACCAGGAGCAGTTCAGGTCGGGCTTGAAGGGAGAGGTCAGGTCGGGTCAGTCTTGAGACCAGGTCGGGTCGGGACTTGGACCTAAGGCAGCTAGGGGTTGTCTTCTTCCAGCTTAGTTCAGACTTCGGTGTTAGGTACAATAGTACTGTTCGAGATATCCTGACTGAGTATGCATGTATTATGTGACTGCATGATTTATATGTCATTGATTTATGCTGCATTCATCTGCATATTGAGCTATCTCCTTCGAGATGTATATTAGTAGGGTTGTATCCTATCCTGTTAGTGGATGGACTTTCATCGATTTGGGTCCGGCATATCCACTGGTATATTGGTATGGGAGCCACCTCCTGCAGCGATGGCACAGCGTGCTACATACCAGGGCCCGGTCTGTCTCTGTTATCTGATATTTGACCTCGAGTTATAGGGAGTTCACTTTGCATGCATGTATACTCATACGAGCGTTTTATGCTCACGTCTCGTACTTTGTGTTTCTGGACACCCTATTCCATGGGGCAGGTTTGCGATTGGACGAGGCGGGTGGTTCCAGGAGGGGCTAGGCAGCGGTTGGTCAGCTGGAGCTTCGCTTAGATTTTTATTTCTGTTGTTATCGGATTGATACAGCTTTTCGATATGGTTGTATAATCTATTTGGTTTTTTACAGATTCCTTGCCTTGGGATTGTAGTATTTGTAATGTTTCCGCAGTTTATTTTGATATCTGTTTAATTAAGTTAATTGCATGCCTAAGTTCTGTTTAGTAGGTGATCCGCCTAAGTTCTGTTTAGTAGGTGATCCGGGTAAGGGTCACTACATTTATGGTATCAGAGCATGCATAGTTTTCTTGGGATTTAGATTCTGCATAAGATAACCATGAGGTAATTTGTGTAGATGGCAGATCGTGACGATCAGAGCAGCCATGGCAGTGTAGGTGGATGCTGGGGAGACGATGACCGAGACCGTCGTCGTGAGCACCTCATCATCGCCATGATGATCAGCGTTTTAGCGTACGCCAATTTCTTTCGATGGGTCCTAAGCCCTTGGTTGGAGGTAAGTCTCCGGAGGATGCGGAGAACTGGTTAGACCGCATGGAGACAAATTTTCAGACGTTCCGTTGCACTGAGGAGCAGAAGATGGAGACGCTGGGATATCTTCTGGAAGGGCGAGCCCGAAAGTGGTGGAGGTTCACTTCTGCACCGTTCTTCACGGCGAGAGGGGTTGCTACTTGGGCTGAGTTTCGCACAGATTTTCAGAAGCTGTATTTTCCTTCTGCACTTTGTCAGGCGAAGGCAGGTGAATTACTGAGTCTGCGACAGGGTGCCATGTCTATTGACGAGTACCAGCAGAAGTTTTTTGATCTTCTATCCTATTGCCCCGAGATTGCTGACAGCTCGGAGATGAAGTATAACCTGTTCCTTTAGGGTCTCAACCCTGAGATTCATGACCGTGTGGCGGTTGGAGATGACATGTCCTACGAGGGTTTGGTGAGCCGAGGACAGCATTTGGAGGAATCGGTCTTTTTCTCAGTCCAGGCCTGCTAGTTCTTTGGGTCCCCGTGCTCAATCTTTCAAGAAGTCTGGATCTACTTCTTCTTCCTCTGGTTCGGCTGGTGTTATCCGTTTTGGGAAGAAGGAGAAGTGTGATCATTGTGGGAAGAACCATCCGTCAGACAAGTGCCGTAGAGCTTCTGGAGCTTGTTTCCGTTGTGGATAGGTGAGTCATCTCCGGAGAGTTTGTCCACTATCTGGGGGAGGCGGTTCTGGTTCTGGATCAGGTTCTCAGGCCACCGTTCAGCAGAGGTCGCAGGGACAGCCTGCTGAGAGTTCTCACTTGAGGCCGCGGGCTTCTGGCCAGGTGTTTGCCTTGAGGCACGACCAGGCCGTGGAGGAGAATGAGAAGGTCATTGCAAGTACATTTCTGTTATATGGTTTACCTGCTCTTGTACTCATTGACACTGGTGCATCTCATTCCTTCATTTCTGCACGTTTTGTTAAGAGACATAAGTTACCTTACATTGTACTAGACGTAGTACTTTCTGTTTCTACTCCGACGGGTCAGTCTGCTCTGGCCAAGCGTCTAGTGATGGGTTGCCCTTTAGAATTCGAGGGTAACATTCTGATTGCGAATCTCATGGTTCTTGCAATGGACGACTTTGATTGCATTCTGGGAATAGATATGTTGACTACCTATCGAGCTTCAGTGGACTGCAATTAGAGATCAGTACGCTTTCATCCAGAGGAGAGTGATAGTTGGTTTTTCTATGGTGAGGGAGCGCGACCCCCGATGCCTTTGGTATCTGCTTTGAGAGCCTATCGAGCTCTAGAGTCTGGCGGGGAAGGTTATCTCATCTATGCAGTTGATTTGTCCGCTGAAAGCGTAGGGATAGAGAGCATTCCGGTCGTGAATTAATTTCCAGATGTATTTCCAGACGAGATTCCGGGTTTACCTCCTGTTAGGGAAGTCGAGTTTGGCATAGAGTTGATGCCAGGTACTTCGCCTATTTCTTGAGCACCATATCATCTGGCTCCGTCAGAGATGCATGAGTTGAAGAATCAGCTACAGGATCTTTTGGACAAGGGGTACATTCATCCTAGTGTATCTCCTTGGGGAGCTCCTGTTCTCTTCGTGAAGAAGAAGGATGGGTCGATGCGGCTGTGCATTGACTATCGTCAGTTGAACCGAGTTACTGTGAAGAACAAGTATCCTTTGCCTCGTATCGATGACTTGTTTGATAAGTTGCAGGGTACTTCAGTCTACTCCAAGATTGACTTGAGATCTGGGTATCATCAGATGAGAGTCCGAGATCAGGACGTAGCCAAGACATCATTTCGTACTCGCTATGGGCATTACGAGTTTCTAGTGATGCCATTTGGTTGACTAATACGCCGGCTATATTTATGGATCTGATGAACCGTGTCTTCAGGGAGTACTTGGATAAGTTTGTCGTCGTCTTCATTGACGACATTCTGGTGTATTCAGGTAATGAGGACGAGCATGTTTCTCACTTACGGGTGGTACTGCAGACTCTTCGGGACGAGCAGTTGTACGCCAAGTTGAGTAAGTGCGAATTCTGGATGAATCGAGTGGTCTTTCTTGGCCATATCATATCCAGGGAAGGGATTTCTGTCGATCCGAGCAAGATTGAGGCTATGCTTAATTGGTCACGTCCGATGACAGCTGCTGAGATCCGTAGTTTTCTGGGTCTAGCAGGGTATTATCGTCGTTTCATTTTGAATTTCTCTCAGTTAGCTCGACCTTTGACGCAGCTTACCCGCAAGGGTGTGGATTTCGAGTGGTCTTCCGAGTGCGAAGAGAATTTCTGTGAGCTTCAATGACGGTTGACTTCTGCGCCGGTGTTGGCATTGCCGTCAGGATCTGGAGGGTATGTGGTGTACACTGATACTTCTCTTCAGGGGTTAGGTTGTGTCCTGTCTCAAAATGGGCATGTGATCGCATATGCTTCTAGACAGCTGAAGCTTCATGAGGATAATTATCCGGTTCATGATTTGGAGTTGGCAGCGATTGTGTTTGCTTTGAAGATCTAGCGTCATTATCTGTATGGCGAGAAATTTGAAATCTTCACCGACCACAAGAGTCTCAAGTATTTGTTCACTCAGGCAGAGTTGAACATGAGGCAGAGACGTTGGATGGACTTGCTTAAGGACTATGATTGCAAAATTAAGTATCATCCGGGAGCTGCTAATCTCACTGTGATGCCTTGAGTCGCAAGGTGCGTCTTTTCGCACTACAAACTTGTTCGATGTCTAGTGCGATTGAGGATTGTTGTTCTTCAGGGTATACCTTCAAGCACAAGAAAGGTATGCAGTGTATCAAGATGTTTGCAATTTTATCTGACCCAGCTTTGTATTCACGAATTCGAGATGCTCAGATGTCTGATTCGAAGACCCAATGTTTGGCTCGCCTAGCCAACGAGGGTAGTACGTCTGGATTTCACTATCAGTCAGATGATTTTCTGTGTTTGTCTGGTAGGCTTGTGATTCCGGAGGATGAAGAGTTGCGAGATGATATTTTGTCTCAGGCGCATCGCACTAAGTTGAGTATTCATCCAGGGAGCAACAAGATGTACAAGGAACGTTTGTATCTTGTTTTACATTCATTACTTAAGATCTTATTTCGAGGACGAAATATCTTAAGTGGGGAGAATGTAGTAGCCCAGTTCCAATTTACAAAATTAATTGGTTAATTATATTTTATTAACAAGAGCACAAGTTAAGATCAAGAACACATGACATGAGTAGCTCGGGTCGGTCATGAGTAGCTCGGGTTGATCATGGTTGTTCAACAATAGCTCGGGCATTGAGGAAGAGCTCGGGCATTGAGCTAGAGCTCGGGCTTGGAGCTAGGGCTCAGGAATGTGTTTGTGCTTGGCTCGGGTCGGGGCTTAGGGTGCTCAAGAAAGTGATGTGCAAGGCCAGGGTAGTGTTCGGTCATGGGAAGAACACATGGTATTCAGGCCAGGATTGGACATGTGGCTGGAGCTAAAACACGATTAGTGTCCTGCTAGGTGTCATGCACTCGATTGACACCTGTCCCAGCTCATCCTCTATAAATAGGAGTTGAGAGTTCGTTCATTTGTACACCATTTCATCTCACCTTAGTTTTACTCGGAACAAAGAGTAGCTCGGGAGCTCGGGAAAGAGTAGCTCGGGAGCTCGGGAAAGAGTAGCTCGGGAGTTCGGGAAGGAGTAGCTCGGGGCTTGACCAGGAGCAGTTCAGGTCGGGCTTGAAGGGAGAGGTCAGGTCGGGTCAGTCTTGAGACCAGGTCGGGTCGGGACTTGGATCTAAGGCAGCTAGGGGTTGTCTTCTTCCAGCTTAGTTCAGACTTCGGTGTTAGGTACGATAGTACTGTTCGAGATATCCTGACTGAGTATGCATGTATTATGTGACTGCATGATTTATATGTCATTGATTTATGCTGCATTCATCTGCATATTGAGCTATCTCCTTCGAGATGTATATTAGTAGGGTTGTACCCTATCCTGTTAGTGGATGGACTTCCATCGATTTGGATCTGGCATATCCACTGGTATATTGGTATGGGAGCCACCTCCTGCAGCGACGGCACAACGTGCTACATACCAGGGCCAGGTCTGTCTCTGTTATCTGATCTTTGACCTCGAGTTATAGGGAGTTCACTTTGCATGCATGTATACTCATACGAGCGTTTTATGCTCACGTCTCGTACTTTATGTTTCTGGACACCCTATTCCATGGGGCAGGTTTGCGATTGGACAAGGCGGGTGGTTCCAGGAGGGGCTAGGCAGCGGTTGGTCAGCTGGAGCTTCGCTTAGATTTTTATTTCTGTTGTTATCGGATTGATACAACTTTTCGATATGGTTGTATAATCTATTTGGTTTTTTTTACAGATTCCTTGCCTTGGGATTGTAGTATTTGTAATGTTTCCGCAGTTTATTCTGATATCTGTTTAATTAAGTTAATTACATGCCTAAGTTCTGTTTAGTAGGTGATCCGCCTAAGTTCTGTTTAGTAGGTGATCCTGGTAAGGGTCACTAAAAAAATCATAATTGAAGGCCTACTTAAAGCAAAAGTAGACATTAGTTAACATCGAATCATCAAAGCAGCTACTTCTAATCACTAGAAAGTAAATAATAAGAAAGCTAGTGATCAACAAACAAATTAGACCATAATTTAAGTTTTCTCTGTTCATGTCCTCACAAATGGAACTCCTCAAATGGAACAAAATCTGACCTTGAACAATAACCTCCTAATGAAGCCATGAGCTGCTAAGTGAACATGAAACAGTAGCAATCATATTAAATGCTGAAACGAATGACAATGAAGAAGCCAAAAGCAAACCTTTCTTTGAAAAATAAGAAGACTCGTAACATATATAAATACTGTAACGCCCCGTTTTTTTTTTTTATCTTAAATGAACTTATTTGAGATAATCAGTATATCAGAGTTCAAGAGCCGACTTGTTTTTTATCAGGGTCTATTTTGCAAATTTTGGAAATTTCAGGGACTAAAGTGCAATTTTGGAGTTTATATATTATCTTGACTTGAGACTAGTTTTCATTCTCTCCATCTTCTTCCTTATTGCACGCCACCTCCATTGAAGCGCCCTTTTGAGATTTCAAGCTTCCAGATTTCCTCCCGAGCTCGATGCGACCGTTGGAAATTAATTCTGAAGGCAGATTAGCGATCACTGCAGCGAGGGCTCCGTTATACCGTAAGTTTTTCTACGATCAGATACATTCTAGTTTTTGGATATTGTTAGAATCGTTCGAGATTCGAGTATGTTGTTCTTGGCAGAGTTCTGATCGTTTATTATCTGTCAGTTTTGAAATAGAGCGACGTTCGGAATTGTTATTATTTTTGGAAGCTATTTTCGAAAGTTTGAGTTTTGAGATTGGTTGGGTTTGAGCTTTTGTTGTTGTATTAGCATTGATTCGTATTGATATCGATATAGAACTGTTGTATGCATTTCCGGTTTGATCATTTATAGCGGTTATGCCGCCGGTTTAAGTTTTTAGGATCTCGAACCGTGTTTGAGTTGTAGAACTTTGGGCATTGGGTTTGTTCGTTGTTGTTAATCATCTTTTGTCTCCGTACAAATTCGTTTGGAGTTGTCGAGACAGAGAAGCAGCAGTCGATCGTCTAGAGTTTGACGAAGAATCGGTAAAGAGATTACCTTGAGCCGATATTGTTTTTAGGTTGTATAGTTTCTGATATAACCTTTTTATTGTAGCTTATCCAGAGTTGGAACTACTTGCATTGAAAGGTAAAAGCAGTCATCGTAGCGGGATAGCATACTCGGGACAGTTGGTTCTTGAGTTTCCCTTAAAATCACATATTTCATCAATATTGTTCTAGCATGTGGAATTGTATTTGTTGATTGATTGAGATTGGTTATGTGGCTTACGTTTTATGTTTTTGTTATGCATTCATCTTGAGCCAACTTTGATTTCAGCGGGCAGAACAACCCTTTTTGTTTAGACGTTTTGGGGGCTATGTTGCGAGTGGCCTGGGTTGTAGAAGTTCACCTAGTGTCAGCATACTCCTCATAGTCGCACCGAAGTCTAGGGGATTGGGATATGTGACGCCACCTCGATTGGGAGAGTCAGTGAGTTGTTACGTGGTCTCATCCTCGGGATCCCAAAAAGCACAGCAGCAATCCCTCGTTTATCAGAATTGATATCCCGATTTAAAGACATGCATTTCATTACATTGGTATTGGTTCATTGTTACCTTGAAAGCATGTTTGTTGTTGTATTACTTGTTATGTTGCTTTTACTGGGATTATCATTCTCACCGGTTATCTGCCTGTTGCTTTGTTTTGTATGTGTACTTGGCAACAGGTGGGGCAGGATCGAGTCAGCGAAGACCTGGTTAACAGCCAGAAGGAGAGTTAGTAGTGGGACTCGGTTTAGAAGTCGAATCAACATGTTTATCTAGTTTAAAATTAAAGCATGTTAGAACTCGAACTTGTTATGTTTTTTATTCGAATTTGTTGTATTCGGATTGTAATCTAGAATCGAAGCATGTGGTGTTGTATCGATTTAGATTCTTGTTTCTCTTAGGCTTGATGAAAGCATGTTTGATTTTGTGTATTCTTTATACCCTATGTTAATGGTTGTATTCGAATGAACGTCGGAAGAAAGCGCGGAATCTTTGTTTTTCAGCCTGGGCATTTTTGCCCAGGTCTGCCGCTTCCGTTTGGGCTCGGGTTGAGCAGCCTGCGCGCGCGCGAGCATGGCTCCTCGCGCAGGAACGAGGCGTTCAAAAAAAAAAAACTTTTGATTGCTTTTAAACTTGGGTTCTGGGGCGATTAATTGTTTTTTAATCCGAGATTAGTTGTTTAGAACCGATGTCTCACATTAAGTGGTATCAAAGCGTTAAGATTCTTGGTTGAACTAGAGTGAGCGGGGTAGTTCGAGTCCGCATGTATTTGCTCCTCGCATGTGTTTGAGTTCTTTAATTGTTTAATTAATACCATGCGAACATGCTTTATTATTTAAGAATTAATTGAATTACATGATGTTGTGATTTAATTTATAAATCATGAACTACTTGAGATATAACTGCTTTTGTTATCGACTGGTATCCGGCATTCCAAGAGGTTGTAAAGGCACCGAATTGTAGCGATTGAGATATCTTGTGTCCTAACCTTTGATTATCAGATGGGTCCTCGTCGAGTAATTAACAGAAACACACCGCCAGTTATTCCTACGACTGAACAAGCTAGCACTGAAGTTGATCAGTTGGATGCTACAGCTACTCCTATGGAAACCTTGCTGAAGAGGTTTTAGTCATTTAATCCGCCGTTGTTGATGGGTACTGAGAACCCAGTTGACTGTGAGAGTTGGTTGGATGATATTGATCAGTTGTTCAATTCCATTGATTACACTGATGACCGTCGAACCAGGTTAGTCATTCATCAGCTTCGTGGTGTGGCCAAGAACTGGTGGATCATGACCAAGAAATCCTTGGAGAACAGAGGTACAGTTGTCGATTGGTCTCTTTTCAAAACTGAGTTTTATAAGAGATTTTTCCCTGTTTCGTACCGAAAGGACAAGGGAGCAGAGTTTGCCAATCTGAGGCAAGGGAATCTGAACATTGAAGAGTACGTAACCAAGTTTGATAGTCTGTTGAGTTTTGCACCACACATTGCCGACAGTGAAGAAGCCAAAGCCGATCAGTTCATCAACGGCTTGAATCCCGACATCTTCACATTGGTGAACACTGCTAGGCCAGATAACTTTGCGGATGCCATGAATCACGCAAAGGGAGCTGAAGCAGGCTTGTGGAGACTAAGAGGTAATCAGATGGTGTCTCAGCAGCAGAGGCAGTCTCAGAACCAACCATATCAGCATCAGAACAAGCCACCTCAGTATCAGAACCAACAGCAGAGGTATGAAGGTGGAAACAGTGGGGGAAACAGAAGGGATGAGTACAAAGCAAGAGGGAAACAGTTCAAAAGGCAGGAAAACAGTTCTTATAGTTCCAGTGGTTCCAAACAGTTCGGTTCAGGACAGAGTTCTGGATCTTCATCCATGTACTGCAGCAAGTGTGGAGGTAGGCACTCACCAGATCACTATGTGGGAGTCTTTGGTAACTGCAACACCTGTCAGCAACCGGGACACTTTTCCAAGGTGTGCCCTTAGCGTAGTAGAGATCGAGCTCAGAGTGGGAGTTCATCTCGATCTACAGCTCAGCCTGAGAGGCAGTCTTCTGCAGTGTACTCTTTCCAGACTCAGCAGCAGAACCGACAGGGAGGTAACTCCAGTGCGAACCAGCCTCCGAGACAACAAGCACGAGTCTTTGCTTTGACAGAGGATCAGGCTCAAGCAGCACCAGATGATGTTATAGCAGGTAACTGTTCGATTTTTGGTTATTCTGCTCATGTTTTGATAGATACAGGTGCTTTCCATTCCTTTATCTCTGAGAAATTTGTGTTATTGCATGCTTTGCCTACTGAGTTGTTGACTACTGTAGTAGCTGTTACTTCACCTTTGGGTGGAGGAATTGTTTCTGTCCGATTAGTCAGGAAATGTGAACTCTGTTTTGAAGGAAATTTGTTAGAATTCGACTGTATTGTACTTGGACTGTCAGATTTTGACAGTATTGTTGGTATAGATGCTTTAACCCAGTACAGGGCAACAGTCGATTGTTTTCTGAAAGTTGTCAGGTTCAGACCTGAAATGACAGACAAGTGGAAATTCTTTGGTAAGGATTCTCGATCTATAATTCCTTTGATTTCAGTGTTATCTATGACTCGTTTGTTACAGAAAGGTGCAGAGGGATTTTTGGTTTATGCAGTTGATGTACTGAAATTTAGCCCTGAATTGGTTGATATACCAGTGGTTAGAGATTTTGCTGATGTGTTTCCGAAAGATGTTCCTGGATTGCCGCATGTTCGAGAGATCGAATTCAGCATCGACTTAGTGCCAAGTACTCAACCCATTTCCAAAGCTCCATATCGTATGACACCTATTGAACTGAAAGAGTTGAAGGAGAAGCTTGAGGATTTGATTGCCAAGGGATACATCAGACTTAGTGTATCGCCTTGGGTGCTCCTGTTCTTTTTGTTCGGAAGAACGATGGTTCTATGCGACTCTGTATCGACTACCGTCAACTGAATTAGGCTACAGTCAAGAACAGATATCCTTTACCCCGAATAGATGACCTTTTTTATCAGCTGCAGGGTTCTTTTGTCTATTCGAATATTGATCTGAGGTCAGGTTATCATCAGCTGAGGGTGCGAGAGGAAGATGTTCCTAAGACCGCATTCAGAACGAGGTATGGTCACTTTGAGTTTATAGTCATGCCGTTTGGTTTGACTAACGCTCCAGCGGTTTTTATGAGTTTGATGAACCGTATCTTTCAGCGTTATTTAGATGAGTTTGTTATTATCTTCATCGATGATATTCTTATCTACTCGAAGAACCGTACTGACCACGCTGAGCATTTGAGGACCGTATTTCAGATTTTACGAGTTGAACAGTTGTTTGCCAAGTTGTCTAAGTGTGAATTCTGGTTGGATCGAGTTGTCTTTCTCGGTCACATTATTTCTGGAGATGGGATTTCTGTCGATCCCAGCAAGATTGAAGCGGTTATGAATTGGCCTAGACCGACATCAGTTCCTGAGATCCAAAGCTTTATGGGTTTATCTGGTTATTATCGCCGATTCATCGAGAGTTTCTCGTCTATTTCCAAGCCGATTACCCAGCTGACACAGAAGAATGCGCCTTTTATCTGGACTACAGATTGTGAGGCTAGCTTTGTTGATCTGAAGAGGAGACTGATCAGTGCTCCGATTCTTTCTATTCCGAAGGGTACTGGAGGTTTCACAGTCTATTGTGATGCTTCTAACCGAGGCTTGGGTTGTGTTCTTATGCAGCATAAGCATGTGATAGCGTATGCATCGAGGCAGCTGAAGCCTCACAAGACTCGTTATCCGATTCATGATCTTGAACTAGCTGCAATTGTTTTTGCTCTGAAGATCTGACGTCACTATCTTTACGGTGAGTCATTTGAGATCTTTTCTAATCATAAAAGTCTTAAGTAATTGTTTTCACAGGCAGAACTGAACATGAGACAGAGAAGATGGTTAGATCTGTTGAAGGATTTCGACTGTGAAATCAAGTATTATCCGGGAAATTCGAATGCAGTTGCAGATGCCTTGAGCCGAAAGCTTTGTTCTTTATCTCTTTCTAATATTGGTGTTTCTCAGTTGATCGATGATTGTTGCACTTCTGGTTTAGAGTTTGAAACAGATAGGAAGACTATCAGAGTATTTGCTATTCAAGCCGAGCCGGAGTTGTTGATTGCGATCAAAGAGGCACAGAGGTCTGATCCGAGCGTTCAGGTTTCAGTAGAGAAAGTCAGATCTGGGCATCAGTCTGAATTCCAGGTTAGAGATGACATTTTGTTCGTGAATAACCGTATTATTGTGCCTGATATTTCGGAGTTGAGACAGTGTATTCTCCGAGAGGCTCATTGCAGTCGGTTCAGTGTTCATCCTGGAGGTCGTAAGATGTACAACGATCTGAAGAATCAATTCTGGTGGAAGAAAATGAAGAGAGATGTTGCGAGGTTTGTATCTCGATGTTTGAACTTCTAGCAAGTGAAAGCAGAGCGGAAGCGACCGGGTGGTCTATTGCACAGTCTATCTGTTCCTGAATGGAAATGGGATCACATTTCCATGGATTTCGTCACGAAGCTACCGCGATCTGTTCGGGGATGCAATGCTATTTGGGTAGTGATCGACCGATTGACGAAGTCTGCTTGTTTTATTCCGTACAGGATGACGTATCGTCATGATCAGATGGTTGAGTTATATGTTAGCAATGTTGTGAGATTGCATGGGGTGCCGAAGTCGATCGTTTCAGACTGAGACCCTAGATTCACGTCGCACTTTTGGCACATTCTTCAGGAGGCACTTGGTACTCGATTGCATCTGAGTACAGCTTATCATCCTCAGACCGATGGACAGTCAGAACGGACTATCCAGACGTTAGAGGATATGCTTCGAGCGGTAGTGCTAGACTTTGGCACTAGTTGGCAAGATTCTTTGCCTCTTGTTGAGTTTTTTTTACAACAACAGCTTCCAAGCGAGTATCGGTATGGCACCTTTTGAGGCTTTGTACGGCAAGAAGTGCCGATATCCTTTGTTTTGGGATGATTTGTTCGAGTCACCTGATTTGGGACCGGATATGCTTAGAGATATGTCAGAGCAAGTTAAGATCATTCAGTCTAGAATGAAGTCAGCTTAGGATAGACATGCGAAGTATGCTAATGTCAAACGCAGACCTCTGAGTTTCGATCAGGGAGACCGAGTCTTTCTGAAGATTTCACCTTTCAGAGGCACCGTTAGATTTGGGAAGAGAGGAAAGTTATCTCTGAGATTCATCGGTCCATACGAGATTCTCGAGAAGATAGACGATCTTGCCTACAGACTTGCACTTCCTCCGTCTTTATCTGGTATTCACGATGTTTTTCATGTCTTTATGCTGCGGAAGTATCATCCATATCCTTGTCATATTCTTCAGCCTGACAAAGCCAAGTTAGATGAGACTTTGAGCTACTTTGAGCGACCGATTCAGATCCTTGATCGGAAAGAGAAGCAACTCAGAACCAAGCTGATTCCATTGGTGAAGGTGTAGTGGAGCCGTCACGGGGTCGAGGAAGCGACTTGGGAGACAGAATCCGACATGAGACAATATTTTCCTGAGTTATTCGGATGACGTGAGTTCTTCTTACTGTTTTCAAGTCTTTATTCTATCTTATAAGTTGCGATTCTTATTGATTTCGAGGACGAAATCTCTTCTTAGAGGGGGAGAGTTGTAACGCCCCGTTTTTTTTTTTTTTTTTATCTTAAATGAACTTATTTGAGATAATTAGTATTCCAGAGTTCAAGAGCCGACTTGTTTTTTATCAGGGTCTATTTTGCAAATTTTGGAAATTTCAGGGACTAAAGTGCAATTTTGGAGTTTTATATATTATCTTGACTTGAGACTAGTCTTCATTCTCTCCATCTTCTTCCTCCTTGCACGCCACCTCCATTGAAGCGCCCTTTTGAGATTTCAAGCTTCCAGATTTCCTCCCGAGCTCGATGCGGCCATTGGAAATTAATTCTGAAGGCAGATTAGCGATCACTGCAGCGAGGGCTCCGTTATACCGTAAGTTTTTCTACGATCAGATACATTCTAGTTTTTGGATGTTGTTAGAATCGTTCGAGATTCGAGTATGTTGTTCTTGGCAGAGTTCTGATCGTTTATTATCTGTCAGTTTTGAAATAGAGCGACGTTCGGAATTGTTATTATTTTTGGAAGTTATTTTCGAAAGTTTGAGTTTTGAGATTGGTTGGGTTTGAGCTTTTGTTGTTGTATTAGCATTGATTCGTATTGATATCGATATTGAACTGCTGTCTGCATTTCCGGTTTGATCATTTATAGCCGTTATGCCGCCGGTTTAAGTTTTGAGGATTTCAAACCGTGTTTGAGTTGTAGAACTTTGGGCATTGGGTTTGTTCGTTGTTGTTGATCATATTTTGTCTCCGTACAGATTCGTTTGGAGTTGTCGAGACAGAGAAGCAGCAGTCGATCGTCTAGAGTTTGACAAAGAATCGGTAAAGAGATTACCTTGAGTCGATATTGTTGTTAGGTTGTATAGTTTCTGATATAACCTTTTTATTGTAGCTTATCCAGAGTTGGAACTACTTGCATTGAAAGGTAAAAGCAGTCATCGTAGCGGGATAGCATACTCGGGACAGTTGGTTCTCGAGTTTCCCTAAAAATCACATATTGCATCAATATTGTTCTAGCATGTGGAACTGTATTTGTTGATTGATTGAGATTGGTTATGTGGCTTACGTTTTATGTTTCTGTTATGCATTCATCTTGAGCCAACTTTGATTTCAGCGGGCAGAACAGCCCTTTTTGTTTAGACGTTTTGGGGGCTATGTTGCGAGTGGACTGGGTTGTAAAAGTTCACCTAGTGTCAGCATACTCCTCATAGTCGCACCGAAGTCTAGAGGATTGGGATACGTGACGCCACCTCGATTGGGAGAGTCGGTGAGTCATTACGTGGTCTCATCCTCGGGATCCCAAAAAGCACAACAGCAATCCCTCGTTTATCAGAATTGATATCCCGATTTAAAGACATGCATTTCATTACGTTGGTATTGGTTCGTTGTTACCTTGAAAGCATGTTTGTTGTTGTATTACTTGTTATGTTGTTTTTACTGGGATTATCATTCTCACCGGTTATCCGGCTATTGCTTTGTTTTATATGTGTACTTGGCAACAGATGGGGCATGATCAAGTCAGCGAAGACCTGGTTAACAGCAAGAGGGAGAGTTAGTAGTGGGACTCGGTTTAGAAGTCGAATCAACATGTTTATCTAGTTTAAGATTGAAGCATGTTAGAACTCGAACTTGTTATGTTTGTTATTCGAATTTGTTGTATTCGGATTGTAATCTAGAATCGAAGCATGTGGTGTTGTATCGATTTAGATTCTTGTTTCTCTTAGGCTTGATGAAAGCATGTTTGATTTTGTGTATTCTCTATACCCTGTGTTAATGGTTGTATTCGAATGCACGTCGGAAGCAAGCGCGGAATCTTTGTTTTTCAGCCTGGGCATTTCTGCCCAGGTCTGCCGCGCGCGAGCGAGGTGGTGCCTCACGCGCGCGAGCGTGGCTTCCCGGAGGGTTCGGGTTTGTTGGCCCGCGCGCGCTAGCATGGCACCTCGCGCGGGCACGAGCCCCCGTTTGGGCTCGGGTTGAGCAGCCTGCGCTCGCGCGAGCATGGCTCCTCGTGCGGGCGCGAGGCGTTCAAAAAAAAAAACTTTTGATTGCTTTTAAACTTGGGTTCTGGGTCGATTAATTGTTGTTTAATCCAAGATTAGTTGTTTAAAACCGAGGTCTCACAAATACGCATATCCATCACAACAATAGAAGTAACACTAAACTATGTGATACTTCATAAATCTAGCTATAGAGCAAACCTACTGATGCCATTGTTACCATAAAATTTTCAAATACAAGTCGGAGAATCCACCATGGGTACTTGTATCTGATGCAGTCAAAACCTTGCAGAACGAGTGCACTGCAGGTTTAGGAGGCTCCTCCGGGGAGTTATCAAAGCTTCTTGGCTCAGTCTGCTGCAAATATGGGAACAAATTTATGGCTTAAATCGAAGATGAAGATGTAAGGAACAAATTTTATATTAGAAACTCAATTGTCTCTAGTCGTCTGAGTAGCACAAAAATCCAAATCAAAGGGAAGTAATTATTAAGTTAGTATAAAATTCCACAAAATTAACAAACCATCATACCATTAGAATTGAACTTGACATGTCATTTGTCGACATCTTGATTTGTTGGTCCCTGAGCTTCCGTGTAGGAAGCTATGACACTCACTACTGGAGCGGTGATATCAGGCTGAAATTACAACATGAAAATTTATCAAACCCCTTTTTATATGAAAGGGAAGTACTTATTAAGTTAGTTAATTTGATGTCAAAAAAACCTTTAGTATTTCTGGTGTGATGGTGCTAGGACCCTTGGACAAAAAGGTCGCCATGGATGGAGCTGGTTTTGTACCTAATTGAGTTTGGATCGGGTGATAGAAGATACACCAGACATGCGGTAAGAGTTGCTAAATTTTCATTTTAATCCCTACAAATGAAAGCAGGGGATATATCTTGGGTCTTGATTAAGAGGAGAGGCGAGTAGTGCTAACCTCGTGGAATTAACGTAAGAAAAAAGGGCAAGTCATCGATATAATTGATATGTGAAGCGGGTAGGACATGAGGATCATCAATAATTTCATAACAAGAAGCCTGATTGTTGGCTAAAACCATTCCCACTGATCCAGCTAAGGCCGCTTGCTATCCTTTGTCGACCCTCATGTTTTCTCCTCGTAGGCAGACCAAGATTTTCCCCTTCACCTTTTCTGGGTCAGAGTTCCAGCTTGACAAAGAATCCTGGATCAAAGTTATTTTGCAAATCCGTTATCAGTAAAAAACACTCTCCAACACAAGTAAAATAGGCATTTTTGTGCTCTTACGCCTTTTCAGCAGACACATTAGCGGCATTAGCGAATGCAACAGAAATTATGAGGAAGAACTTATAATTTTACTTCATACAAATCAACGAAGAAAGTAATGCATCCCAAGAACACAAAACCGACAGATCTTCAACTGATATGGAAAAAAAAACCAAAAAAATAGAAAAACGTGGAACAGAGAAAGACTGGACTATGCTCGAAATATCTTGAGGTTAGGTTAAGAGCAACTTACAACCGAAAATCAAAGCAAACTCGCACAAGAAAGATTGAGAACAACGCGTGTAGTAGGTCACCGAACAAGACTTCGAGCAGATCGATTCCTTGCTCAAAAATTATGATTTATTGCTTAAATCGAAGCTAGATATGGGTTAAATCAAAGATGGAGATGGCTTAAATCGAAGCTGGAGATGTTTCGGGTGATCGATCGGTGGCTAAGGCGCCGAATCTGAGCTGGTTCGGAGGGGCGACGGGTTTGGACTAGGGTTTGGGCTTCTCTTTTCTTTCCTTTCTTCATTCTTCCCTTAAGAGTGTAGAGACGATGTAGGTTATATGTGCTATATATATATATATATATTTACGGTTGTCGTTTTTCATTAAAATACGGCCAACGACAACGATTTTTGTAAAAACCGTTGTTAAAGGTCAAAAGACAACAGTTTGTCTATAAAACCGTTGTCTTTTTAGTGTGGTTAATTAACATATTTGTTGTAGTGCTTTTATGTTGTAGGCTTATTACTTGTTTTGTGATGTCTGATCTTTGAAGCCTCGCTACGTCCCAAAGAAAAAGAAGATCTTTTGTGATGTCTTGATATAGCAGAGGAGTTGCTGTCTGTGCAATGTTGTTAGTACAATCATTTTGTCTAAATTGATGTTTTTAAACTTAATTTACTCGAACGTTTGTGGTTTATGACTAGTGTTTTTGTTATTGGAACATACATAGATTATGAACAGTTTGTAAAAATTGTACGTAATTTTGATCAACTAATTGCATATTTTATGATGTTTTAAATATTATGGACAGCTATTTTTTGTAAATTGATCGTTAAATGCGCGTTGGATTTGGTTTTAATATAAAAGACAACGGTTTAAAATCGTAGTCTTTTACGACAAAAGAATACAGTTTAAAACCGTTGTGTTTTACGACAAAAGACTACGGTATTTAACGACAAAAGACTACGATTTAAAGCCATTGTGTTTGAAGAGAAAATACTACGGTTTATATGACAAAAGACTACAGTTTCAAACCGTTGTGTTTTTCAACAAATGACTACGATTTTAATATAAAAAACAACGGTTTAAAACCATAGTTGTTTACGATAAAAGAATACGGTTTAAAACCGTTGTGGTTTACAATGAAAGACTACAGCTTTTACGACATAAGACTACGGTTTTAAACCATAGTCTTTTACGACATAAGTCTACGGTTTAAAACCATAGTCTATTATCTCACTTTTAACTTACATAACGTTTAACATCGGTTTTACAATCCTAATTAACTACGTTTTTACACCGTAGTCGTTGACGACATACGACTACGGTTTAAAACCGTAGTTTTTTACGATAAAAGACTACGATTTTAAACCGTAGTCTATGAGCGCAATTTTAACTACATAGCGTTTAACATCGGTTTTACAATCCCATTTAACTACGTTTTTTCACCGTAGTCTTTCAGTTTTTTTTGTTGTAGTGTCAATTTTATAATATTTTCAATTGCAAACTAAAAATATATATCTTATTTTGTTATAGAAGAATGAATATATATGGAAATATCAATTAATGAAACGTCATTAGCCTTCAATTATCAATGAAGACAAATAAAAGAAGAGTAATACTTTTGTGAGACGGTATCATCTGTGAGACGGGTCAACCCTGCTTATATTTATAATAATAAGTAATATTTTTTTGAATAAAATGTAATATTTATTAATGGATAACCCATATAAGAGACACGTATAAAAAAATGACAATTGAAACCGTCTCATAGGAGTATTTGTCATAAAAAATATTGGTGCATGGTAAATGGTGATTTTTTTTCCTTCATGTATTTTAATAAAATATGAAAAATTACAAATTTGGTTTTGTATGTTTGTCACTTTGCGATTTTGATCATCTATGTTTTCATATTTCAATTTTAGTCCTGCATGTTCTGATTTTTGGCAATTTCGATAATTTTTATTCGAAAATTCTTACGTAAAACTGAACACGTCACCTCCACATCAGCACTGAATTGGTGTGACATCAGCTCCACGAAAAAAGGACTAAAATTTTCCAAAATAATAATAAAAATAGCAGATTAAAACTAAAATCTAAAAATACAAATGACTTATATCTCAAAATGATAAATATATATGACTAAACAAGACATTTTCCCATAAAATATTACCACATGAAATCAGTTTTTTCCACTTTCCTTTAATCATATATGTTTATAATTAAAGTGTCATTCTATGATGATATCACAATTCACATATAATCAAAATTTTGTACTACTGACTGATTCAATCATTATTTCTTAAACATGTATAATAGTAATTTGTACACATGTATATTTGAGATATTGTTTTCATCACTTCGATCTTTTTCGTAATTGATATATTATATGTTACCAAATAACACAAAAACTTCATTAAAACACTCATATATATGTCTCAATTTTGTGAAACCATGGATTTCCGATCCAACTCAACTTATGAAAATTATTTTTTTATCAAAAGTTTTAATTTAATTAAAAATATGGATTTATATAATTTGTCTTACAGATGTAGATCTGGTTACTCACAAAATAATAGGTAAAATGAAAAATATTAATGGAGAGCTGTAAACTCATGATTATTATTTTTTATGATTGGATTTTTTTTATTATAATGTAAAACTAATATTTCTTAATTACGTAGCTAACGTTGATGACTCAATTTGTATTGTACCATAATTAACTATGACTAGCTGATCATCATGTCATTTGCAATACGTGTGATCATATAAAACTAATCTTTGTTTGTATTTTAAAATTTTTAGATTAGATGGTTTGTTTTTTGTTTTTTTTAAATGAGATTAGTTATCTATCACTCTTAAAATTTAAGTCCTAAAAATAACATGAAAATTAATTAATATAAAAATTTATATATATACGCATCGCGTGCAAAAGACCCTAAGGTAGTATATATAATTTTTCAGATGTTCTCTCATTAACCGCTAAATGATTGAATATATGGGACCGTTGCTTTGATATTTACTACATCATATATATTTTATCAAAGTTATTCTCTTGTATTTTTCTTGATTGATCATTGATGTGAAGGAGATTTTTTTAATTAGTCAATCCAAAGAGTATATATAAACTATAATATCCCAAAAAATATATATAATGACTATTTATAGAAAGCGTTAAAATGTATGTACGTATGATATATTCTCGCCGGGCCCCTTGGTCAAAAAAAAAAATTCTCTATCCTCCAAAAATTCACCTGAATATATTATATGTAAGATCCTCTGTGGTCCATAAAAACCTCTGGTAAATCATCTCTTTACGTCTTAAAACACCATTAATTAACTCCAATTATGTCGCGGATATATACCCATGCACTCTGATCAGACCCCTTCAAAATATTCCCCATAATATTTTTTTTCCCAGAGAGGAGAAATTAAACCTAGCTACACAATCATGATCAAGAAGTCATTATTAATGTTTGCACGGGGTGTGTGCATGATCATGATTTTATGGTCATACAATTATTCATGCGCAGATGCATTTATCGGCATAAACTGGGGAAGATTAAGCTCCCAGAAATTGGTCCCTTCCATGGTTGTCGATTTGCTGTTACAGAATGGGATCCAAGACGTGAGGATTTTTCAGCAAGCAGAAAATGTTTTGGAGGCTTTCTATGGAAGTGGTATCAGTGCTACCCTCGGTCTCGCTAATACGTTGTTGCAAGATTATGTAAACGAAACTAGATTGAATGGGTGGATAAAGGACAAGATTATCAAGTACCAAGATGTAATGACGTTTCGGTATGTTGTCCATTATATATTCGTCTTATATTGTCCGTCAACATTTGATATGTATGATGGATGATGAGTAATTAATTAATTAATTTTCTGCATGCAGGTACGTGACGGTGGGAACTAATCCCTTTTCTCCAGCATTCCAGGGCAAAATTTTCTTTGACGCAGTACAAGTGGTAAGGAACATGCAGAGACAGCTTAACCTACTCAGCGTATCAGAAATCAAGGCAACCATCCCAAACTACATAGATGTAATCACTTTCTCAAACACTTTGAGGCCATCGGAAGCCGATTTCCGGGACGATATAAAAGAGAAAATGGTAGAATACGTAACGATCCTCAATGAAAACAAGGCCCCTTTCTTCTTGAGCATGTACCCCATCCACTTCGTGATCAACAACAGCTTGGATTTCGATTTCGCATTTATGGACAACAAATCCAGTTACTCCATAAACGACACCAACGCCAAGAAATACACAAACGTATTCGAGTTATTATACGACTCATGCCATTGGGCTCTGGCTAAGGCCAACGCGAGCCAAGTGAAAATCGTGATCGGAGCCATCGGTTGGCCTACGGATAGTTACCCGGGAGCCAACGTCACGAGCGCGGAACGCTTTTACAAATCCTTTCTCCCATACATCTACAGCGGAAGAGGCACGCCTATGAGACCCGACGAGGAGATCGACATTTTCATAAACAACCTGTCGGATGAAAACCGGATGACCATCCAGTTGGGTGGGTTCCAGCGTCACTGGGGGATCTATAAATTCAACGGGGAGCCCAAATACGCCATCGATTTCTCCGGACATGGAAGATACGTCGTCCCCAGCAAGGCTAAAGGAGTGACGTCCATGCCCAATAGGTGGTGCGTGTTTAATGGGAACATGGACGACCCCAAGAGAGTGCAGTTCTTGAGGACAATGGCGTGCAACGTAACGGATTGCTCCAGTTTGGATGATGGCGGATCGTGCTCCAATTTAACTTACACGGACAAGATTTCTTACGCCTTCAACAGGTACTTCCAGGCGCAGGGGCAGTCGTCGGAGACGTCCGAAGAAGAATGCTACATGGGCGGGTTGGGGAAGGTGGTGTCGGAGAATCCGTCCAACGGGAAGTGCGTGTTCCCCGTCGAGATTTTGTCGGCGGAATACGCCGTTCAAGGAGCAACGTTCGGCGAGGACAGCGGCGGGGAGAGAGTACAGTATGATCGGATGATATCTGCGTCCGTTGGGCTTGTAGCCTTTACTGTGTTTTGGATTATTGGCAGTGCTTGCAACCTCTGAAAAAAAAGAAAGAAAGTGGTTATGAAAAAATCCAATAATTACTCGTTGCAAACAATATCCAATGGTGCAGAATTGAGACGAGAGATTTTGTGGATATCACTAAATGAAGGATTTATGCATCTGTTGGTTTATGAATGAAGTATGTGCGTAGAAAGGCTGATCTGTACACTAATAATGTATCTGGTTGGGTTTTATTTGGTTTAGTTTCGAAAGCTCGTCGTACATGTGCTTGAAACTTGAAAATTCTAGTATGTAAATGGGTGTAATTGCGATTTTGATCATTTATATATATAATTCAGTTTTTGTCAAATATTTTTACTTCTTTTTTAAGTTTAGTAATATTTTAATATTTTATCACCAAAATATGCACATACGTACGTGTGATACGGGTAACCAACTAATTCATATATATATAAAATCGATTCGACTCATATTAACAAAGAAAACAATATTTTTGATTTGTTTTATAGGTTGGTTTGGGTAGACCTCATTTTATAAAATTGATTCGTGAGACTAGAGTTTTAATGTTAATATATTATAAGTAGGGGTGTATTTTTGATATACCGTATTCAAAATATTGGTATGAAAAAAATTAATACCGACACCAATATCGAAATTTCAAAATTTTGGTATGAAAAAAATCCATATTGATACTGTACAAATATCCAAAAAAAATTCGATATTCTAAAAAAATGTTTATATATCGAAAAAATTTCGGTACGGTATCCCGAAAACTCGGTATTTTAGTTCGGTATCCCAGCTCTAATTATAAGTGTTGTAAATCATGATCGAATGCATGTGTATATGAGGCTTACTATAATATTATATTTTTTTAAAAGGTTTCCTTCGAAAATTCTAGTTGATGAATATCAAACGACCAGAGGCGGACCTCCTATCCCACTCTTGCCCGGCAGACTCTTGCCCATATTTTGTTTATACATATAGCATATACTTCAAATTTTGTGGCAGTAAGAATTGTATGATCATAGTCTTTATTCTACGTCTTCACCAATTACTTAATATGTTAATGCTCTAGTCATTTTTGTTATTATTCTTTACATATTATCATGGATTTTTTATTGTAAAAAAATCTGGAGATGCATGCCAATATTTATCTAATATAAAATTTAGGTGGAAATCTTAAAAGAATCCAAAATCGAATGTGTCTTTGTTTTCAATAAATTGATTAGTTCAATTTTCAAGTCTATTTTCCTGAATAAATTGATAAAATTTTCACTTTCGAAATATCATTATTTAAAAAATATGTATTCATTTCATTATTTATAAATTAAGTTATAAAATTAGTAATACATTTTTTTCGGATATGATTAATACTTTAATTGAATATCTTGTGAGACGGTCTCACGGATATAAATCCGTGTGACGGATCGACCTGCCCTTATTTAAAATGAAAAATAATATTTTTGATATAAAAAATAATATTTTTCATGTGTCGGGCCAAATAGAATATCTGTCTTACAAAATTTACCAACCATCTTACGAAAATTTTTGTGACTTTTAATTTATAAGACAATGAGTTTATTTTTGGAAAACAATAAGTTTACATGATAATATTAGATATTATAGGTTTGATATGTACAATTTTGTATTTAATCATTATTATATTATTTAGCCAGCTTTGACTATTAGATTAATTGCGAATAAAATTTTGCCCACTAAATAATTTTTTTCTCAATACGCCCCTGCAAACGACATTATGGGAGTCCAATGAATACGAAATCATGACAAGTTGACAACGTTTTGGTTTTACGTCTTATTACAATTTTTTTCTAGACCAACGTCTTATTAATTACTTTTATATCATAACCGGCCTGTTTATCTTAAATAAAAATAATTTCCAGTTTTCCCCACAAACAAAATTTAATTATCACATATCTTACTATTTAATTATACTATTATTAAGGGAAGGACGTTGTCACGTTGATATATATTTAGCTAACTTTTGGTAAAGTTTTTTTTCAATTCCAAAATTACTTCTCACATATTTGATTATAATGTGTATAATTTTATTCGTTAATTTAACTCTTTCAAAAAAGAAAAATGATTATATTTTATTTAATGTATCATATTATACATGCAATGTATATGTTTTTATCGGGTGAGGATCCTATGCTGTGCAGAGGATACCGCACCCCGTGCTGCGTTTGATGGCCACTCTTCCCTTTTTCTTTTCTTTTTTTCCTAAAAAAAGAAATTTGTTTTTATTTTAATTTGGCTTTTAAAAACATGTGTTCCAAACATTTCTTGAATTAATTAATTCCAATAAAATGAATATAAATAATAATTAGTCTTGATATATCGAAATTTTAGCACGCATATAATTAGCATATCGATTATACAGAAATTTCGATACGATATCGGTGCATATCATTTAAATTGAAAAAACTTAAATATTTTTTAATTTATAAAATTTATTATTTAAAAATATTATATATATTTTTTGTTTATATATAGTGTTTCTGTATTTTGATATATGCTAAAATTTTCAAATTCCATATCATTATCGTATCGAAAAATTCGGTATATAACGGAATTAATTATTATTTTAACTTAAAAATTAAATTTAAAAATTATTTAATTAAAATATAACTTTTAAAATAATGAACATATTAGTTATTATTAAATTTATGTTATATGAAATCATATATACAATTATAAAGTTCAATCAAAAATTTTAAAAGTAAATATTATTATATTAATAATAATATTTTTATCAGTTAACAATTTCGATATGATAACTGTACGTATCAAATTTAAAAATTTTGGTACATAATGAAATATCAAAAAATATATATAAATAAATAATATATAATATTTTTAAACAATATATTTATAATTTATAAAAAAAATACAACTTTGTTTTTCAATATATAATTGTATATGCTTCCAGAATTTTAGTATAATAATTAAGTATGCAAATTATACATATAAATTTTTTTGATATATTAAGAGTTATTATTTTCATCTAAATTTTGGTACAATCGATGCTAATTATACATACAAAATTTTTAATATACCGAAACTAATTATTATTTTTAGTGATTTATTGTAATTAATGAATTCAACAAACCAAAATTTAAAACCAATGTTTTTACCAAAAAAAAACCAAATTTGTTTAACGAAAAAACCCAATTTAAAACCTAATTTAAAATAAAAGATAAAATTTAAAAAAAAACATAAAGAGGTATGGCCATCAAATATATATATATATATATAAATTTGGAGTCATTATGCTGATTAACTTTTAATTGATTTGATGATATTTTATTTAAAATTATAATTATACCCTCATTATTTTGCATTATTGATATTTTTTCACAAAAACTTTTATATATGAAAAACCGATGCACATGTCAATTTTGTGATAATGATCTACTGCTCAATCCGACTCATTAAAAATTATTATTTTTATTCAAATTAAAGTATGAAAATAGAATATCAAATCACAAATCGACAAAATTATATGACCAAAAAAACACACACACACACAGTTTTCCATTATAATAAATACTTTGTCTTCTTACTTAAAAAAATACATTGTCTTGTCACCGACAATACTAACATAGTGATGGATATTCCTCATGTATTTGATGTCACGACGTCAGTTTGGTGAAAAATGACTAAAATTGTGGGAAAATATATGCATGTTGATTTGTATAATAAGGCATGAAATGACCAATTATATGATTACAAAAAACATATATATATATATATATATACAAATTACTGGACCATGATCAAATATATTTTCTCTACGCTAAAACTAACATCTCGTTAACGGCGAAATGAGAGTATCTTTAATATTTAATAATACATAAATTCCTTAGAATTAAAATTGTTTAATTTGGTCATTTTAATTAGTAATTTAGTGGACTTAATTACCCTTTCATTTTATTTATTAAAAAAATACAGGGAAGGAATGGACGTAATATCAACAACACATGCATTTTAAAATTAAAATCCCAACAAAACCCACTCTCTCTTTTCATGCCCATGTTTTTCTTCCTCCAACTATATATATTCGTATAATTTTTAATTTTTCCTACCTATCATTTCGTTTCAAAATTGCATTTAAAAATACAATTAATCTGAATTTGAATATTAACTTATATATACAAGTTTTTTTTTTGTTGGGTTTTGTCATCATATTTTTTTTTTTTATATGTAACGAGAGTATACTACTTAATAATAAAAATATTATCATATCTATTTATAGAAAGTGTTAAAACGTACGTACATACGTATACGGTATATTCTCCATCCTCGAAAAATCAACCTGAACATGTAGTACAAGATCCTCTGGCATATCCTTAAAAACCTCTGGTAAATCGTCTCTTTACTTGTCAAAACACCATTAATCTCCTGCTATATCTGCGTATATATAACCCATGCATCGCCATGCATGCATGCATTTCTCATTAATTTTCTTGAACCCCTTCAAAATCCCACATATTAAAACTAGAAACATATATATATATATATATATATATATATATATACAATATAATTATGAAGAAGCCATATTGGAGCTGCTGGATCTTTACAATATTGGGGCTGTGTGTGATTTTATACATTTGTTCACCCGCAGACGCATTCATAGGCGTAAACTGGGGAAGATTGAGCTCCCAAAGACTAATCCCTTCCATGGTGGTTGATTTGCTTCTACAGAACGGTATCCAAGACGTGAGAATATTTCAGCAATCGGAGAATGTTTTGGAGGCTTTCTATCGCAGTGGAATCAAAGTTAGCGTCGGTCTCTCTAACAACGTCATGGAGGATTACGTAAACGAGACCAAAGTAAGCGAGTGGATAAAGGATAAGATTATCAAATATGAACAAGTCTTGGAATTTCGGTATGCTGTATGCATGCATGCATGTCTTATCATCAACAACATATATACATATATATATAAAGTTTGATCACATGGACAACCACCATATATGAGCAACTACGTGAGCAATAGTTGACGTAAAAATCACTCATTAAATGTACAAGGTGACACGTCAGTTTTTGCTCATGTAGTTGCCCATGGTGATCGAAACTCATATATATAAATATAAAACCTTTTTAATTTTTTTTAAAGTAAAATTTGCATGTGTTGTTTAATTTTCCTGCAGGTATGTGACCGTTGGAACCAATCCCTTTTCTCCGGCATTCCAAGCCGGCAAGATTTTCTACAACGCAGTGCAAGTAGCAGGGAACATGCAGAGACAACTCGACCTACGTAACAGATCGAACATCAAAGTCACCATCCCACAATACGTAGATGTCATCCATCTCACCAACACTATGAAGCCATCGGAAGCCGATTTCCGGGACGATATCAAAGAGATGATGGTGGAATACGTTACACTCCTCAAACAAAACCAAGCCCCTTTCTTCTTGACATTGTTCCCCATCCACTACGTCTACAACAACAGCTTGGATCTCGACTTCGCATTCATGGACAACAGATCCACTTTCACCGTACAAGACATCAACAACGCCAACTACACCAACGTGTTCGAGTTACTACACGACGCGTGCCACTGGTGTTTGGTTAAAGCCAACGCCAGCGAAGTGAAGATCGTCATCTCTTCCATCGGATGGCCTACGGATAGTTTCCCGGGAGCCAACCCCCAATGCGGAACGTTTTTACAGATCCTTTCTCCCTTACATCGCCAGCGGAAGAGGCACGCCCATGAGACCCAACCGAAAGATCGACGTGTTCTTGAACAACCTGTCGGATGAAAACCGGATCAACATCCAAATCGGGGCGTTCCAGCGTCACTGGGGGATCTATAAATTCAACGGCGAGGCAAAATACGCCATCGACTTCTCCGGGAACGGAAGGGATAACGTGTATCCCACCACGGGTAAAGGCGTGACGTTCATGCCTAACAGGTGGTGCGTGTTCACTGGAAACATGGATGATCCCGGGAAAGTGGAGCAGATGAGAGCGATGGCGTGCGGCGATTCGGATTGCTCGAGTTTGGACGACGGGGGATCGTGCTCCCATCTGACTTATAAGCAGAAGGTTTCTTACGCCTTCAACAGGTACTTCCAGACCAAGGGGCAGGCGTCGGAGGCCATGAATGAAAAATGCGACATGGGCGGGTTGGGGAAGGTAGTGTCGGAGAATCCGTCCAACGGGACGTGCGAGTTTCCGGTGGAGATTTTGTCGGCGGAAAACGCCGTACAAGGTGCGACGTTCGGCGCAGCGTACGGCGGCGGGGAGAGAGTGCGGGAGAGGATATCTGCAATATCTGTATGGATTTTGGTGTTGATTAATTTATTTTGGATCATCGTGTAGAGATTTCGTACGTGGAGATCCATATTGCCTGAATATTGAAGAATTGATATATGCAATATCTGATGAAGATCTTTAATTTCTTCCATTTCAAGAAATGAAATGAAGTAGAGATGTGGATGGAAAGGCTTTAATTTGTATACACTACAGAATCTGCTTGGATTCTATTTTGGGAGAGAAATTAGTCTGTTACAAAAGCCTATAACATCTTCTGTGCCACAACCAATTATATTTTGTCACGTTTCTTACTTCATTTGCATCGACTTTAATAATTCATCTCACCAAACACGTTCGTACCAATGAATTGTAATTTAATTATTAATTATAAAATATCTAAAATAAATTAAATTAATTTATTATCAACATAATTAATTAATTAATTCCTTCCCTTTAAATAAATAAGGACTAAAACAACAGAACCCTAAAAACTTAGTCTTTAGTCTTCCTTCCCTACGTCCCTAGGATAATTTTTAATTTTTAATTTTTCCTACCTATCATTTCGTTTCAAAATTTCATTTAAAAATATAATTAATCTGAATTTGAATATTAACTTATATATACAAGTTTTTTTTTGTTGGGTTTTGCCATCATATTTTTTTTATATATGTAACGAGAGTATACTTAATAATAAAAATATTAACACGACTATTTATAGAAAATGTTAAAACGTACGTACGTACGTATACGGTATATTCTCCATCATCGAAAAATCAACCTGAACATGTTGTACAAGATCCTCTGGCATATCCTTAAAAACCTCTGGTAAATCGTCTCTTTACTTGTCAAAACACCATTAATCTCCTGCTATATCTGCGTATATATATATAACCCATGCATCGCCATGCATGCATGCATGCATTTCTCATTAATTTTCTCGAACCCCTTCCAAATCCCACATATTGAAACTAGAAACATATATATACAATATAATTATGAAGATTAAGCCATATTGGAGCTGCTCGATTTTTACATTAATATTGGGGCTGTGTGTGATTTTATACAATTTTTCACCCGCAGACGCATTCATAGGCGTAAACTGGGGAAGATTGAGCTCCCAAAGACTGATCCCTTCCATGGTGGTTGATTTGCTGTTACAGAACGGTATCCAAGAAGTTAGGATATTTCAGCAATCTGAGAATGTTTTGGAGGCTTTCTATCGCAGTGGAATCAAAGTTAGCGTCGGTCTCTCTAACAACGTCATGGAGGATTATGTAAACGAGACCAAAGTAAGCGAGTGGGTTAACGACAAGATTATCAAATATGAACAAGTATTGGAATTTCGGTATGCATGCATGCATGTCTTATTATATATCAACATTAACCCTTTTTTTTATTTTAAAGAAAAATGTGCATGCATGCAGGCATGTTTAATTTTGGTGTTGCAGGTATGTGACCGTTGGTCGAACCAATCCCTTTTCTCCAGCATTCCAAGCCGGCAAGATTTTATACGATGCAGTGCAAGTAGCTGGGATCATTCAGAGGCAGCTCGACCGACGTCGTAACGGATCGAATATCAAAGTCACCATCCCACAATACGTAGATATCATCCGTCTCACCAACACTATGAAGCCATCGGAAGCCGATTTCCGGGACGATATCAAAGAGAAGATGGTGGAATACGTGACACTCCTCAAACAAAACCAATCCCCTTTCTTCTTGACATTGTTCCCCATCCACTACGTCTACAACAACAGCTTGGATTTCGATTTCGCATTCATGGACAACAGATCCACTTTCACCGTACAAGACATTAACAACGCCAACTACACCAACGTCTTCGAGTTATTACACGACGCTTGCCACTGGTGTTTGGTTAAAGCCAACGCCACCGAAGTAAAGATCGTCATCTCTTCCATCGGATGGCCTACGGATAGTTTCCCGGGAGCCAACGCCACCAACGCGGAACGTTTTTACAGATCATTTCTCCCTTACATCGCCAGCGGGAGAGGCACGCCCATGAGACCCAACCGGAAGATCGACGTGTTCTTGAACAACCTGTCGGATGAAAACCGGATCACCATCCAAATTGGGGCGTTCCAGCGTCACTGGGGGATCTATAAATTCAACGGCGAGGCCAAATACGCCATCGACTTCTCCGGGAACGGAAGGGATAACGTGTATCCCACCACGGGTAAAGGCGTGACGTTCATGCCTAACAGGTGGTGCGTGTTCACTGGAAACATGGATGATCCCGGGAAAGTGGAGCAGATGAGAGCGATGGCGTGCGGTGATTCGGATTGCTCGAGTTTGGACGACGGGGGATCGTGCTCCCATCTGACTTATAAGCAGAAGGTTTCTTACGCATTCAACAGGTACTTCCAGACCAAGGGGCAGGCGTCGGAGGCCATGAATGAAAAATGCGACATGGGCGGGTTGGGGAAGGTGGTGTCGGAGAATCCGTCCAACGGGACGTGCGAGTTTCCGGTGGAGATTTTGTCGGCGGAAAACGCCGTACAAGGAGCGACGTTTGGCGCTGCGTACGGCGGCGGGGAGAGAGTGCGGGAGAGGATATCTGCTATATCTGTAGGGATTTTGGGGTTGATTAATGTATTTTGGATCATCGTGTAGAGATTTGGTACGTGGAGATCTATATATGTTGCCTAGCAAGACTGAATATTGAAGATGATTTGATACAAGAATGGATGCAATATATATCTGACGAAGATCTTTATAAATTTCTTCCATTTCAAGAAATGAAATGAAGTAGAGATCATGTGGATGGAAAGACTTTAATTTGTATACACTATAGAATCTGGTTGGATTTTATTTTGGTTTAGCTTTCGTGGCTCGTCTTGTATTTGAAGATGGAAAATTATTCTCTCGTTTTATTGGGAGATATATTTTGATCATTTATATAATTAATTAATTAATTATGAGTCAATCCCGTAAATCATGTTTCTCAAATATAGACCATATATAATTAAATCACTCCTCTCATATTAAAAAATTTACCATCCGATCACAATTTCGAGAAATTCAAAACCCAAGCTCAAATTCAAACTCACATATTTTCATAAGCAATTATCACGTAATCAAAAAAAATCAAGATCGCCTATAATGCTCCCACAATGATATAGCGAAGAACATTTAAACATATGAAAGACTGCTATGGAGCAAGTGACAAAATCTATAGTGATATGCAACAAGAGATGAAAAACTAACAATCAATCAAAAGGTAATTACTTATACTTTTAATTTATTTTTTGGGATTGAATTTTTGATTTATTCATACCGTATATTTAATGTTTGAAATACAAGATGAGAAAACTATCCTTACGCATAATTTTTAACTTGTTATTATGTTATTGAACTCCTTCTGCTTATATGCATCTGAAATTGATATATAGATGGATAAACATCAACTTAAAATGATATGTAGATGATTGTCAATAAATTTCTAATAAAAATGCATTATCTACCATAGATTTAACTTTCTTGAGAAGATATAAGTAGTTGTTCCTACTAAATTGATAACCTACAAACAAAAAAAAGATTGTTGAATTAATATTATACTTGTGCAGATGATTATATTAATTAATCTAAGTTATAACAATATTAATCACTTTAAATCATTTTCAACATATGCATATATTGAATCCTTCTAGGAGAACAACTATAAAATAATTATCTAAAATCGTTTATAATTAAAAGCAATATTTCAAATTGTTGATAAATCAAGATGTAACATACATAACAGGATGCAAATTAATAATCAATAAGAAGCATTAACATTTAATAAAAATGTTTTTATCCAACATAAATAAAAAAGTGAAAACTATTTAATTCATAATACAACAAAAAATATGATTGAATGTCAGTGATTAATTTAAGTTGTCCAAAATTTTAGTATTATTATTGTAAGAAAATGTATTTTTCATCCTCTCAACAATGAGTCAAACGATATTTATTACTTTAGCTAATTTGATGTTTAGTATTTTTTAGACGCATATCTACTATTTCTTAATTTGATCAGTTAGTGTTAATTTAGTTCTTTAGTTACAAAAAAATATTTGTTCGTTTCCAGGGAATGAAAAATATTTATTTTAGAAAATATTAGTTAGATATATGGACTCAAGATTGTACACATTTTATTTTTATTGAAGTTATAATAAAAATAAAATTTCTTCAGCCAATTTATTTAAGTAAATCCATTTTTAATATAGTTTATTTATTATTTTACCTTACATTTAAACATTTATATTTTTAATTGTTATTATAATTTTTTTTCATTTGTATTTTGGTAATTTTATTTTCAAAATTTTACTTAAATATTGAAACAGAAAATTTGGATTCGAGAGTCAGAGTATCCGAACATTGTACTTTACGTGGTTAATTTAAGATGGTATTGACAACGTCAAAATCTCCATTAAGTGAGATTACAAATGGTATGATATTTTTTCCATGCGTTATTACTCTTATTTGTCTACTCAAATGATTATATATATTTTCTTTTAACATCGGTATATGATAAGTGTATTTTATACACTTAATTTATATATGATTTTAATTGTTAAATATTTGTTTTGAGTAGATTTATGTGGGTATTTTAGTGTTTTTGTGTTTACAGTGAATTATGGAATTTTGTGGAGAAAAGAATAATTATTGAATTTATTTGGAGAAAAGAAGAAAATGAAGAAGAAAATAAAGAAAAGAATACAAGAAAGAAAAGAAGAAAAGAAACGTAGAGAGAAGAAAGGAATGAACAGTGATGAGCTTTCTTAATGGGCTAGAGATTAGTGCTTGTTGTTGGCGCTTAAAGAAGAGCTATCGCTCAAGTTTCTGAAGGCGTGAATAATTGATTTCAGAAGCCTATGCGCGCCCGCCTAGGAGTCTGAAGCGCCCGCGCGTCGCAAGATTCAGTGTTTTGGAATTTTTATTGGAAAGAAAACTTTCATATATCTAACACCCGAGGCTTGTGCGCGCCCGCTCGTCACCTATCCCGCGCACGCTCTTCCTCTACGCATTGGTACTAGCTATTTGGTGCATCTTAAAGCGCAATCGCACAACCCATCTGCGCTTCATATAGCGCTATCGCGCATCAATCTCAAGCGCCAACAACCAATTCCATTAGCACTTAATCAAATGCAATCGCGCTACCAGCTCCACCATCAGCGCATCATCCAGCGCTAATCACCCCTCCATCTTGCGCTATCGCGCTCTAGTCCTCCTCATTTGCGCTAGACATGGCGCAATCGCGCAACCAGCCATCCTCATCTGTTCTTGTTTAAGCGCAATCGCTCCCTCCATTTGCGCTGCTACCTAGAGCAATTGTGCGCCACACCAGCTTCCTAACAGTGCAGCTTCTCCATCAACTTCACGCAGCACCATCTGCCATTCCATGTGCTAACCATCATCATCAGCGCAGCTCACCTGCTCACACAAAAATAACGCAGCATCCCAAGGGCGCACACTCCTTACATGATTCCTAACCAAGCAGTTTACCATGCGTAGCAACCTCCAGCTGCTAAACCATGCGCCAACTTCTTCATCAATGACAACATTTCAGTGCGCCATCAGGATCATGCTCGCCGTGCCTCGCACTCTTCCTTAATTTCACATACATTAAGCGAGATATATTGTATTGCATGCTTTGGGTTTCATTTTTGTGTTTTAATCGAGTGCATGTACTCTTTTCAGGTTCAAGTGGATGTTAAGTCGTGTATCTCTACCTTCTCCACCTTGGTTTTGCGGCTGCAAGTTATTTTATTGGAAATTTTGATAATACCGGGTACTGATGCTCGGTGTTGAACGTATGTTTCCCTTGTTCATTTTATTGTTTTTAATCATTAGGGACAATAATTACATTAAGTTTGGGGGGGTGAATTAGTTTTTGATTTAGTGATTAGGTTGAAAGTTTGTTGTTTAGTTTAATTATGTGTGCTTTATAGATAAAATTTTTTTTGTTGAGTTTAGTTTGTTAGTTGAGTTGAATTGAAAAGAAGTTGAGAAATATTGGATGCATGGCTGATGAAAAATATTTTTTGTGCTATAACTGAAATCCATGATTGTCTACCTATCTAAAAAATATTTTTGAGAAAAAATGGAACCAAGTGAATGAAAAATTTCTTATATACTCTGTGATTAATACTTGAATCTGATTTTTGAGACATACAAACATAGATATGATTGAGGCATTGTTTGAGATTTTGGGCCTGATTTTCATTGAAATAATCTTATCTTAGTCGCCTATTTGAGCCTACACTTATATGAGTACATCGAGGTACAAAAATCTGAAATTTGTTGAAAATCATCGTTTACTGCTGATGATTATTTTTTCTGCACTGATTGAATTTGTATGATTTAATTGTGGATTGAGACTTGTCTAGAACTAATTCGGACACTCTTCGAGGCGAAATACGGGCAAAACTGAGATTAGGAATGATTTAGGCGATTTTTCTGAATTCGTTTGAGCCTTTCAAGCTACCTATTAATTTATTTTATCCCTAGTACCCTGTTTGAGCTTTATTGAAAATCGAATGACATGTGTGTAAACGTGTGATTAAACCCCCATTCTTCATTATTTCAAGGTCCTACATTGACTACCTGAATAGCCTAAACACTATGTCCTACCTTTAAGGGAGTAATTTAAATGCTAAAATGTTATATGCTCCTAGTTTTATTTGTGAAAATGGAATGGTGTGGTGGTGAATTGAAAAGAAAAAAATGAAAATTGGTAGTAGAAAAAAAAATGTGGTTGAAAAGTTATGAAAAAAGTTGTGAAAAAGAAGAATGAATAAAGTTGAAAATATTGAGTGAAGTGAAATAAGTGTGAAATTGTGAATGAAAGGAGTTGAAGTTAGAGCATAATTATAAATTACTCCTTTATTTGAATTCCAATCCTTCGTTTGTAGCCATGAGCCAGGCCTTACATTACAATCTAATTAAGTCCTAGTGACCGAGTCTCAGTTGCCCAATATACTAGTGGAGAAGAGTTGCGAGAATTTAGCCTATGGACTGTTGATTGATACTTTTAATGATTATGAATTTTTATCTAAACACGCACACACGCTTATTCTTTGCATTTATCTATATGTGAGTGTTTTTGATAAATATCATATATTTGATCCTATGCTACCTTGAAAAGTCCTCATGATCTATGAATGTGTGAATTGAATTTGGATAAGGGTGTTTTGAACGTGAGTTACGGAGATTGTGAGTTTATGCGGTTATTTTATTATGACTGAAATTTTCAAATATTAGTAGGTTGGATGAGATTGGATTTGAATTTTTGAAATCGTTGATGATGCCATTGCTCCATAATATTTCTTGGCTATTCTTGTTGGTTGTTGGGTAGTAATAGTTTTTGAAGTTATTTGTTTTGAATTGTTTTGCTCGGGACTAGCAAAAGTCTAAGTTTGGGGGTATTTGATAAGTGTATTTTATACACTTAATTTATATATGATTTTAATTGTTAAATATTTGTTTCGAGCAGATTTATGTGGGTATTTTAGTGTTTTTGTGTTTACAGTGATTTATAAAATTTTGTGGAGAAAAGAATAATTATTGAATTTATTTGGAGAAAAGAAGAAAATGAAGAAGAAAATAAAGAAAAGAAAAGAATACAAGAAAGAAAAGAAGAAAAGAAACGTAGAGAGAAGAAAGGAATGAACAGTGATGGGCTTTCTTAATGGGCTAGAGATTAGCGCTTGTTGTTGGCGCTTAAAGAAGAGCTATCGCTCAAGTTTCTGAAGGCATGAATAATTGATTCCAGAAGCCTATGCGCGCCCGCCTAGGAGTCTGAAGCGCCCGCGCGTCGCAAGATTCAGTGTTTTGGAATTTTTATCGGAAAGGAAACTTTCATATATTCTTGGGCTTTTGGGTGAAAAAATAAAAAGGAATTTTTATCAGATTGAGAAGGAAAGAGAGCCGCCACACATATTTTACACAGTACATCAGAGTTGATCGTGAGATTTTTCTGAGAAGAAATTTTGGGCTTACGTGATGAACAAAGACGGAGATCGATAGTCCGAACACGGCGTCGACGACGGATTTGTTTCTTTTATCTATCTTTTATTTTATTCTGAATATGTTGAATTTTCTGAACATGTTTTGGTTTATTCAGAATTTTAGTATGAACTAATTTTTTTTAGAGTCTAGAGGTCGGATGGAATCTGGTGTAAACACTTTCATGAATTTTTGATTTTATTGAATTGAATTTCTTCTAGATTAATTGTTTTCTCTAGAATTGATTGTCTTTTCAATTATCTGATCAATAATTGATTTGTTATATTTATTTGAAATCTGGCACTCGGGAGAGGAGATTTTGAATAGGACCATTGGAAAATACACTGTTAATTATTTATATCGCTCGGGAGAGTGTATAAATTTAACAGAGCTTTTAAAGAGAACATAGTTTTGAATTGATCACTGCAAATAGATTCTTAATAGGGATATTGGAATTGAATTGTAGTTGATATAGTTTATTCGGCACTCGGGAGAGGGAATAATACACTTAAGTGTTCTTGGCTATTAATTCCTTGAAATTCATGAAACTAAATTAATTAGGATTGATTGTTGTTGAAATCAGGTAAAATCTATACCTCTAGACCATTATTCACTGATTGATTTTATCTGCTAGTTGTGTGCGTGCTATCAAAAACTTCATTGCTATTTTTATTTTTCTGCAAAATTCTAAAAGTTTGATTTTCTAGATAAATTTTAGACTATTTTAATTACAAGTACTAAATATTTTCATTTTACTCCCTGTGGGATCGATATCTGATTTAATCACTATATTAAAACTTGACACTCGTACGCTTGCGAGGATTTTGCATAATAGTATACGTGCAGCTACTTCATCGAGCTTAATTGATACAGATTTTTCTTCTCAATACCTAGCAGCTCAACTACAAATAAATCAGATATGATTGATCTAACGATTGATTATGATTTTCCTATCTTTGATGTTAATACTGGCGACAAACTGTCGTTTGTTCATCAATGTAATTTTTTAATAACTACACTTTTTTCTAATTTTAAGATATTATATATATTTAAGATATAAGTATAATCATCAATTAATAACGTTTTTTTTTTGTTTTTTTAAAGAGTTTTTGTCCTTTTAAATTTTTTTAACATTATTCTAATCACTCACTGTAAAATTAAATTTGTTTATATTTTACTTTTATAGTAAAATTTTTAATTTAATGTTAATTATATTATACATAAGATATAGTTCGTGCACCGCACAGATGAAATACTAGTTATATACAATAACTAAGTTTAGACTAAGGTTGGGAAAAAATATCGAAAAGTTTGATATACCGCAGTTGCCGTACCGCGATATACCGTACATACCGAATTTTACGGGATATCGAAAAATTCGGTATCGGTATGGTACTAAAAAAATTTTGGTATTTGTTATATACCTAAAAAAAATTATATTTAAAAATTATAATATTGATTTTGTATTGGGTCAATTGTTTCAATGTTTATTTTTGTGTTGGGCTTTTTATCCTTTTAAACAAAAGTCCAATTAGACTCCAATCAATACAAAAAAAGCGCCTTTATTTTCATCTTCCTGATTTCTTTCTTCTGTTTTGACTTCTCGTTCACTTTGCCCTAACCCTAATGTACTGCAGTATAATTTTTATGCGATAAATGCACTTATCCGCTTTCATATTCTGCAAGAAAGTTAACTTGTTGTTTTGTACAACATGTTTCGTTTTTAAAATTACGTTTCTTCGATTTTCTTTTTAACAACTTGTTGTTGAAGTAGGGAAGGAGTCTTGGTTTTTTTACCTTTGCTTCGGGAAATAAAAGAAAGCCCAGAAACCCATTTCAGTCCCTTTTCTCCGATTGTATGCGTATGTTTAAAAAAAAAAGATATCTCATTTTATTTTCTTTCTTTTGATTCCGTCCTCTGGTCATGATAGCATGTTGTGATTTCTAATTATTGCTGGAAGTGCTTTGATTTTTTTATGTTGCTGCGGGGTGTGTTCTTCTTTTGTCGTGATTAATGGGTTGCTTGAAAAGTTTTTTGATTGGGTTTTGTTTCATTTGTCTGAGTGAACCTTATTCTGGAGATATGTGTAATCTGTAACAAGGATTTCATGAGTTTTATTTTTTTATGTTAGAAAATGATGTACTGTTTCAACAAGGTTGACGCTACCCTCGGGATTCTTGGTCTTGTTAAATTCAACATATGCTTTATATAGGTGGAGGCATGATACTTTCTGCAAATTTCATTTTTGTTTTTTTATTTATATTAAAGTTTTGTCATGTATTTTGATAACTTAAGGGATTTGCGTTCAGGAAACTTAGGGGTTCAAATCTTCTTGGATTTTTTCCATTTTCATTACGTCCTGCACTACTAGGAATAAATTATAAATTTTCTATCGAGATTTAATTATTCGATCATATTTTAAAACTCTATCTCTTGGTTTTCTTTCAGGATGGAGTCTAATATTGTCCTAAGTTCATTCCAAATATCAAATGCAACAGAACATGAAAAACAACCGTTGACGGCTCGAAAAAGACCAAGGAAGCCTCCTAAAGCTCCTAAACAAGGCAAGAGTATATTTTGGGAGCATTGTATAAAAAGGACAAGGAAGTTGAGCGATGATACCGTACAACAAATAGAGATATGCAAATATTGCAAAGTTGAGATCCCAACAGTTTACGGATGTACTAGTGGGTTAAAAAACCACTTAGTAAAGAGGTGTAAGTCAAGTCCGCTCTACAAAGTGAGTGGGGATGATAAAAATCAAACTACATTGACGAATGAGACTATGGGGCAAGGAAGTGTCTTGGTTCCTCACACTTTTAATAAAAAAAGATGTGAATTGAAACTGGCAAGGTACGTGATTTTCGATGAAGTATCTTTTAGGGCTGCCGAAGGGAAGGGGTTTGTAGAATTATTTTATGAATTACAACCGAGATTCAGAATTCCCAATCGAAAGAAAATTACAAGTATGGTTTATGATCTTTTTTTAGTTGAAAAAACTAAGATACAAAGTGTGATTGGCGACCTTAGGGTAAGTATCACTACTGATACTTGGACATCCATTCAAAACATAAATTACATGGTAGTGACAGCGCACTTCGTGGATAGTGATTGGAAACTGCATAAAATAATACTTAACTTCACAAAAATCACTAATCATTCTGGTGAAGAAATTGGAAAGATGGTTGAGCTTGAAAGTCGGGCTGACGACTGTAAACCAAGCGCTTTGTGGGAGGCAACCCAAAATTTTTATGTTCTTTTATTTTTAGTTAATTTTTTTAGTTTTATTTAATTTATGTTTTAATTTTTCTTTTTTTTTTCTGATTAATTAATTTATTATTTTTGATGCATTATTTGGAATTTTGGAGGCTTAAAATTACAAAATTTTTGATTTTTTTTTCAGGATTTTAGAAGTTCGGGCAGAAGCTTGTGCGTGCCCGCTCGTCACCTATCCCGCGGCCGCCTCTCCTCTATGCATTGATGCGTGCAAATTGCGATGCACTAAAGCGCAATCGCGCATTCCTTCTGCGCAAGACATGCGCAAACGAGCATCTTAACAGCGCAGCCCTACAACGCAATTGCGCATATTATTAGCGCTCCACCCTGCGCTAACAACCATCCCCAACTGCGCTCCACCAGAGTGCGCAATCGCGCAAGTCATCTGCGCAACATTCAAGCGCAAAAAAGAATCCCCAACATCGCACACTCTAGCGCAATCGCGCATCTGAACAGCTCCGTTAAGCGCAACATAAGTCCTTCAAACGTGAGAATCGCACTAAAGGCTCTTTTGCTCAATATAGTCTCTATCTCTCCCTTACACTATATCTCACGCACGTTCTTGCCTTTGCGAATCCTCCGATCATCCAAATTAATAGCATCTTTGGGGTTTCATCTTGATAATAAGCACAACCACTCAGAATTTGTTTCTCTGATTCATCCACATGCTCGCACTGAAACAGGGAGTCGCTTGGAGGGTTTGTGCAGATTTCTTGAATCGGTACAAATTCAACTTTTTCTCAAAAATTTGAAGCCGTGTGAACCTTCTGTCATGGGGTATGTGAGTTCTCTGATATTTGTGGTTTGAGAAGGTTTGATGGTCGTGTAGTTAGTTATCATTGAAAATGTGCACACTAAGTGTTTGTTGAAAAGTTTGGGATTACTTGGGCGTGAACTTGCTGTGCCGTGTAGTTGAGATTTTGGAAATTTGATTGAGGCTATTGATTTATGTTGAGTTATTGAGATATAATGCCGCCAAAAACTAAAGGAAAGGGAGCATTGTCTTCTTCATTTGCTGCCCCATATGATCGACATCGTTTTTGAAATGCCATGGCCGAGTCCTATTGTGTTGAGTTGACGGATAAGGAAATGCAGAAAGAAAGAGGGATGAGCCAAAAAAACTACGCGGCTCCGACACTAATTGAAGCAAGGAGAAGAGGTTGAGAAACATTTGTCAAGAGTCCGCAAGAGGCCGTTATATCTTTGGTTTGTGTATTTTACGCCAATCTAATGATCAAAGATGTGAATCTCAAGGTTCGAGTCAGAGGAAATTTGGTGGATTTTGACACGAGCACAATTAATACTCTCTATGGCATGCCAAACATTGAAGATGATGAGTATCAGGCATTCAAAAATGATCCATTTCCCAATAAACTTGTACTTCATACTTTGTGTCATGAGGGGGCGAAATGGAAGAAAAATACAAGGCAAGAACCTGTTACATTTCCATTTATTTTTCTTCGACGAGAAGCGAATAACTGGCATGAGTTTGTAGCTGCCAAGATGTTGCCACTGGGCATACATCGAATGTGACGAAGGCTAAGGCCACTCTTGTTTACTGCATAGTGACAGGGAAATCCTTTGACGTTGGGAGGGTGATTCAGGAGTCTATTATTGCTACTGTTAGGGGTTCATCGACTATCAGTCTACCCCATTCATCTTTGATTACTGAACTTTGTCAGAGTGCCGGTGTTGTGTGGGATGACACTGAGCAGCTTCTTGAGCTACGAGGTCCTATAAAAATTACTGGTGCATTGAAACGAGATAAAAAAAAAAAAAGAAGACGACCAGTACTTTAGATCAGTTAACTGAACCACCGTAGCCCTCTGAGCCACTACCACACTTTGAGCCAGCACCTCCCCATTTGGAAGGTCCTATGTCACTACCGTCGCATCCGGCCGCTGAGTATTCTACCCCTGATGATTCTAAGGCCGTGCTTGCTCAGATGAAGAAGCAGTGAAAGATGATGCAAGAACATATGACATATATGCATGACTTCACTGCAGCTCTCGCCCAGAATTATCCTCCCACAGTTGTGCCTTATCCACCTCCTCCAAAATGGTCACCTGATGATACTGCTAATGCAGCACCTTCTTTCCGGGGAGATGATGATGATGACGCCGAGTACTGATGCTCGGTGTCAAAGGTACGAGTCCTTTGTTCTTTTTATTGCTTTTAATCATTGAGGACAATGATCGTACTAAGTTTGGGGGGAGTAATTCAAATTTTGTGAATTTAGTTGTTTAATTGTAGTTGATGTTTTGAGTTGATTGGTTTAATTCTGATTGTGCTTTATTATTAAAATTTTTGTTTGAGTTTATTTGTTGTGTTGACGTGATAGTTTTGAATTAAGTTGAGAAATAGAATTGGATGCATGACCAATGATGAAATTTTCTTTGTTTTGTGCTATAACTGAAATTAATGATTGTCCACCTATTTAACCAAATTATGATTTTTGAAAAAATGAAACTAATTAGATGAACAATTTCTTATATACTCTGTGCTTAATGCTTGAATATGAATTTTGAAACATACAAAAATAGAAATGATTGAGGCATTCTTTGAAATTTTTGGGCCTAAATTTTATTGACTAAATTTTATCCTTAGTTCCCATTTGAGCCTACACCTATATTAGTACAATGAGGTACAAAATCTAAAATTTTTGTTGAAAATCATCGTTTACTGCTGATGATTATTTATTCTGCACTGATTGAAATTTGTATGATTTAATTGTGGATTAAGACTTTGTCTAGAACTAGTTCGAACACTCTTCGAGGCGAAATACGGGCAAAACTATGATTAGAGATGATTTAGGAAATTTTTTTGAAATCGTTTGATCCTTTCGAGCTACCTATTAATGAATGTTATCCCTAGTACTTTGTTTGAGCTTTATTGAAATTGAATGACATGCGTGTAAACGTGTGATAAACCCCCATTCGTTATTATTTCATGGTCCTACATTGACTACCTATATAGCCTAAAACACTATTTCCTACCTTTAAGAGAGTAATTTGAATGCAAATATTTTATATGCTCCTTGTTTTTATTTGTGAATATGGAATGGTGTGGTGGATGAATTGAAAAGAAAAACGTAGTAGTGAAGAAAAAAAATGGTTGAAAAAAGTTGTGAAAAAATTTTTGGTGTCAAAAGAGAAGAAATGATGAAAAAATGAAGTGAAGAAGAAGGGTGAAAGTGAATGAAAAAAAGAGTGGAAATTACTTATTGAACATATATTACTCCTTTTTTTGAATTCTTATTCCTTCGGTTGTAGCCATGAGCCAGGACTTTCGTTACAAGCCAATTAAGTCTTATTGACCGAGTCACAGTTGCCCAATATACTAGTGGAGAAGGGTTGCGAGAATCTAGCCTATGGATGATTGATTGACACTTTTAATTAATATGAATATTTGGCCAAAACACGCACACAATTTTCTTTTGTGAAATAACATGATTTTGAGTGTTTTCAATTGCAATTTATCCTATTGGTTGATCCTTTTCTCCTCTAATGATTGAATTTTTATTTCTCAAGTCATACTTTTGACGGAATTCCCTAATCTATCAATATACTCTCTCGAGCTATATTAATCTAATCAACAAATTGTAATAAACAAAGCTCCTTGTGTTATTTAACAACTGCAATTGAATTAACAATTTGTGAAATCCTCTAGCTTTCGACCTGGTGGACTATGACTATCAACATGTATCCAACTTCATATCTCCATGCAAGTTGTAGATCCATGGATTATATTATTCTATCATGTCATAAAATCTCCTCTCGGTATCAATTATAACACATAAAATCAATAAAAAGTTTATCAAACTCCAAAATTTCAATAAACACAATAATATAATCAAGAACGCTTAAAAACCAAATTCAATCTTCAAAAATAAATCAAAAAATAGTTTTGGGGGTAGGATCCCCTAAATCCCAACAAATATAAGAAAAGAAAAAGAGAAAACTAGTTGTGCGGTTCTTCAATTTCTCAAGTTTCCTCCCTTTTCATGTTCTTCTCCTTGGATGGCCACCTCCTCCCTTCAATGTAATGTTTGGAACCCTTAAAACGTCATATTTTCATCTATTTATAGTGCCCAAGAGTTCCTTCCATGTAAAACACCCAAAAAAATTAAATTTCCAACTGTGCGAGGGCGCTCGATCGGTAAAAAATAGCAGCTTGGGCGCTGGGTTTCTGTTTCTGGGGTAAATTTCAAATACAGGTGCGCCCGCACGGTAATAAATGGCTGACCGCGCGCGGTCCTGTTTTTTCCAGCGCGCGAGATTTTTGAAAAATTCATAACTTAAGTTCTAACAGTTGGATTGAGCTGAAATTTAGACAACATCTTTAAAACTTTTTGAACTTTAATTTGGACGGTGGAGATTTGATTTGGAGCTCTGTATAATTAAATTTGAATTTTTGACCAACGCTTCTTCATAATTCATTCTTCAAAAATCCATTTTTCTACAAAATTAACCCGAGGAGTGAAATACACAAGCATGCACTAAAACACATAAAAATAAAATGAATGCACACAAAATAGACATAAAAATATCACGAAATAATACATACAAAATACACTTATCAACATCCCCATACTTAAACCTTGCTCGCCCTCGAGCAAGATATGCAAAAACAAAATACAAACACAAACATAAGTAAGGATGATTCATGAGAGTGCACAGCCTCCGAGAAGTTCAATCCCAAAATAAAATCACCGACATGCTCTCAACTTTTCATAATACACATTCGGTTTAACGTGAACGTGTGTGTGTGAAATGTCATTCCAGTTTCATACAACTTAGACCAAATCCGTTTCAAAACTGCTCAGCAACCTATGACAAATTAGTGCAAGTTTCACTCTTCAAGTGCCCATTCCTTCCAATGACCTCTAGACAAAACCCACCTCCCTTGAGATAATGAATTACACACCTCCGGATTTTTGCACTCGGTATTGCTTTAGCCCCAATAATTACCCGCAAACTTAGCTATAACTAAGATAGGATTCAAAAATTTTTCTCTTTTTTGTTTTTTTTTTCTAATCCCCTCGTCTATAGCCCGAATGAAGCATCAACCGCATTTAATCCGCATACTTAGCCTTAAATTTAATCTTTTAGGATTTCAATCCTTTCAAGGCCCGGATGGAGTTGTAAAAAAAACAAATTTCTAGGTGCTCCCAAGATCATAAGTGTAAACTAGAGCCTCATCAAAATTCATAGACACAATCAAGATCCACAAACCACCTATTGTCGTGCAATGGTCAAACAGACAAAAGCTTCATCAAATCTTTCGTTACACTCCACTGGTCTAACACAAGTGTTTATATATATTCACAGTTCAACTTACAGTTTCTCATGTCCAGTCAAGAGAAATTTTTTTCAAAAATCCAATTTTTTCCAATCTAATGTTTGGAACCCTTAAAACGTCGTATTTTCATCTATTTATAGTGCCCAAGAGTTCCTTCCATGTAAAACACCCAAAAAAAATAAAATTTCCAACTTCTCGAGGACGCTCGGTTGGTAAAAAATAGCATCTCGGCCACTGGGTTTCTGTTTCTGGGGTAAATTTCAAATAGATGTGCGCCTGCTCAGTAATAAATGGCTGACCACGCGCGACCCTATTTTTTTTCCAGCGCGCGACATTTTTGAAAAATTCATAACTTAAGTTCTAACCGTCAGATTGAGATGAAATTTAGACAACATATTCAAAAAATATTGAAATTTAATTTGGATGGTGAAGATCTGATTTGGAGCTTTCTATAATTAAATTTGAATTTTTGACCAAGGCTGCTACATAATTCATTCTTCAAAAACTCATTTTTCTAAAAAATTAACCCGAGAAGTGAAATACACAAGCATGCACTAAAACACATAAAAACACATAAAAATAAAATGAATGCACACAAAATAGACATAAAAATATCACGAAATAATGCATACAAAATGCACTTATCAATTGCTAAAGCCATTGATTCATAGTATTTCTTGGTTGGTCTTGATTTCTTTGAGTGAATATTCTGTGCTTTGATTTTGAGTCTTGTTTGGTTTTGCTCGGGACTAGCAAACAGTTTAGTTTGGGGGAATTTGATAATTACATTTTGTGCACTTAATTTTTATTGATATTATTGGATAATTGTTTGGTTTCGAGCGGAATTACGTGGAATTTGCTGTTGTTTGTGTTGTATGCTAGGAAGTAAAGCAAATACTGAATTTATGTTGGAAAGAGTCAAAGGATTCAAGGAAGGGGCAAAACAAGTGAAGACGGTCTAATATTTTGAAGGAAAAATGAGGAAGACCAGAGTTGTATGCGCGCCCGCGCCTCCTGAAGTGTTTTTAGAGTGTTGAGGCAGAGAATCACGCGCGCTCGTGCCTTACATTACATGCGCCCACGCGTGTTCGATAATTATGGAGTTGAAGGACATAGAGTTATGCGCGCGTGTGACTTTTGAGGCGCGCCCGCGCGTCGCTATTTTTCTGGCGAAGTGTTTCTGTAATTTTGGAAACTTTGAGATATCTTTGGGTAGATTTTTGACGATTCTTGGGGAGTATAAAAGGGAGTTTTCAGACATAATAAGGGTTATCTAGCCGCCGCACACTACAAGACTTTAGAGAGAAAAACTTTGGGAGAATTGGGAAGAGCTTGAGAATGAAGAATACTTGGAACGAAGACGAAGATTTTCAACCGGACACGGAAGAAAGACTACAGCTTTGTTATTTCTTCTTTATTATTTTCTTTTAGTTATTGAATTATGTTTGAGACATTAAACATGATTTTGGTTGTTTTGAATTTTATTATGAACTAAACTTTTTACGTCTAGAGGTTGATGGAACCTGGTCAAGAAATGTTTATGAATTTTTGATTTTATTGAATTGAGTTCTTCTAAATTAATTGTGATTCTAGTTTTGAAAGTCATTTCAATTTACTGGCCATAAATTGATTTGTCATATTTATTTAGAATCCGGCACTCGGGAGAGGGGATTTTGAATAGGATCGATAGAATTCACACTATTAATTGTTTGTATGACTCGGGAGAACTTATAACTTTAATAGAGCCTAGAAAGAACATTGTGTTACACATATCATTACAAGTAGATTTTTAATAGGGATAATGGAATCGATCTGTAATTGATACACTCTATTTGATACTCGGGAGAGGGAAATAGTATAATCTATGTGTTCTTGGTTATTAATTGAAATGAACTCATGAAAATAGATTAATTAGGAATGAATATTGTCGAGACCATGTGAAATCAAAACCTCTAGACTATTTCTCTTCGATTGATAATCTCTTAAGGATTGTGTGTGTGCACGTGTTACAAATTTCTTTATTTATTTAATTTGTCAGCAAATCTCCAAATTTTAATTTTCTAAATAAAGTTAAGACTATTTTAATTACAAGTATTGAATATTTCATTTTACTCCTCGTGGTATCGACATTTTTTTATCACTATATTAAAACTTGACATTCGTACGCTTGCGAGTATTTTTCACCACAAGTTTTTGGCACCATTAGTTTTAAATGGCCATCTGAGCGTATGAGATTCAAGAAGCCAGTTGGATTGTATGCAGTGGATCCTCTCACATCCATCACTACCCAATTATCTGCACTGACTACACAGGTAGCTTCTTTGAATAAGATTAATGTTACAGATTCAGCTGGAATTTCAGCAGTTAATGAAGGATCTTAGTCCCTAGAAGAAGTGAATTATATTAATCCTAATGGCTACCGAGGGTATTGAGGCTATAGAGGTAATCCTACTCCCAACACTTATCACCCAGGTTTGAGAAATCATGAAAATTTTTCTTACTCTTGAAAGAGTGGATGTCCCGCTAGCCAACTTGTGGTTAAGGGCTTTGAGAGTCTCTTTATGTAAACAATCTTTGTTTAATATAATTTACATTATTTAAAGGCGTATTCTTTATCTTTCTTCATATCGTTGTATGATGATATAATATTGTTGTTTTGATAAAGATCTTGAATATACTATAGTGCAAGTAAGATGAGATAGTGATGTGAGAGAGAACACTATCATGAAACACATCTTATAGTCACTGTATATTCTAAACCGTTCCTAGTCGATTTGGGTCGTCCGTAATAAGGATAAGGATCGCTCGAGATTGAGACTAGCATTTGCGATGCCGAGTACCACGTTTCATTGGTAAGGAACATGGAGATGTTCAAAGCATGAAAATGGATATTCATTGGATGAATGATCGAACTACCCTATCCGGACTTTCCAAGTGGTTATCACTTATCGAGTGGATGAAGTCCGCAGTTTTGGTTGTACACCATTAGTACTTACTACTTGAAACATCATGGAGACTCTATATTATAAGTACTGTACTTTGACTCGTTTACCGACTCCGTGAGGGTCATCAGGTGTCGAGATTGGGTGCAGTCACGACACATATATGAGTCAATGATTGGTTGTCAAGGATTCACCACACACCTACGGGAGCGGATATCCTATGTGATCTGAGGAGATATTAGTGTGACAAATCTCTGGCCAGAGTACTTGATATGCTTTAGGTTACGCGGTTTCCTAGTTGCATATGCGATGTCACTATTTGATCTCAGATGTATTGCATAGTTATCGAATCTCTAACAACTCTCGATATACCAATGGTTGTTGATTTGATCGGGATATATGGATGAAGGGACCGTACTGTACGCTAACCAAAACTTACTGGTTCTTGCAGGCGCTATCAGTGATACCTAGGGAATCATGGGGCGATGTTGCTAGGCGCTCATACCATGATTCGATGGGTAAGTCGGAAATGATGTTCCGAGTCACAAGGAGTTGTGAACCCATGGCTAGCTGTATCCCTGAACCAATGAGGGTCACACAAGTAATGGATTTCTAATCCCCGTTGAGAAAGTTAAATTTAAAGAGTTAAATTTAGCGACAGAGAAGTTGAACTTCTCATAATAAAGAAAAGAGAGTAAGGTTTCCTAAAATGACATAGGGATGGGCATTTTTGGAAATCACTGAATTCGGATTCAAAAAAATTATCTTGACTTTAAAAGGTGCATAAATGGTTTCTGTGCACATTGGTGAAATCGGTTTATCAATTGGAGTCATGATGAATTTTATATTAATTTTTATAATAACAGGCTTGACTTGTTGGGATTAAGTTATGACTAATGGGCCCTAAGGTGTTAGTGTCCTATTAGACATATAAGTTAGTACAATACATAAATTATATATAGGAGTTTATGGGATTTTTGAATACACAACACATCTTACAGTTTTCGAAAATCCTAGAATAGTTCTAAGGAGAATTTTCGAATTCTGTCTCCCTTTCGTGAGAGAATTCAGTCTGTGATTTTTGAAAATTACAATCTGAATTGACAGATCAAATCTGTAAATCTCATCGAGAAACATCTGATAGATTTTCTAGTGCAATCTATCAGAGGGTTTAGTTTTCTATTCGTGGACCTGATTAAGGAGTTGATCCAGACATCAGTTCCTGAGATTTATAACAAGAGCAGATTTAATCTGTTGGAGTCCATAGATCAAGCCATAGCTTGAAGTGGTAAAATTATAATTGTTATTATTATTTTACTCAATTGTTTTAATCACAAAGGATCTGGCATCCATAGATCTGGAATTGTCCCAGATAATAAAATTTTAAACTTCCGCTGCCTTGGGTGCCGGATCACACAGATCGAGGAACAGCGTTCCAACAGTGGTATCAGAGCGACAGGTTGCTTTTCTGATCTGTGTGATTAAAATTTTAATCGATAGTACAAAATTTTGGCCTCGATTTTTTAGAAACAAAACAAAATTTTTTAGAAAACAAATATTAATTTTTGGGGCAACGGGCATCGATCGTCGCTCCCCGGGTCAGCGATTGGATCACTGCCTGGGGTAGCGATTATTGCTGCCCAGGGCAACACCCGATCGCTCAGGGCAGCGATCGTCGCTGCCCATGGGAAGCGTGGGCTACCCAGCCCCACATGGGGCTACCCGGGAATGTCCCGGGCAGCAATAATTTTGGTACTAATGATCATAAAATATGATTTTATGGAGATATTCGATATGTGATAAAATATGATTTTATCAGCTTATGGATATGAGATAAAATATGATTTTATCTGTTTAAAGATCTTGCCACTTTAAATTGCATGATTATCCATTATTTTAAATAATGGATAAAAGGATGATCAATTGCCATGACCAATTTGTTAGGTGTATGCTAGGTTATTTACATTTGAGTTTTATCATTGTTGTTGGGTTTTTATTAATGAGTTTGTATTCTGGCCCAATTTGATTTGTCAATTGTAATAAAAAGTGGGCCTGGTTTATGGCTCGTTCCCATCCCCTAAAATATGTATCCCTTACTTGTCATCAAAATTTATTGTAAATTTGTTAGATAGTGGGAGATAATGTTTTGAAGAAAAGGTGGTGGGCCCAGCAGCAGATGATGAAGACCAAAGAAATGTAAATTGGAACGCAATGTAATAGGATTGCATGGCATACAACATTTAACCTAGAATTGGACCTAGACACGTGATTAGAAACCACGCGTTGACTAGATTTGGGCATTGATCATCCTTTAATTAATATATGATATTAATGTTGTATGCATGTTTATAAAAAATTGCATGAATCCTGCAAGCATACAAAACATGGGAATGATGAGATAAATTTTCAAAAATAAAATCCCTCATTTTAAATATGACTTAAAATTGATATCAAGATAAACAAAAAGGGAATTTAAATATTGTTTAAATGTTCCTACCTTCCATCAACGATCAATGTATGAGATGCTACCCGCGAGCGTGGTTCGGCTCATATTATTGGGGGGGCCTGTTCGTCGGAAAGCTGTACATTGGATCGACACATGTTGTAAGTTGGGTGGAACTCCCATGGGATTGGCTCATATTATTGGGGATCCACATGGCGACCGTCCATCACAACTTAATATTGATGGATTATCTTGACATGTCACAATAAACAACGTCATATTATTGGGCCCTTATTGGACATGAGGTAAATAACATGGGGATTGCTTGGGAAGCAATTGAGCTCTACCTTTTGAAATTATGGTTGGCTGATATTATTCGGGACCATGATTTGTCAATTGGGCTCCATGTTCCCACTAAAGAAAATAGTTTCTCGTTTTCACTAGAGGGTGGTGAAATCGTCAAAATAGTGGGAGTGATATTCATAAAATTAAATTAGCCTTATTTTATGTCTTTATAAATTAATTAAACAATCATTGACATTTATCTGTTTTTTTTCAGTATATTAGGATGAATACTCGTAATCCACTTTCTGTTATTCTCGAACAAAACAAACTGACTAGCGCAAACTATACAGATTGGTTCCGCAAATTAAAGATTGTCCTGAATTCGGAGAAGATTTTCTACGTGTTAGAAAAGGCTCCTCCTAAGACAGCTACGACAGATGTTTTGCGGAGGAGTTGGCCAAATTAGATCAATGGTGGGACCATGATCTAAAGGCCAAGTGTTACATGCAAGCTTCGATGAACGATGACCTTCAGAGGCGATTTGAGGATGCGGTGAATGCAGCTGACATACATCGGCATCTCAAAGAACTTTTTGGAGCTCAATCGAGAGCTGAGAGATACGCAACTGTCAAATAGTTAATGACGTGTTGCATGCGAGAGGGGACTTCGGTCCATGAGCATGGGGTGCACATGATTTGGCTCATTGAAAAATTGGCATCCCTCGATTTGGTATTGGAGCATGAATTAAATGCCGATTTAATTCTTCTTTCCCTTCCTCCATCGTTTGACGGTTTTGTGGTGAACTTCAATATGAACAAGATAGAAGCCACTCTTGAAGAGATGGTCAATATGCTTGTGAATTATGAAGCCACAATAAAGAAGGAAAAGCCGGTTCTCTTGGTGGGTCATTCTTCCTCTGCGAAGAAAGGGCCCAATCCAAAGGGCAAGAAACGTCCTGCCCCACCCAAGAAAACTGGGCCAATGAAGAAGCCCAATACCAAAACTGCAAAAGTGGACAAGTCTAAAGATGTTTGTCATAACTGCAAGAAACCCGGTCACTGAAAACGTGATTGCAAAGAATATCTCGAGCAGTTGCGAACTGCAAAGGGTATGTTTTATATTGAAATAAATGTTTCACTTAATACTACTTCTTGGGTATTGGATACTGGATGTGGATCTCATATTTGCAATGATTTGCAGATGATGTCAAGAAGTCGTAAGCTAAGGATGGGTGAGACCCAGTTGAGACTCGGGAATGGTTCCTGAGTTGAAGCCAAAGCTGTGGGAGATGTTTATTTAATTTTGCAAAGTAATTTTAAGTTATTTTTGAGAGATGTTTTATGTGTTCCAGATTTGGTCAAAAACATTATTTCTGTTTCTATGCTTGATATAAATTGTTTTTCTTGTAATTTTGTGAATGAGATTTGCAATATTTACAAGAATGAATGTTTGATTGGAAATGGACAACTTGAAAACGATCTATATAACTTGAAATTAAAAGACGTTCCAGTTAATTATGTTGATAAACCGGTGACAACAATAAAAAGGAAAAACGATAGCGAAAACCCGGCAAACCTTTGGCATGCGAGGCTAGGTCATATTTCCTCAAAGAGGATGAACAAGCTAGTGGGAGAGGGCATGTTTGATATATCTGATATTAACTCTCTACCAATTTGTGAGTCCTGCCTAAAAGGAAAAATGACTAAAACTCCTTTTAAAGGAAAACCTGAGCGTAGTCAAAATCTGTTGGATTTGATCCATACAAATGTTTGCGGCCCATTTAGTATTGGTACTAAATTTGGTCACACCTAATTCATTACCTTTACTGATGATTATTCTAGGTATGGGTATTTATATTTGATGAAATATAAGTCTGAATCATTTGAAAAGTTCAAAGAATTCAAGGCTGAAGTAGAAAACAAGCTAGGTAAGAGTATTAAAGCACTTCGATCGGATCGAGGTGGAGAATACTTAAGTACCGAGTTTTTAATCTATCTAAAAAGAATGGGATTCTCTCTCAGTGGACTCCTCCTATGACACCTCAGCTAAATGGTGTTTTGGAGCGTCGCAATCAAACTTTGTTGGACATGGTTCGACTATGATGAGCTTCACTGAGCTTCCACCTTCGTTTTGGGGCTATGCGCTTGAAACGGCACTATTGTTGTTGAACAACGTTCACACCAAAGCAGTGAATAAAACTCCATACGAGTTATGGAATGACAAAGCTCCTAAGTATTCATACTTAAGGTTATGGGGATGTCCTGCTTACGTGAAGCAGACAGTGGGAGATAAGTTGGATAGTCGATCCACCTTATGTTATTTTGTAGGGTATTCGAAGAATTCAATCAGATATTATTTCTATCATCCTACTGAAACAAAAGTGTTTGTTTCGAGGAATGCCACCTTCATGGAGAAGGAGTTCTTGCTCGATAAAAAATGCAAGATGATGGAACTCGAAGAAATTCGAGAAGAACCCGAGATACAAAATAACGATCCCACACCTCTGGAACAAATAAATGACACGCCACTTCCTAGAAGATCCGAGAGGACTTCTAGACCTCCTATTCGATTTGGTCTGCTTCTTGAAGGGGATCAAAGTGAACCCGACATTGGATGTGATCCAAGAAACTTCAAGGAAGCAATTTCTGATGTTGATTCGAATTTATGGCTTGAAGCTATGCAGTCGGAAATAGACTCGATGCATACAAATCAAGTTTGGTCCTTGATAGATCCTCCCGAAGGAATTGTTCCAATAGGGTGTAAATGGATCTACAAGAAGAAACTTGGGCCTGATGGTAAGGTATTGACCTACAAGGCACGATTGGAGGCAAAAGGATATACTCAAAGACAAGGGGTTGACTATGATGAAACCTTTTCACCAGTCGCAATGTTCAAGTCCATAAGAATCTTAATTGCCATAGCAGCATGGTATGACTATGAAATATGGCAAATGGATGTGAAGACTGCATTTCTTAATGGAAACATTAAGGAAGATATTTATATGATGTAGCCTGAGGGATTCACATCTGTGGGAAGCAAGCATAAGGTATGCAAGCTTCAGAGATCCATCTACGGTCTCAAACAAGCATCAAGAAGTTGGAACCAAAGATTCGATGAAACCATAAAGAGTTTTGGTTTCATCAAGAACCCGGAAGAACCGTGCGTGTACAAGAAAGTTAAGGATGCTGTGACATTCTTAGTACTTTATGCTGATGACATCCTACTCATTGGGAATGATGTAGGGATGTTGTAGTCAACAAAATATGGTTATCAGGTAGATTTTCGATGAAGTACTTAGGTGAGGCATCCTATATTCTTGGGATACAGATCTATAGGGATAGATCTAAAAGAATGATAGGACTCACTCAAGCGACCTACATCGATACCATATTGAAGAGGTTATCTATGGATGAGTCAAAGAGAGGACATCTACCTATGTGTCATGGAGTTTCTCTATCCAAGTCGATGTCTCCAAATACGGACGAGGATATAGAGAAAATGACACACATACCATATGCGTCAGCAATTGGTAGTATTATGTATGGGATGATATCTACCAGGCCTGATGTAGCTTTTGCTCTGAGTGTCACGAGCAGATATCAGGCTAACCTCGGCCAAATGCATTGAAAAGCTGTAAAGGATATTCTTAAGTACTTTAGAAGGACTAAGAATATGTTTATAGTTTATGGGGGAGGAGAATTAAAATTGAAAGGCTATACTGACTCTAGCTTCCAAAGCAACGTGGATGACTCGAAATCAACCTCTGGATTTGTATTCGTGCTCAATGGCGGTGCTGTCTCTTGGAAGAGTTCCAAACAAGACACCACAGCGGATTCAACCACTGAGGCAGAATATATTGCAGCATCAGCTGCTGCCAAAGAGGCTGTTTGGATGAGGAAATTCGTCCAAGAGTTGGGCGTTATTCCTAAAGCTGTTGGTCCAGTTCTGGTGTACTGCGACAACACTGGTGCCATTGCTCAGGCAAAAGAACCAAGATCTCATCAGAAATCCAAACACATACTGAGAAAATACCACATCATCCGGGAGATTGTGGAAAGAGGAGACATCACTGTCGAGAGAGTGGCCTCTGCAAATAATATCACTGATCCATTTACTAAGCCCTTGCCAGGACCCTTGTTTGACAAACATCGCGAAGCAATGAGACTATGTTGTATGACTAGTTGGCTTTAGGGCAAGTGGGAGATTGAAAGAGTGGATGCCCCGCTAGCCAACTTGTGGCTAAGGGCTTTGAGAGTCTCTTTATGTAAACAATCTTTGTTTAATATAATTTACATTATTTAAAGGCGTATTCTTTATCTTTCTTCATATCGTTGTATGATGATATAATATTGTTGTTTTGATAAAGATCTTGAATATACTATAGTGCAAGTAAGATGAGATAGTGATGTGAGAGAGAACACTATCATGAAACACATCTTATAGTCACTGTATATTCTAAACCGTTCCTAGTCGATTTGGGTCGTCCGTAATAAGGATAAGGATCGCTCGAGATTGAGACTAGCATTTGCGATGCCGAGTACCACGTTTCATTGGTAAGGAACATGGAGATGTTCAAAGCATGAAAATGGATATTCATTGGATGAATGATCGAACTACCCTACTCGGACTTTCCAAGTGGTTATCACTTATCGAGTGGATGAAGTCCGCAGTTTTGGTTGTACACCATTAGTACTTACTACTTGAAACATCATGGAGACTCTATATTATAAGTACTGTACTTTGACTCGTTTACCGACTCCGTGAGGGTCATCAGGTGTCGAGATTGGGTGCAGTCACGACACATATATGAGTCAATGATTGGTTGTCAAGGATTCACCACACACCTACGGGAGTGGATATCCTATGTGATCTGAGGAGATATTAGTGTGACAAATCTCTGGCCAGAGTACTTGATATGCTTTAGGTTACGCGGTTTCCTAGTTGCATATGCGATGTCACTATTTGATTTCAGATGTATTGCATAGTTATCGAATCTCTAACAACTCTAGATATACCAATGGTTGTTGATTCGATCGGGATATATGGATGAAGGGACCGTACTGTACGCTAACCAAAACTTACTGGTTCTTGCAGGTGCTATCAGTGATACCTAGGGAATCATGGGGCGATGTTGCTAGGCGCTCATACCATGATTCGATGGGTAAGTCGGAAATGATGTTCCTAGTCAGAAGGAGTTGTGAACCCACGACTAGCTGTATCCCTGAACCAATGAGTGTCACACAAGTAATGGATTTCTAATCTCCATTGAGATAGTTAAATTTAAAGAGTTAAATTTAGCGACAGAGAAGTTGGACTTCTCATAATAAAGCAAAAGGAGTAGGTTTCCTAAAATGACATAGGGATGGGCATTTTTGAAAATCACTGAATTGAGATTCAGAAAAATTATCTTAACTTTAAAAGGTGCAGAAATGGTTTCTGTGCACATTGGTGAAATCGGTTTATCAATTGGAGTCATGATGAATTTTATATTAATTTCTATAATAACAGGCTTGGCTTGTTGGGCTTAAGTTATGACTAATGGGCCCTAAGATGTTAGTGTCCTATTAGACATATAAGTTAGTCCAGTACAGAAATTATAAATAGGAGTTGATGGGATTTTCGAATACACAACACATCTTACAGTTTTCGAAAATCCTAGAATAGTTCTAAGGAGAATTTTCGAATTCTGTTTCCCTTTCGTGAAAAAATTCAGTCCGTGATTTTTGAAAATTACAATCTGAATTGACAGATCAAATCTGTAAATCTCATCGAGAAACATCTGATAGATTTTCTAGTGCAATCTATCAGAGGGTTTAGTTTTCTATTCGTGGACCTGATTAAGGAGTTGATCCAGACTTCAGTTCCTGGGATTTACAACAAGAGCAGATTTAATCTGTTGGAGTCCATAGATCAAGCCATAGCTTGAAGAGGTAAAATTATAATTGTTATTATAATTTTACTCAATTGTTTTAATCACAAAGGAGCCGGCATCCATAGATTTGGAATTGTTCCAGATAATAAAATTTTAAAATTCTGCTGCCTTGGGTGCCGGATCACACAGATCGAGGAACAGCGTTCCAACAACTCTAACAATAAAAATGTGTTATATCCTCCTCTGGGATACAACACAATTAAGGGTGAGGGTAAGCCATCTTTGGAGGGCGTTGTTAGTAATTTTGTGCAGGAATCTGGTAAAATGATGGCGAGTACTGAGACTCGTCTAGATATCTTGGAGACGCACATGGACAACATGAGTGTTGTACTTAAATCCATGGAGACTAGCATTGGGCAGCTGGAAAATGCCTTGAAAGATAATAATAGAGGCCAGTTCCCGAGCAACACAGAGGTAAATCCGAAGGAGCAGTGCAATGATATCATGTTGAGGAGTGGGAAGCAAGTAGATAGAGAAGAAAGACAGTCATCTGAAAGGACTGAAAAAGCTGTAGTTGAAGAGAAGAAAGTCGAGGAGAAGGAGCCTGAACCTTAGCAGAAACTGATATACAAGCCTCCACTTCCATATCCCCAACGGTTCAAGAAGAAGACTCTTGATGAGCAGTTCTCCAACTCTTGGAGATTTTTAATAAGATTCATATTAACATCCCCTTTGCCGATGCTTTGGAACAAATGCCAAATTATGCAAAATTCATCAAAGAGGTGATGTCCAAGAAAATGAGGCTGTTAGAGAATGAGGTGGTGACATTGACTCAAGAATATAGTGCGGTGCTTCAAAAGAAAATGCCACAAAATCTGAAAGATCCAGGGAGTTATACTATTCCTTGTTCTATTGGTGGATCTCATTTTACTACTGCTCTATGTGATTTAGGGGCCAGTATTAATTTAATGTCAATATCTATTTACAGGGCCTTGGAGTTGGAAGAGATAAAATCGACCATGATTTCATTGCAATTGGCGGATAGAAGCATCACATATCCACTTGGTATTATTGAAGATGTTCTAGTCAATGTGTATAAATTCATCTTCCCAGCGAATTTTGTGATCTTGGACATAAAAGCAGATCATGGTGCTTCGCTAATTTTTGGGAGACCATTTTTGGCTATGGCAGATGCCAAAATTGAAATGAAGAAGAGTGAATTGTCAATGAGTGTGGAGTACAAACGAGTGATTTTCAATCTATTTACGAAAGAACCTAATCCACCCATAGAAGAATTGTGCTTAATTGAGCCGGTTGTGAAGCTAGAGGGATGTCAAAGAACTGATGTTGTGGTTGAATCAAAGAATAACACGCCTAATTCCATAAATAAGGCCACGAAAAAGAAAACAAAATTTAAAAGGCGGTTCGTGGAATATATTTGGCATGTGAAAGAGAAAGAGAAGACCGTCTAACACCGGTGAAAGTTGGGCTGGCGACTGTAAACCAAGCGCTTTGTGGGAGAAAACCCAAAATTTTTATGTTCTTTTATTTTTAGTTTATTTTATTTTAATTTATTTTAGTTTTATTTAATTTATGTTTAATTTTAATTTTTGCTAATTAAATAATTTATTATTTTTGATGCATTATTTGGAATTTTGGAGGCTTAAAATTACAAATTTTTTAAATTTTTTTCAGGATTTTAGAAGTTAGGGCAGAAGCTTGTGCGTGTCCGCTCGTCACCTATCCCGCGGCCGCCTCTCCTCTACGCATTGATGCATGCAAACAGCGCATCCCTATAGCTCAATTGCGCATATTGTTAGCGCTCCACCCTGCGCTAACAACCATCCCCAACTGCGCTCCACCAGTGCGCAATCGCGCAAGTCATCTGCGCAACATTCAAGCACAAACAACGATTCCCAACTGCGCTTCATCTAGCGCAAACGCGCTCCTCTTTTGCGCAAACCTTGCGCAAACAAGATCACCATCCGTACCTCTTCTAGCGCAATTGCGCATCTGCACAACATTCTAAATATAAATCCTTCGCAGATTAATATTGCAATACAGGCTTGCTCCGTCTCTCAAACTCTTATATCCGCTCACTATTTGGATTGTGTAACTCTTCCAATCAACCATGCAACAGCAAAATTTTGTTGGATTTCATCTTTGACACGAGCCAAATTCTCAGATTTCATCTACGCTTCTTGCTAAATCCACGCTTGCACAGAAACAGGGGGTTCATGGAGGGTTTGTGCAAATTTCTTGAATCGGTAATAAGCTACATTTTTTCTCTCAAATTTGATCCGTGTTAAAACAATTGTGATTGGAGGCAGGTTGTTTTGTATAAATTGCGGTAATGCGAATAGTTGATGACGTGTATTTAGTTAGCATCGAAGTAGTGCACGTCAAGTGTTCGATGAATTGTCTGGGATATCTTTGTGCTTGAACGTGGTTGTGCTGTGTAGTTGAAATTGTGATCATTTGATTGAGGCATTGGATTTGTGTTACTTTGTTGACTTATAATGCCGCCAAAGACTAAAGGTAAGGGAGCACTGTCTTCTTCATCTGCTACCCCATATGATCGACATCGTTTTTGGAATGCCACGGCTGAGTCCTGTTGTGTTGAGTTGACGGAGAAGGGAATGCATAAAGAAAGAGGAATAAGCCAGAAAGAGTATGTGGCTCCGGCACTAATTGAAGCAAGGAGAAGAGGTTGGGAAATATTTGTCAAGAGTCCGCAAGAGGCCGTTATATCTTTGGTTTGTGAGTTTTACGCCAATATAATGATCAAAGATGTGAATCTCAAGGTTCGAGTTAGAGGAAAGTTGATGGCTTTTGACAGGAGCACAATTAATACTCTCTATGGCATGCCAAACATTGAAGATGATGAGTATCAGACATTCAAAAATGATCCATTTCCCGATGATCTTGTACTTCAGACTTTGTGTCATGAGGGGGCGGAATGGAAGAAAAATGCAAGGCAAGAACCTGTTACATTTCCATCTATTTTTCTTCGACGAGAAGCGAATAACTGACATGAGTTTGTAGCTGCCAGGATGTTGCCATCTGGGCATACATCGAATGTGACGAAGGCTAAGGCCATTCTTGTTTACTGTATAGTGAAATGGAAATCCGTTGACGTTGGGAGGGTGATTCATGAGTCTATTATTTCTACTGTTAGGGTTTCATCGACTATCACTCTACCCCATTCATCTTTGATTACTGAACTTTGTCAGAGTTCTGGTGTTGTGTGGGATGATACTGAGCAGCTTCTTGAGCTACGAGGTCCTATAAAAATTACTGATGCATTGAAACAAGATAAGAAGAAGAAGGCGGCCAGTACTTCTGATCAGTTAACTGAACCACCGCAACCCTCTGAGCCACTACCACACTTTGAGCCAGCACCTCCCCATTTGGAAGGGCCTATGTCACTACCGTCACATCCAGCCGCTGAGTATTCTACTCCTGATGATTCTAAGGTCGTGCTTGCTCAGATGAAGAAGCAGTGGAAGATGATGCAAGAACATATGACATATATGCATGACTTCACTGCAGCTCTCGCCCAGAATTATCCTCCCACAGTTGTACCTTATCCACCTCCTCCACAGTGGTCACCTGATGATACTGTTGATGCAGCACCTTTTTTCCGGGGAGATGATGATGATGATGCCGGGTACTGATGCTCGGTTTTGAAGGTACTGATGCTCGGTTTTGAAGGTACGAGTCCTTGTTCTTTTCTTGATTAATCATTGAGGACAATGCTTTTAATAAGTTTGGGGGAGTAATTACAATTTTGTGAATTTATGTTGTTTGATGCGTTTTGAGTTGAATTTTAGCATATGCTAGTTGATATGTTTTGGCATATGTTGAGATTAGTTGTTGTGATGCTGAGTTAAGTTGAATGGAGTCGTGAAATAATTGGATGCATGGCCAATGATGAGAAAATTTTTGTGCTATAACTGAAATTCATGAATGTCTACCTATTTAACCACATTATGAATTTTGAAAAAAATAGAACCAATTAGATGAACAATTTCTTATATACTCTGTGATTAATACTTGAATCTGATTTTTGAAACATACAGACATAGATATTATTGAGGCATTGTTTGAATTTTTTGGGCCTAATTTTTATTGAAATAATTTATCTTTAGTTGCCCATTTGAGCCTTCATGAGATATATGAGTACATTGAGGTACAAAAATCTGAATTTTTTTTGTTGAAAATCATCGTTTACTGCTGATGATTATTCTTCTCTACACTGATTGAAATTTGTATGATTTAATTGTGGATTGAGACTTGTCTAGAACTAGTTTGAACACTCTTCGAGGCAAAATATGGGCAAAACTGTCATTAGAGATGATTTATGCAATTTTTCTGAAATCGTTTGAGCCTTTCAAGCTACCCCATTAATATATTTTATCCTTAGTTACCTTGTTTGAGCCTTATTGAAAATCGAATGGCATGCGTGTAAATGTGTGATAAACCCCCATTCGTCATTATTTCAAGGTCCTACATTGACTACCTGAATAGCCTAAACACTATTTCCTACCTTTATGGGAGTAATTTGAATGCTAATATTTTATATGCTCCTTGTTTTTATTTGTGAATATGGAATGATGTGGTGGATGAATTGAAAAGAAAAAGATAGTAGTGAAGAAAAAAAATGGTTGAAAAAAGTTGTGAAAAATTGTTGGTGTAAAAAGAGAAGAAATGATGAAAAAATGAAATGAAGAAGAAGGATGAAAGTGAATGAAAAAAGGAGTGGAAATTACTTATTGAACATATATTACTCCATCTTTTGAATTTTTATTCTTTTGTTTGTAGCCATGAGCCAGGCCTTACATTATAAGCTAATTAAGTCCTATTGACCGAGTCTCAATTGCCCAATATATTAGTAAAGAAGAGTTGCGAGAATTTAGCATATGGACTGTTGATTGATACTTTTAATGATTATGAATTTTGATCGAAACACGCACACACTATTATTATATTTGCAATTACCAAATTGTGAGTGTTTTTTTATTAATACCCTTAATTTTGATCCTATGCTACCTTGAAATGTCCTCATGATCTATGAATGTGTGAATTGAATTTGGATAAGGGTGTTTTGAAACGTGAGTTGCGGAGATTGTAAGTTTATGAGGTTATTTAGTTATGAGTAAAATTTTCAAGTGTTAGTAGGTTGGATGGAATTGAATTTGATTTTTAAAATTATTGTTGAGGTCATTGCTCCATAATATTTCTTGACTATTCTTGTTGGTTTGATAGAATGAGTTTTTGAAGTTATTGTTTTGATTTTTTTGCTCGGGACTAGCAAAGGTCTAAGTTTGTGGGTATTTGATAAGTGTATTTTATACACTTAATTTATGTACGATTTTAATTGTTAATTATTGGTTTCGAGCATGTAGCGACCCAACCCGGATCAACTACCTAATCAGAGTTAAGAGCATAATTTAAGCATGCATTAAATAAATCGCTGCAGAAGACTGAAATAAAAATTTATCGGCAGAATACAACCGGTTAAACAAATTCGATTATACAACCCAATCGAATAAATAAGCCTAAAGGGTAGAAACCTACAGCTAATCCTGATGTATTCACTGGTTACTGGCTACTCCAAGCTCCTGGTGCTCAATTCTGTACCTACACCTGCCCCGTCGAATGGGGTGTCCAGACATACAAAAAATATTGGACGTGAGCGACTACGCTCAATACATAAACAATGATATATAAAATATATGCAGCACATAAGTGTATTTAAAACAAGGTAAAACAGTATACTAAGAGGCGCCAGGAATATACAGGGCAGTGCCGGATAGCTAGTCTGCGGTGCCGCTCCTATATTCCCCTATCAGCTATAGCGTCTACTCCACCGTCATGGTCGGTCCTAGTGATAGCAAAACCAGGGGCTGAGTCTTCCCAGACACGAATCCATAAGGAGTAACTCATCACCGATGGAAACTTTCATGACTCGCATCGTACCAGATGCAGTCCAGTAAAAACATGCATGTGCTAAAGCCGTAAAACATGGTAAACACATAGCACATACTCATGCAACAAATATAATATATATCATGCTGGCCATCTCAGTCAGTACTTACGTACCTTACTACATGCAGTCCTAGCAGTCCCACTCTAGGTTCTCAAGCCTATCATCAGCTCTACAATGCAAATACCCATGCATCATTCATTAAGATCTAAAAGCCTTAACTAAGCTATTGAATACTCCTAAATAATTTAAGGAGACCATATCTATACATGCGTCCGTCTTTAGCCCGCTAATGACAATTGCCTCAAAACTAGGCCACAGCTCCGCTACGACGTCTGGATCACTATGCCACTTCCGGATTCCCCATTGGATGCCTAGAACTCCCTAGATCTCAGTTAGAAGGCTAAGGAATCGAGAGAGAAAAAAGAGAGGTGCGAGTTAAAAATGAAATCTCAGACCCCTATTTATAACCGAAGTTCTGAGCCTCCGAACTCGACTTCGGACCCTCCGAAATGGTTCGGATCCTCCATTCCTGACTTCGGAGCCTCCGTTCCTGTTCGGAGCCTCCGATCCTGACTTCGGATCCTCCGGAGTCCCATCAATGACCTCACCCATGACATAATATCTTCGGAGCCTCCGATCCGAGTTCGGATCCTCCGAACCCGGTTCGGAGCCTCCGAACCATCCGAACCCTCGGAACCTTCCCGGCCATTTTTGGGTGTCCTGAATCCATTTATGTACTCCGTTAACCCATTTGAAGTTTCCTTAATCATGTTTTACTAAATATAAAAATGATCACACAATTAATTAATCATTAATCGTTAATTATAGATACGGGTCACTACATTCTCCCCCCCTTAAAATATTTCATCCTCGAAATCTAGGGTAAAACCTAGAGAACATAATAGAGACCTTTGCTCGAGTATATGGTCAAAATAGCTTTCGACACACTTAAACTCTTAACAAAATTCCTGCGAGATCCATCAACGCCGAACCACTTTCAGCACTCCTCAAACCCCTTGGTTTGATTCTGAAAGCTGTTGTGTTTCCCTATGAAAGTCAAAACTTTCTCGGCACAAATGTATCACAACACTGATACATCCTTCGTCCTCAAAGCGCATCTTCTCGAGATTCTTCCTATCGAGTCAACACTCGAAATCTACGTCAAAACCTAACTAGTTCGCAACCTTCGTCAAATCACTAGATAGTTTCCCACTATCCATATGCAAACTTCCCACAGACAGGTAATACCAATCCCAAACACTGTCCTTGACTCACAAAACATGAATCTCTATTTAAGAGAATTCAGTTGGCATAAATCTATACCTTAACGTAACTGCTTCATACGATTCCCAGACTGGTTACCCTTCCCATGCTCTCCGTAAGTAAAACCAAACTTCTAAAGCAATACTAGGAAGTCATACCACCAAGTCTAGTAATAATCGCAGTTTATGTTTCTCGATCGACTCCGTGCTGAGTCCTGATGAAAGCTATCATCACTTGCCAATCACGGCGCTAAGTTATCTTGTTACCATCGGCCTGCGAATCCTCGCATCCATCGCAATGGTAATCATTGTGCCTCCTATGAATTTCATCGACTCGACCACCTGGTCACTCATCCATGAGTTCAAACGATAGGCTAGTCAAATCTCTCTATAGGATTTTGAGCCATCTTGGGACATTCTCCTGATAGTTATACCCACTTGCAATTGTTGTACCCATATCAAGACTAAGGCAAGCCCCTACTAAAAGCTCAACTGGGACGCTCCACAGCATACCAGCATATGGAATTGCTTCCTATTCCGTCTCGAAAACTCGACTGTCATTGCACCGGTATAACTCACCTCGAAGTCTCTGATGACACCATCATCACTAGATACTTACCACGCACATGAACGTTTTCCATTGCTAAAACGCAATATGCTTGACAAATAGTCTGCACTGATGTGGCTTGCCGACTGGAAAGAACAAAGTTGCTTCATCACTACCTTGCGAAGTCTTCAATTCCCACAAAAATCTTGTTGGACACTAAGTCGATCAACGACTGCCTCAGTCATCTCAATGACCTTGCGCACCACACGCTGAGAGTTAGTGACACACTCTACTGGATCTCGAGAATTAGATCCAAGCTAATGTCACAACTCATGATCAGACAACTGATGTCCCTACGAGTACACAATCCTTGTTGGAACTCAAACCCAACGGTATACTAAGACATCATCACAAAACACTATCCAAGGAGCTACCAATTACTTCGCTTGTTTCTCGTGTCAAGTTAACACCTAAATTTCCCATACAAGTCAATTGTAATCTTTTGGTAGATTCGTCTTTGGCAAACCTAGAGACTCCAAAGCATCACCTGTTCCGAGACTGTACCAAGTACTCATCTCCTATGCACTAAGCGACAACATACTATCCCAAGCATTTCTCGATTGCTATATCCTAATCATCACTGATTGGACTTTACTTATCGACCTCGTTGATTTACTGATGCTCATACTCATCAAATCATACAACCACTGATCATCCAACCTACATGGCTCGGTCAATATTCATGACTCAGCTGCCATGGAGAACTATTACCAAAAACCTAGTAAAATCGAATGACTGCATCGGATGTCTCATATCTATTTCTGACGGTGTCAGATACAGTACATAAGTAGTTTACTTGGCACAAGCCCTGCGCCAACCCAGCACTACTAACCGTTGCTTTGTTCACTCGGAGCGAACACTAAAGCGAACTAAAGCCCAAGAAATTCCCACGATCTATCAACCTAGATCATTTTCATCCCATGGAAAATTCCTACGCTTAACTTTTGAAAACGTCAGACAGTACTTAGCGCAATCACTGGACTCATTTATCCATTGCCTCGTTCATTCAGAAAGAACTCCACGGCTAACCAAGTTCAAAATTATACCTAAAGAATCCCAAAGATTCTTAAAGTCTTCGGACACGCTCCTGATTATATCCCTCGCTAATATTGTGCAACAATTCAAGACTGAGGCAGCTTACAACAATAACCCACCTAGACAACTACCAAGGCTTCACGGTTATAGGTCATGCTTCCCTCGCATCTTAAATAGTTCTGTACCATCCTTAACATTTGATATAATCCATCACAAATGAAGTCAATCATCATGGAGTAGTCCTTGTATTCAAGTCGAAGTCTTAAAATAGCATCCATCCAGGATCTCGGATAACTCCTATCACAAAGAAACCCTAATCACAACTCTAATGAAAACCCCTAGTCACCGCTGGTAGAAATCCGTCCACCTACTAGATCCACACATCTAGCAGTAACTTAAAGGTTAAAACCTATCTGCTCAGAGTACACACTTGTCAAGGAAATCCCTCCAAGACTGGTTCTCACAGCAGAATACTCCAACTAATATCTCTGGCACACCAGAAGATACCGAATTGTTGATATCAAACCTGATATCTAATCCAAGGTCATACCTCGTCGTGACTGTCTCCAAATCCCTAGACTGAGTAGCCTCCCCACCGCTGATCCTGAAGCACGAAGGCTCCCAGGTAAACTCTGAAGTACAAAGACTCCCAGAGTAGTACTGGCATAGGGTCGTGCCCCATCACGTCTAGTCATGGTCATAGTCCACAACTCTTGGCATATACTGGACCTGGCATCCTGATGAAAACCCATCATCATGAAGTCTCAACCTACGAAGGTCAAACATCTTACTGTTTTAAGGAAACAACTTAGAACAAAGCTCAATGTTCTAAACCGAAAAATATTCCCATGCCTCCAGATGAATCACCTCATCACTGGCACTAACTCATCATGCCGACTAACTAGGTCAACCTAGGAAAACACCTAGAGTAACTACAAGTCAAACAGTTACAGCTGGCTTACTCAAGATCTATGAGCTACAGTAGTTTGAACACAAATCAACTAGAAAAATGTCAATCTTAGCAAAATCACTTGCAATAATTCTTAATTGCTGGACAATTAATACATGTATCATTACTTCAAGTTATGTACAATTTATTTATTACAATCCCATGTAATACACAGTATTCAAAATACAATGAAATGTACAACCAAACTTGAAATGATACAACCAAAGTATGATGATTCATTACAAATAAAATACTGTTTTACAACTACAACAATACAATATTTAAACCATCGTACTAGTCTTCGTTTCTTGAGCATGAAATTTCTAATCGACACGTGCATCAATGCAAGCGTAATCCTGCCCAATATCTCTCGGCATCTCGTCCAAGTCTCTCTACATATCCTCCCGCAAAGAACTCCGGAGAAATGGCACGTGATAACTAACCAACTATGCTTTGCATCAGTGCCTTTCAGTCGACCTCTTCTGCTCACGATCTACCGTCAGCATTCTTCTTGTATTCATATCATGCTTTTGAACATGAAGTTTCCCGTGTGCCTACCAAAAGCATCGATACAAGAATACCGGCAAAACCATGTTCTGCATGAGTTTAATGACCTTACGTTCACAACCAGTCATGCCTTAGCCACTCAAGACATTCCCTGGTGAAGGTCTATCTGACAATCTCTCCAACTACGAGTGGAGAATCTCTTCGGACTGAAACCACATGGGTTATGACACATGATTCGTTCCAAAAAGTACTCAGATGTATTTGACGCGATATACTTGTTCTTATCTTCCAGTCTTTCCCGGCTGGAATCCATATGTTCTTTGATCACCCCAATGTATCGAATGATGAACCGTCCACAGTAGTCACCCTATCCATCGATATGATACTACTGGTGTTCTCATCACTGTTGCATTCCTTATAGTAAATACTTCTGCCGCAAACCTCGGCAATGAAGAACCAAATCGTCATTCGTTAGGTCTCACCGATCCTACAAGGATAATCCAAAGTCTCAGTACTATATCCCAAGTCTCTTTGCATGCCTCTCTGATACCAATAAATGTAGCGACCCAACCCGGATCCACTACCTAATCAGAGTTAAGAGCATAATTTAAGCATGCATTAAATAAATCGCTGCGAAAGACTTAAATAAAAACATACCGGCAGAATACAACCGGTTAAACAAATTCGATTATACTACCAAATCGAATAAATAAGCCTAAAGGGTAGAAACCTATAGCTAATCCTGATGTCTTCACTGGTTACTGGCTACTCCAAGCTCCTGGTGCTCAATCCTGTACCTACACCTGCCCCGTCGAATGGGGTGTCCAGACATACAGAAAATACTGGACGTGAGTGACTATACTCAATACATAAGCAGTGATATATAAAATATATGCAGCACATAAGTGTATTTAAAACAAGGTAAAATAGTATACTCAGAGGCGCCAAAAATATACAGGGCAATGCCGGATAGCTAGTCCGCGGTGCCGCTCCTATATTCCCCTATCAGCTATAGCGTCTACTCCACCGTCGTGGTCGCTCCTAGTGATATCAAAACCAGGGGCTGAGTCTCCCCAGACACGAATCCATAAGAAGTAACTCATCATCGATGGAAACTGTCATAACTCGCATCGTACCAGATGCAGTCCAGTAAAAACATGCATGTGCTAAAGCCATAAAACATGGTAAACACATAGCACATACTCATGCAACAAATATAATATATATCATGTTGGCCATCTTAGTCAGTACTTACGTACTTTACTACAGGCAGTCCTAGCAGTCCCACTCTAAGTTCTCAAGCTTATCATCAGCTCTACAATGCAAATACCCATGCATCATTCATTAAGCTCTAAAAGCCCTAACTAAGCTATTTCATACTCCTAAATAATTTAAGGAGACCATAGCTATACCTGCGTCCGTCGTCAGCCCGCTGATGACAATTACCTCAAAACTAGGCCACAGCTCCGCTACGACGTCTGGATCACTATGCCACTTTTGGATTCCCCATTGGATGCCTAGAACTCCCTAGATCTGAGTTAGAAGGCTAAGGAATCGAGAGAGAGAAAAAGGAGAGGTGCGAGTTGAAAATGAAATCTCGGACCCCTATTTATAGCCGAAGTTCGGAGCCTCCAAACTCGACTTCGGACCCTCTGAACTGGTTCGGATCCTCCGTTCCTGACTTCGGAGCCTCCGTTCCTGCTCGAAGCCTCTGATCCTGACTTCGGATCCTCCGAAGTCCCATCAATGACCTCACCCATGACATAATATCTTCGGAGCATCCGATCCGAGTTCGGATCCTCCGAACCATCTGAATTCTCGGAACCTTCCCGACTATTTTTGAGTGTTCTGAATCCATTTCTGGACTCCGTTAACCCATTTGAATTTTAATTAATCATGATTTACTAAATCTAAACATGATCACACAATTAATTACTCATTAATCGTTAATTCTGGATACGGGTCACTACAGAGCAGAATTATGTGTGGATTTTGTTGTTTTTGTGTTTGTAGGAGATTATTGAATTTATGTGGAAATAGAGAAGAAAAGAAGAGAAAATAAATGGGCTTTTTTATTGGGCTTGGAATTGTTAGCGCTTAACTTAGCGCTAACGAGAAGAACTCTTGAGAAAACGCGCACCTTTCTGTGAGAGTGAAGAATTGGAGCCAGAAGCTTATGCGCACCCACGTGGGATTTATGGAGCGGCCGCGTGTAATGAGATCTCGGTGTTTTAATTATTGCGGGAAGGAAAATTTTTATTTTCTTGGGCATTTAATGGGCTTTAATTGTGACGATATAAAAGGGATTTCTGAGCGTGAAATTTAAGAGAGCCGCCACAACACATCACACGTATATCAGAGACAGAGATTTGATTGTGATTGTGAAGATTTATGGGAAAAAAATCTGGTGCTTTTAACGTGAAGAATGAAGACGGAGATTGATAGACCGGGCACGGCGTCGACTACGAATTTGTTTTTTTTTCTTTTATTTAATTTTGAATATGTTTGGATTTTTTAATATGATTTGTTTTATTCAGAATTTTATTATGAACTAATTCTTTAGAGTCTAGAGGTCGGATGGAACCTGATGTAGACACTTTCATGAATTTTTGATTTTATTGAATTGAGTTTCTTCTAGATTAATTATTTTTCTAGAATTGAATGTATTTTCAATTACTTGATCAATAATTAAATTGTTATATTTATTTGAAATCTGGCACTCGGGAGAGGAGATTTTGAATAAGACCAATAGAAAATACACTGTTAATTATTTATATAGCTCGAGAGAGTGTATAATTTTAACATTGTTTTTGCATAGATCACTGCGAGTAGATTCTTAATAGGGATATTGGAATTGAATTATAGTTGATAAAAATTATTTGTTGCTCGGGAGAGGGAAATAATAAACTTAAGTGTTCTTGACTATTAATTGAATGGAACTCATGAAGATAAATTAATTAGGATTTATTGTTTTTGAAACCAGGTGAAATCTAAACCTCTAAACCATTTTTCTATGATTGATTATTTCTGAAAGTTGTGTGCGCGCTATTAAAATTCATTTTATTATTTTATTTTTCTGCAAAATTCTTGATCATTAATTTTTTAAATAAAATTAAGACTATTTTAATTGCAATTTTCATTTTAATCCTCGTGAGATCGACACTTTCTTCATTACTATATTAAAACTTGACACTCGTACGCTTGCGAGTATTTTTAACAACAGATCTGGATCCTTATAGTAAATAGGGAGTATGATATAGCGTAGTTAAGACTTTTAGAATAAAGTGGAAATGCATGAGTACTTTGCATTGTAGTGCGGACTGTAGGCTTGGACATAGTGCTGGTCTAGCTTGCCTAGTGTATGAGGTACGGAAGTATTTATTCGAGATATCCAGATGAGTATGCATGTATTATGTGTTTACATGTATTATGTGATTGCATGTTTTTATATGCTTTTATATACAGCATGTCATGACTGTATGTTGCATTCATATGCATATTGAGACTTTTACCTTAGAGGTAACCTGTAGTAGGGCGCTCACCCTACGAGTTTGTGGATGGTAGGATACGATAGTCTTGTGTCAGGTCATCATGATGGTTGGACACATGTACTAGTATCAGGTCACCATTATCCACTGGGTATATGAGCCACCTCCTAAGGCGACGGCACAGCGTGCTATATACCCTAGGATCGGTCTATGAGCTTGTTTTTTGACCTGAGTGTCTTGGTACCCAGTTCACTTGCATACATGCACGCATAAAACCGTATACTCATACTCTCGTACTGAGCTTATCATGCTCAGGTCCCGTACTTTGTTGTATCTGGACACCCTATTCCATGGGGCAGGTCTGCGGATGGATGATGCGGGTGGTTCCAGGAGGTCTTAGGCATTGGATGATCAGCAGGGATTTGTCTAAGCTTTTGTTTCCGTTGTATTTGGGATTGCTGGAGATCGGAAGCTCCGAAGGTGGGAACGAAAGCTCCGATCGTGATCGAAAGCTCCGTTGTGCAATCGGTGGTTCCGATGGTATTATGTCAGGCATGACGTGTGTGTCTGATCGGAAGCTCCGATCGAGTTCGGACGTTCCGATCACCCTATCCGAGGTCAACCATTGAGAACTTGACATGTGGCAGATAAGGATCATCGGAAGCTTCAAAGTCGGGATCGGACGTTCTGATCGTGGTTTATAAATAGAAGGCCGAGGCTTCACTTTCATTTGCCAATTCCAAGAATTTCATTCCATTCCAGTCTTATTTGAGTAGTTCTAGCCTTCCTAAGCTCAACTCGGGAGTCGGCGGTGCATTCGGGAGTCGCAGCGTAGTTGTGCCCAAGTTCTGGGGGCATCGACATCAAAGGACTGACGATGAACGCAGGTGTTAGAACCTAATGGGGGGGATTTAGGTTCAACTGGCAACTTTAGCAATTTAAAGCGATTATGCAAGTACGCAAGCGAAAGACTTAAAGCAATTAATAATAAGTGCGGTAAATAAATGCGTAATGTAAATAATGAAGTAAAAGGGATAAGAGATGTTTATGAAAGTTCGACGATAAATCATCTACGTCTCCCCTTCTTGGTTAAGATCGATTAACCAAGGATCCACTAGCACTTCGAACGTCTTTGCCTTGATGGCTCCAAGGATAGCCGTACAACTCAACACTCTTGAACTTAAGGGCTCCAAGGATAGCCACAACACAATTGCAACACACTTGGCTTCAAACACAAGTGTTTACAATAATCGAACAACCAACTCACGAATGAACTTATACAAACAACCCTTGATTTTGAATATATATCACACAAATATTTATTGAACTCTTGAAAGAGAGGATCTTGTTTGCAAAGAGAGATGAGAGTGAATTTTTGAGTTGAAATGACTTCAAATTGCATGTATTTATAGTTGTCAATCCGAGCTGGTTCGGAGCCTCCGAATAGGACTTCGGGTCGTCTGAATGATGTCTAATTTCAAGTTCAAATTTCTGCGGCTGATGAACTGTTCGGGTGATCTGAACTCATCTTCGGGTCATCCTAACGGCTGCATTAAATTCATTCCGACAAAATCTTCAGTGGCCATAAAGTAGTTCGGGTCCTCCGAACGTGTCTTCTGGTCATCCGAAGTATGAATTTCGTGGCTTCCGAGAGTGCTCCCGATCAATATTAAAATCTGAAAAATCTTTGGGTCCTCCGAACTGTCTTTGGACCGTCCGAAGTAGCCTTTGTTGCCTCCAAGCCTGTCATTCGATCTTTATTTAAATTCAGAATATTCTTCGGATCGTCCGAACGGGCTTCGGACTGTCCGAACCTAGGCAAATTCGAACACTTAATTTTTTATCTCCAATTTTTTATTATCAGGTCTTGCTTCCAATATTGTTCATACTCTAAAATATTATTATCTGCAAATTTCTCACTTTAAACTGTTAGTAATAATTAACCAAGTTTTGTAATCATCAAAAACAAAATATTTTGAGACTTGTTAATGCATTAAAAGAATTAATCTTATTACACGAGATTTGTATGAGTTTAAGGCGTAACAGCAGGTATAGCTTTGGCTCCTTAAAATTATTAGGGAGTATGCTATAGTCTAGTTAAGGCTTTTAGAGCACTGTAATGATGTTAGTATCATTTGGCTTTGTAGCGCGGGTTGTAGGCGTGGACTTTTAGCTGGTAGAGCTTGCCTAGTATTTGAGGTACAAAAGTACTGTTCGAGATATCCTGATTGAGTATGCATGTATTATATGACTGCATGATTTATATGACATGATTTTATGCTGCATACATTTGCATATTGAGCTATCTCGTTTGAGATGTCTATTAGTAGGGTTTTACCCTATTCTATTAGTGGATGGACTTCCATCGATTTGGGTCCGGAGTATCCACTGGTATTTTGGTATGGGAGCCACCTACTGAAGCGATGACACAACGTACTACATACCACGGCCCGATCTGTCTTTGTTATCTATTCCTTGGCCTCGTGTCTGTAGGCAGTTCACCTTGCATGCATGTATACTCATACTCTCGTGCTGAGCGCTTATGCTCACGTCTCGTACTTTATGTTTCTGGACACCCTATTCTGTGGAGCAGGTTTGCGATTGGATGAGGCTGGAGGTTCCAAGAGGGGCTAGGCAGTGGTTGATCAGCCGGATACCTGGATATGTTTTATTTTCTGTTGTATTTGGAGAATACAGTATTCGATTTGGTTGTATAAATATTCGTGGTATTTACAGATTCCTTTCCTTGGGATTGTATAAATGTTTATTGCTTCCGCAGTTTATTCTGTATATCTATTTAATTAAGTTAATTGCATGCTTAAGTTCTAATTAGTAGGTGATCTAGGTATGGGTCACTACATGGATTTTAGTAGTAATTTATTGATTTTAAGTTAGAATGATTTCATGGGTGAATTATTGGTTTAAGTTAGATTGATTTTGAAATTAGTGCTTAGAGTACATTGTATATGTAATTACATAACCATGGTTGAAGAGAGGATTTTATTAGGACGCCAGTTATTCCCATGGTCAAAGTTCGGTGGCTGAATCATTCAAAAGAGAAGGCTACTAGGGAGACCAAAGCTGATATTCATACGTGTCATCCATATCTATTCGGTGCTTAATTCAATTTTGAGGATGAAATTACATCTAAGTGGGGAAGAATCGTAATGCCTGGAAATTTGTTTACATAAAATCGCATGCATAACAAAGAAATTAATTATTTTTAAAATAAAGTAAAAGGGGATAAATGATGTTTTATGATATGTGATATGTTTATATGTTTTAAAGTTAATTATGGTATTTAACCCAATTATTTTGAGGATTATGTTTTTTTTATGGAAAAGTGAGTTGTAGTAGCTACACCTTTATTTTGTTGGAATTTAGGGGATCCGAACCCCGAAACATGTTTGTGTGATTGAATCTTTGCACGAATTGAGTTTGATTTATACTAATATTTGATTTTATCATGGTTTATTATTCTATGTTGAGGAGTAGCTAACTTTAGCATAGATTCGTAAGTTGTGAATTGCTGTCGAGAGATAGATACATAATTAGGACGAATGATAAAATACATGGACTTAAAATATGCATAGATATATGATATTTAGTACATGTTGAAAACCATAGACCACTAGGTTGAAAGTTATAGGAATTCAAAGAACGTCAAGCAATCAGTAATGATAAAATAATTAAAGAGATTTAATTGTTTTATTAAATTGAATTAGATTGGCATAACCTCGAGAGAGAGTGTCGATACTTCAGGAATTTCTGTCAAATCTATGTGTATTAAATTAAGATTCAATCGTCCAGTTCAATTAGGGGGAAGGTGAACTGAAATTCCAACAAAAATCCTTCTATATTATATTTTCTCAATCTTGAAAAGTTGGTTTTGTTATATGCATTAATTCTAGTTATTTAATTTGAGTTCATTAGTAATAAATTTTAGTTACAATCAATCATCAACTTTTGTTACTTTGGGTAGAGAAATAAAATAATTGAGTTATTGTGACGTAGTCCCTGAGGATGATACTCATACTCCATACACTTTTCTATAACTTAAGTCGTGCACTTGCGATAATATTGAGCATAAAAGAGAGATAATTATATTGATTTTACATGTTGGTTTTTGCTCGATCAAGTTTTTGGCGCTGTTGCCGGGAATTATTGATTAATTTTATTTTTCTTATTTAATTTTTCTACTTCAATTTTAATCACTATTTTCATCTGTGAAGTGCAGGATTCTCTTGCAGTGCATGCAACATTCACCCGAAGCGGAATTTATCCCTTTTGATCCTGAAATCGAAAGAACCTTTTGCAGGAGAAGAAGTCAAAAGAGAGAAATAATGGCAGAACAGGAGCAGCGGATGCTGAATGATGGAGATGATGAGAATAATGCACCACCTATCTACAGTTCAATGATTGATAGCGCCTTGCCATCCCTAGAAATGCCAGACCAAGCATCATCAGGCCAACCATAGCAGCAAATCATTTTGAAATAAATCCTGTTATCATTCAAATGGTGCAAAACACAGTCCAATTTGGTGGGATGACAATTGATGACCCATATGCTCACCTGACAAATTTTCTAGAAATCTGTGATACTTTCAAGATGCAGGGAGTCTCTGATGACTCTATTCTTTTGCGTTTATTTCCTTTTTCTTTGAGAGATAAGTCTAAAGCGTGGCTAATAAATCTACCTCCAGGTTCGATCACCACTTGGGATGATCTTGCGAAATCTTTTCTCACAAATACTTCCCACCATCTAAATCGATGAAGCTGAGGGCTGACATCACAAATTTTTCTCCAGGAGACCAGGAAACACTCTATGAAGCATGGGAGCGCTACAAAGATCTATTGAGGAGATGCCCACACCACCAATTACCAGACGGTCTTGTGGTTCAAACTTTTTATTATGGTCTTCCTCACTCTAACCGTACCATGCTAGATGCAGCTGCAGGTGGTAATTTATTACGCAAATCACTAGAGGATGGATATGAGTTAATTGAGGATATGACATCTAGTAGCTATCACCCTCAATCTGAGAGAAGTGCAGCCAGCAGGAGACCCGCAGGAATGCATCAAGTTGATGCATTCACCTCAGTAGCAACTCAGCTTGAAGTCATGAATAAGAGGATTGAAGATCTAACTCTAGGGAAGTCTGCGATGTGTATTCAAGAAGTGTGGTGTGAGAAATATGGTGTTGAACACTTCACGAAAGACTATCAGACAGGCAATCCATCGTATCAGCAAGAGGGAGGTATGGTAAACCATGTAGGAAATCAAAACGGCCCGAGGAATGATCCATTTTCAAACACATATAATCCTGGGTGGAAACAGCATCAAAATTTTTCTTGGGGAGGACAGAATAATCGACAGTATGGAAATCAGAACTACGGGAAAAAGCCTCAAGAGGAGAAGTCAAGTGATAAGTGCATTTTTTATGCATTAGTTTGTGATATTTTTATGTCTATTTTGTGTGAATTCATATTGTTTTTATGTTTTTTGGTGTATGCTTGTGTATTTCACTCCTCGGGTTGATTTTGTAAGAAAATAGATTTTTGAAGAGTGAATTACGGAACATCTTTGTTCTAAAAACTAAATTTAATTGTACAAAAATTCAAATCCGATCTCCACTGTTCAAAATTAAGTTCACGATGACTTAAAGCTGCTGTCAAAATTTCAGCTCGATCCAACGGCTAGAACATGAGATATGAATTTTTCAAAATCATCGCTCGCAGTAGAAATTTTGTACGACGCGCGCGCGAATAAGAGTTCCAAAATTTTGGTTTTTTGTTCTGCACACGCGCGAGACTTATAACGCTCGCACGCGTGTTTCGGCGTCAGATTTGTTCCGAAAAGTCCTTGTTTTGAAAGGAAATTAATTGGTATGGGTTCCGAACCATATAAATAGAAGATATATCATATTTTTGGGGGTTTCAAAGTTCTAGACGATAGACAGAGGCGGCGGCTACGGGCGTGGAGATTGAAGACGCTCCATCAGAGTTTTTTTTCTTTTTTTTAATTAATTTTATTTTTGAATTATTGTTTTTAATTATTGAGTAGTTTATTTTCAACCAAGACGACGTGATTGGGCCGAACAAATTCATGTAGAAAACTTGGATGTTTATTTGGGATTTTTCAGACTTGATTTTATTTTACTGATTGTCAGATTTATATTTGTCTTGTGAATAGCTGATCAACTAGTTTTTTTCATGTTAATCGATTCCAAGTCAACAGATGAGGTATTGATTTTGATCACTTTGATAATCAACACATGGTAAAACCGACTAGAAATAGAATTCGGTTTCAGTGTGCGGTTTAGGTGAAAACTGAATTTTCACAAATATTTAATGAACTCAAATTTGATTAGAATTACGAAAGATTAATCCGTCAATATTTGAGTAGGTTTGATTGTTCTAGAAATAGACCTTTGAAGAAGATAGGATAATTCATGTGATCTAAGATTAAATCTGAGTCTGGAATCAACTACATGTTACATGATTTGTTTGGTACCTACGTGCGTCTTGGTTGTCTCGTTTTAATTATTTTTTTCTTCAATTATTTTAATTCTTATTTCTTAAGAAGTTTTTATTTTATTTTCTTATTTTATTTAAATCAAATTGATTTTTATGATTTTGTCTAGATTAAACTAAATAATTAATTTTTGAGAATTGACTGCAGTCCCTTTGGGATCGATACTTGTACTTTCAGTCCACTTTACTATTATTTGATCTGGTACGCTTGACAGTAGATTCATATCACACCGATTTAGCCGGTCATCAAGCATGGAACAGATGATGCAGAAGTTCATATCATCCACTGAGACCGGAATGCAGAATCAGGATGCATCGATCAAGAATGTGGAAAATCAAATAGGGCAGTTAGCTAAAGCGATGTCCAGCAGAGAGCTGGGTACTTTGCCAAGTGACACGGAAAATAATCCAAAGGAGCAGGTCAAGGTTGTTGAATTAAGAAGTGGGAAGAGAATCAAAGGTGAGAGACGAGGCGAGAAAGAATCAGAACCAGCTATATTAGAGAAAACTGCAGGTAAGTCTTCTACTTCTACACAACCACCCACATCACAGTCAAATATTGTTATTCCACCACCCTTTCCTGCAGCTCTCAAGAAGGCCAAGCTAGATTCTCAGTTCGCTAAATTCCTAGAAGTTTTCAAGAAATTGAATATAAACATTCCATTCGCCGATGAATTGATGCAAATGCCCAGTTATGCTAAGTTCTTGTAGTAGATTCTCTCCAACAAGAGAAAATTGGAGGAGCATGCAATGATCATTCTAACAGAAAATTGCTCTGCACTAGTTCAGAACAAGATCCCACCGAAGCAAAAATATCCAGGGAGTTTCTCTATCCCTTGTGTTATTAATGATGTGCAATTTCATAAAGTTTTGTGTGATTTAGGTGCTAGCATAAACTTAATGCCATATTCTGTTTTCAGGAAATTGATCTTGGGAGAGCCGAAACCCACCAGAATGTTGTTACAATTGGCAGACAGATCTATCAAATATCCAAGAGGGATAATATAGGATGTGCTGGTGAAAGTGAAAGAGTGGGTGCCCGGTGAGCCAACTTGTGGCTAAGGGCTTTTATGACTCTATGTATAAATAATCTTTTGTTTAATATAATTTACACTTTTATAATGGCAATGACTTTATCTTTCTTCATATTGTTATATTGTGATATACTATTGTTGTTTTGATAAAGACCTTGAATATACTATAGTGTATGTAAGATGTGGTAGTACATGGGGATGACTATCATGAAACACATCTTATAGTCACTGTATATTCTAAACAGTTCCTAGTCGATTGAGCCGTCCGTTAATAAGGATAAGGATCGCTCAAGATTGAGACTAGCATTTGCGATGCCGAGTACCACGTTTCATTGCTATGGAACATAGAGATGTTCAAAGCATGCAAATGGATATTCATATGATGAATGATCGAACTACCCTATCCGGACTTTCCAAGTGGTTATCACTTATCGAGTGGATAAATTCCGTGGTTTTGGTTGTACACCATTAGTCCTTACTACTTGAAACATCATTGAGACTCTATATGCTAGTACTGTACTTTGACTCGTTTACCGACTCTATTGGGGTCATCAGGTGTCGGGATTGGGTACAGTTATGACACATATAGGAGTCGATGCTTTGTTGTCAAGGATTCACCACATACTTGCGAGTGTGGATATCCTATGCAATCTGAGGAGATATTAGTGTGACGAATCTCTGGCCAGAGTACATGATGTGTTTTAAGAAATGGTTTCTTAGTAGCACATGCGATGTCACTATTTGATCTTCAAGATGTATTGCATAGTTATCGAATCTCGAACGACTCTCGATTTACCAATGGTTGTTGATTCGATCGAGATATATGGATGAAGGGACCGTACTGTACGCTAACCAAAATCTATTGGTTCTTGCAGGCACTATCAGTGATACCTAGGGAATCATGGGGCGATGTTGCTAGGCGCTCTTACCATGATTCGATGGGCAAGTCGGAAATTGTTGTTCCGAGTCACAAGGAGTTGTGAGCCCACGGCTAGCTGTATCCCTGAACCATTGAGGGTCACACAAGTAATGGATTTTTAATCCCCGTTGAGATAGTTAAATTTAAAGAGTTAAATTTAATGAACAAAGAAGTGGGACTTCTTATTTAAGAGTAGAGGAGTAAGATTTCCTAAAATGACATAGGGATAGACATTTTTGGAAATCACTGAATTCGGATTCAGAAAATTTATCTTGACTCTAAAAGATGCAGAAATGGTTTCTGTGCACATTGGTTAAATTCTGAACATGCGGGCTTTGCTTGTCAGGCTTGAACTTATGACTAATGGGCCCTAAGCTGTTAGCAGCCCATATTATAAATAAGTTATTGCAGTACAGAAATTACACAACAGAGGTCACAATTTTTGAAAACCCTAGCTGTTTTTCTCTCTAAGTGGCCGGCCCCTCTCCCTCTCTGCTCGAAAATTCCAGCCTGTGAATTTTGAATTTGCAGTCTGGTTTAACGGATCAAATTCGTTAATTCTCTTCGTAGAAACTTCTGATAGATTTTCTAGTGCAATCTATCAGAGGGATTAAACTTCTGTTCGTGGACCTGATTGAAGAATTGTTCGTCCATCAGTTCCTGGGATATACAACAAGAGCAGAGTAATCTGTTGGTGCCCATAATTTCGATTCGAGATTGGAGGTAAAAATTTAATTGTTATTTAATTTTTACACGCACAATTTAATCGTAAAGTTTTGATACCTATTATGGAATCGTTCCATATAAAATTTTTAAAAAACTTCCGCTGCACCGGGTATCAATTCTGATTGATCTGATCACCGTTCTCCAACAGTGGTATCAAAGTCAGGTTGCTCAGATCAAGCAATTAAATTAATCGATTGTACAAAAATTTTTAAGCCTCGGTTTTTGAAACAAAATAAATTTTTTAAAAAAATAAAAAAAAAAAATTTTCCGGGCAAAACACGGGCAGCGATTCGATCGCTGCCCGGGGGGCAGCGATGGTCGCTGCCCGGCCCGATCCCCTTTGGGGCGCGGGCTGCCCGGGATCGTCCCGGGCGGCCCGGGAAAAATTTATTTTAATTTTTAATTAAAATTTTAATATGTTAAAATTCTATTTTTGGTCCGATCGATAATTGTTTTTGATTGGTCCACGAGGCGTCGGATCGAATTGTTCGAGTCCGAAAATTTTAAAATTGATTTTTGGATAAATTTGAATTTTTGGAAAATTTATAGATTTTATCCGTTAAATAAGATTTTATGAAATTAATTATTTTTGGTACAATTGATGATAAGATATGATCTTATGGAAATATTGAGTAAAATATGATTTTATGTAAAATATGATTTTATTTGATAAAAAGATAAAATATGATTTTGTATGTAAAATGAGATTTTATATATGGAATATGATTTTATCCTTTTTAAATTTAATTGCCATTGCATGTTATCCAATAAATTAATTTTGAATTAAATATTATTGGATAAGGATGATCGATTGCCATGACCAATTTTGTAGGTGTATGTTAGGAATTTACATTTGTTTTTATTGTTGTTGGATTTATTAATGGGCCTGGTTTACGGCCCAATATGAATTGTCATATGTAATAAAAGTGGGCCTGGTTTATGGCCCGTTCCCACCCCTTAAAATGTATCCCCTACTTGTCATAGTTATTTATTGTAAATACATTAGACTTAGTGGGAGATGAAGATTTGAAGATGGAGGTGGGCCCAGCAGACAATAAAGACTGAAGAAATGTAAATTGGAAGCTCAATGTAATAGGATTGCATTGCATACCTGCATATTACCTAGGATTGGACTTAGACTCGTGATTGGCAACCACGGGTCGATTAGAAATGGAATCGATCATCCTATATAATATATGATATTATCGTTGTATGCATGTTTTAGACTAAATTGTATGAATCCTGTTACGCCTTAAACGCATACAAATCTCGTGTTATGAGATTAATGTTTTTAATGCATTAACAAATCTCATATTATTATGTTTTGATGATTACAAAACTCGGTTAATTGTTACTAACCATTTAAAGTGAGACTTTGCAGATTAGATCATATTAACAATCAAATTCTTGGAAGTTACTTTGAAGTTGTAAAAGAAATGGACAAGGACAAGCCAATATTATAAAGCAGAAACTTGCAAAATTCACCGGGCACTTTCCGGTCAACCAAATCAGATCTCCAACAATGAAAATCAAGATCAGGATGTTCTCAAGCTTCTCTCCAAATTTCATAGCAATCCAACGGCTGGATATGGAGATATGAGTTTTTTTAACAAAGCTGCACAGTACTTACTTCTGCAAGGAATGAACTATGAAGACTCAACTTCAGAAAATAACTGGGAATGCTTCGGTTATTAAAATCCGATCTTCACCGATCACATGGATTTCTATGATGTTTTAAAGTTTGTATCCAAATTTCAAATCAATCCAACGGCTGGATATGTAGTTATGATTTTTTCAAATATGTTGAACAGTAGCTATTTCTGCAAGGAGCTAACTGCTGAAGTATCGGATTCAGAAGACTACTGGAATCGATGGAGGCATCCAAATCAAATCTCCACCAATCACGATCAATATCAGGATGTTACAAAGATTGTGTGTTAATTTCAGGCCAATCCAACGGATGGATTGTGAGATTCGAATTTTTGAAGAGTAATGCTCAGAACAAAAGCGAGAACGTGATTTTGCGACTTCCGAGATTTATTGGAAATGTTTGACTCGTTAGAATCAAATCTTCACCGTTCAGATTGAAGATCCAGATGTTTTAAAGCTTCAGTTTAAATTTCAGATCAATCCAACGGTTAGATTGGAAGATATGATTTTTCCACAAAAGCTGCTCAGTGCTGGAAAAAGAAGGCAGCGGCGCCTACACTTTGTCTCTACTCCTTGGCTTCCCAATAAACGCTCCAAGCACACAAATTCAAATTCAAATCTTTGCCAACTATAAATAGAGGCTTGCCAAGACCATTTAGAGACATCCCAACTCATTTCTTCTCTCATTTGCAAGCAATATTCTCTCTACCAAAGTGCTCAATCAATATTTGAGAGTTATTTGTGAAAATAGTTTGTGAGTTGGTTGTGCTATTGTTGTAAACACTTAGTGTGAATCCAAGTGTATTGTGAGATTGTTGTAAACACTTGAGTGTGAAGCCAAGTGTTTTTGTTGAGGCTATCCTTGGAGCCATTAAGGCCAAGTGTTCGAGTTGTATCGGCGCGGTGATCGTGTTGAGTTGTAAAGGCTATCCTTGGAGCCATCAAGGCCAAGTGTTCGAGTGCTAGTGGATCCTTGGTTAATCGTACTTAACCAAGAAGGGGAGACGTAGACGATTTATCGTCGAACTTCCATAAACAATTCCTATCTCTCTTTTACTGCTTTATTTACATTACGTATTTATTTACCGCACTTATTTATTTGATTGCTTAAGTCTTCCGCTTGCGTACTTGCATAATCATTTTAAATTGCTAAAGTTGCCAATAGAACCTAAATCCCCCCCCCATTAGGTTCTAACAAGTGGTATCAAAGCCATTTGAAAATACTTTTCAAATCTTTTTTATGGCAAACCTAGCGAGTGATTATGCTCAAGGGCAATCTACTAATCGTCCTCCTCTTTTTAATGGCATAAACTACGGGTATTGGAAAAATCGTATGTCCCTATATATCCAATCCGTAGACTATGACCTATGGAAAGTGACGGTGAAAGGTCCCTATACACCTATGAAAATAGTTGATGGGGTTGAAATTCCTAAGGGAATGGATGACTTTTCGAAAGAGGACATGAAATTAATTTCGCAAAATGCTAAAGCTATGAATATCTTGCATTGTTCCTTAGATATGAACGAGTACAACCGGATATCGATGTGCTCATCTGCTAAAGAGATATGGGACAAGCTAGAGATATGTCACGAAGGCACCAACCAAGTGAAAGAAACAAAGATCGACTTACTCCAACTCAAATACGAAACATTTGAGATGGAATCCAACGAAGATGTTGACACCATGTTCCGAAGGCTTACTCAAATCATCAATGAGTTAGCACAATTGGGAGAACAATATCCTACCAAGCAAGTTTGGAGGAGAGCTCTTCGTGCCCTACCAAAAGAATGGGATGCAAAGAGAACCGCCATCATCGAATCCAACAAAGGGACACTGCCGCCTATGATCTTGATCAACTACATGGGACCCTAAAAACCCATGAGTTAGAAGTGTCCACAAGAAAAGAATCAAAGAAAGAAGATGTCAAGCACAAAGGGATAGCCTTGACTACACAAGTCGAAGAAGATGACGATGATGACATGGCTCTCTTCGCAAGAAAATTCAAGAAATTCATGCGAGGAAACAAATTCAAAAAGGACAAGAAACCTGAGAAAGAAGTGACCTGCTACAACTGTCAACAACAAGGTCACTACGCCAATGAATGCCCACTCAAGAAGAAAGTGGACAAAGGAAAGAAGAAAGCCCTACTAGCTACCTGGAGTGATAGCGACGACGACGACGAGGAAGCAAACTTCTGCTTAATGGCTAAAAGTAATGACATCGTCTCTGACGACGATGACGAGGTACCTACTTACGATGAACTCTTACATGCTTATAAAGATATGTTTGATATGGTTAAGGTTCTTAGAAAAGAGAATAGAAATCTTAAAAAGGAATTAGAAACTAAGGAGCATGATAACCTTAGACTTAAGGATGACTTAGATCATTTAGAAAAATCTTTCGATAAATTCAATGTGAGTAGCAATAAATTGAACAACCTACTTAGCATGCAGAAATGTAGCTTTGATAAGGGAGGAATAGGCTATGGTAAAAAGTCTATAGACTTTGCTAGTCTAATAGCTAAAGCTAAAATGAGATCAACCCCTACTTGTTCTTATTGTTGCAAATCTGGTCATGTTAGACATAAATGCAGATCATTGAAATATCAATATGTTCAAAAGAGCTATATGAAATGGAGGCCTAAGAGTACTTAACAACTCATTAGTCGACATTATGAGATCAAAATCTAAGGGAGTTCAATATAGACCGGCTTAAAAATGCCTTGACTTGCGGCTGGTCTCCCTGTTGAACGTTGCTCTGTCCAAGGAAATAGGTTTTTAAAGTGGTCATATGCCCTACCTACTACTGGGAGCACTCTTGGAAAGTGGCGATGATGTTGCTATGAGAGACTGAACTCTTAGAAGTCTATTTTGTATCTCTCTTTTCTAACATTGTGGACCCAAAAACTAAAGGGTACCAAAATCAATTATTTTCAGGGAAACAAGAAAAATGCTCTCCCTAGCATATGGTATCTAGACAGTGGATGTTCTAGACATATGACGGGGAACAAGGATCTTCTTCAATCAATCAAACCAAAGGAAAAGGGGACTGTCACCTTTGGAGACAACAGCAAAGGAGTAATTGAAGGCATCGGCTCAATAGGTATATCTAATTCTTGTCTAATTGATGATGTACTCCTAGTGAAAGGACTTAAGCATAATCTACTAAGCATAAGTCAATTGTGCGATAGAGGTTATGAAGTCAAATTCACTCCCCAACACTGCACTGTATTATTTATTAGTGACAAATCCATAAATTTCAAAGGATATAGAAGTGAGAACGTTTACAAGGTCTCTTTAAATAATTTATCTTTATCAAATATAAAAAGCCTTGTATCCGTGAATGTTGATGACACCATTCTTTGGCATAGACGATTGGGTCATGTTGGTCCTAGTACCATCGAAAAACTTTTAAAACTTGACTTAGTCGTTGGTATGCCAAAACTTGATTTGAAACTTGATTCTGTTTGTGATGCGTGTCAATTTGGCAAACATACAAGGGAATCTTTTAAAAGCAAAAATTTTGTATCCACTTCTATGCCCCTTGAACTTCTCCACCTAGATCTATGTGGTCCCTCGAGGAACGCTAGTTTAGGAGGAAAGCTTTATGCGTTTGTCATTGTAGATGATTTTTCACGTTACACGTGGACATTGTTTTTAGCTCACAAAAATGATGCCTTTGAGTATTTTAAAACTTTTGCTAAACGAGTTGAGAATGAGAAAAATCTTTCAATAAAACAGATCCGTAGTGACCACGGAACTGAATTTCAAAATGAGAATTTTTCAAACTTTTGTATAGAAAAAGGCATCGGTCACAATTTTTCTTGTCCTAGGACTCCTCAACAAAACGGGGTCGTTGAGAGGAAAAATAGGACACTAGTAGAGATTGCAAGGACCATGTTATGTGAGCATTCTCTACCAAAATATTTTTGGGCTGAAGCAATGAACACTGCCTGTTACATCATCAATCGCGTATCAATAAGGCCAATTCTCAAGAAAACTCCATACGAGTTATGGAGGGAGAGAAAGCCTAACATTTCATTCTTTCGGGCTTTTGGATCTAAGTGCTTCATTCACAACAATGGTAAGGACAACCTTGGCAAATTTGATGCCAAATCCGATAAAGGTATTTTTCTTGGGTATTCTACTACAAGTAAGGCTTATAGAGTATTCAATAAGCGCACCTTACTTGTTGAAGAATCAATGCATGTTATATTTGATGAATCTTTGTTAAATATTTCTCGCACTAACAATGATGATATAGAAATACTTGAAGAAGAGATGGTTTCCTCAAGCTTAAATGATATAGATGCTACAGTTGAGGAAACACCACTTCCTAAGGAATGGACACATCACAAAGATCATCCTAAAGATCTGATAATTGGAAGTCCATCAAAGGGAGTATCTACTCGCTCTTCTCTCAATAATATTTGTAATCATCTTGCTTTTGTTTCTCATGTTGAGCCAAAATGTGTTGATGATGCTTTACTTGATGATTCCTGGATTATTGCTATGCAAGATGAGTTAAATGAATTTAAACGCAATAATGTTTGGGATCTTGTTTCTAGGCCGCATGATAGACCTGTGATAGGTACTAAATGGGTGTTTAGAAATAAACTTGATGAGCATGGCACCATCACTAGAAACAAGGCTAGGCTCGTAGCTAAAGGATATAGTCAAGAAGAAGGCATTGATTATGATGAGACTTATGCTCCTGTTGCCCGTCTTGAATCCATTCGTATGTTACTTGCTTTTGCATGCTCTAGAAATTTTAAATTATTTCAGATGGATGTTAAAAGTGCTTTCTTGAATGGTGATTTGAAAGAAGAGGTCTATATTGAACAACCTGATGGCTTTGTTGATAATTTGTTATCTGATCACGTATATAGACTCAACAAAGCTTTGTATGGATTGAAACAAGCTCCTCGAGCTTGGTATGAAAAACTCTCTTCTTTCCTTATTACCAATGGCTTTACTAGAGGAATTGTTGATATTACTTTGTTTACCAAACATGACAAAGATGATTTATTAATTGTGCAAATTTATGTTGATGACATAATTTTTGGTTCTACTAATGAAACTCTTTGTCAAGAATTCTCTAAGTTGATGCAGGAACACTTCGAGATGAGTATGATGGGGGAACTTAACTATTTCCTCGGATTACAAATCAAACAGTGCAAGGATGGGTTCTTTGTGAACCAAAGCAAATACATCAAAGAGATTCTAAAGAAGTTTGGAATGGAGAACACAAAATCATCATCCACACCGATGAGCACAGCAATCAGACTCGACAAGGATGAAAATGGTAAAACTGTAGATCAATCTTCCTTTCGTAGTATGATTGGCTCCTTATTATATGCTACTGCTAGTAGACCGGACATTATGTTTAGTGTTTGCTTGTGTGCACGATTTCAATCATGTCCAAAGGAATCACATTTGTTCGCCTTAAAACGCATTTTCAAATATCTTTCAAATACTCCAAATCTCGGCTTGTGGTATTCGAAAAATTCTTTCTTTGATTTAAAATCTTATTGCGATGCCGACTTTGGTGGATATAAGGTGGACCGGAAAAGCACTAGTGGAACCTGTTTCTTTTTAGGAAACTGTTTGGTTTCTTGGTTTTCCAAAAAGCAAAACTGTGTTGCGTTATCAACGACCGAAGCCGAATATATGGCTGCCGGTAGTTGTTGTGCGCAAATTCTTTGGATGAAGCATCAATTGCTCGACTATGGCGTCTCTTTTTCAAAAATCCCTATTTTCTGTGACAACACTAGCGCCATATGTCTTACAAAGAATCCGATTCAACATTCGCGCACCAAACATATTGACATTCGTCATCATTTTATTCGTGACCACATCGAACGAAATGAAGTTGAACTTCAATATGTTGACACTAAAAATCAAATTGCCGATATTTTTACAAAACCACTAGATGAAAATACTTTTATTCGTTTGCGTGGTGAACTTGGCATGATTGAGTTGTAATCACTTGTGGACATAAATAAATTTAATGTCATATTAAGGGGGAGCTTAATATAAAATTTGAGCAACTTAATTTTGGATAATACAAATTAATTGTATTTATTCAAAGTTATAAAGCTCACATTTTATGTGAAATTTATGTGTTGCTTTTTAGAAATCATATTTAATTATCATGTTTTGTATTTATTTTTCCAGTCTTTTTGATTATCACAAAAAGGGGGAGAATTAGTTTGGTTAAATACTTTAACTAAGGGGGAGAGTTAGTTTGCTTAAATGCATAGAGAATAAAAAAATTGGTTATTTGATAAACAAACTCTTCTTAACTAATTGTTTAATTTAGGAGGAGTTTTATTCATGCAATTATATTGTGCAAATTTAAATTATTTATTTAATTGTACATTTATTTCTCCTATTTAACCAAGTTTTGTGATCATCAAAAAGGGGGAGATTGTTACGCCTTAAACGCATACAAATCTCGTGTTATGAGATTAATGTTTTTAATGCATTAACAAATCTCATATTATTATGTTTTGATGATTACAAAACTCGGTTAATTGTTACTAACCATTTAAAGTGAGACTTTGCAGATTAGATCATATTAACAATCAAATTCTTGGAAGTTACTTTGAAGTTGTAAAAGAAATGGACAAGGACAAGCCAATATTATAAAGCAGAAACTTGCAAAATTCACCGGGCACTTTCCGGTCAACCAAATCAGATCTCCAACAATGAAAATCAAGATCAGGATGTTCTCAAGCTTCTCTCCAAATTTCATAGCAATCCAACGGCTGGATATGGAGATATGAGTTTTTTTAACAAAGCTGCACAGTACTTACTTCTGCAAGGAATGAACTATGAAGACTCAACTTCAGAAAATAACTGGGAATGCTTCGGTTATTAAAATCCGATCTTCACCGATCACATGGATTTCTATGATGTTTTAAAGTTTGTATCCAAATTTCAAATCAATCCAACGGCTGGATATGTAGTTATGATTTTTTCAAATATGTTGAACAGTAGCTATTTCTGCAAGGAGCTAACTGCTGAAGTATCGGATTCAGAAGACTACTGGAATCGATGGAGGCATCCAAATCAAATCTCCACCAATCACGATCAATATCAGGATGTTACAAAGATTGTGTGTTAATTTCAGGCCAATCCAACGGATGGATTGTGAGATTCGAATTTTTGAAGAGTAATGCTCAGAACAAAAGCGAGAACGTGATTTTGCGACTTCCGAGATTTATTGGAAATGTTTGACTCGTTAGAATCAAATCTTCACCGTTCAGATTGAAGATCCAGATGTTTTAAAGCTTCAGTTTAAATTTCAGATCAATCCAACGGTTAGATTGGAAGATATGATTTTTCCACAAAAGCTGCTCAGTGCTGGAAAAAGAAGGCAGCGGCGCCTACACTTTGTCTCTACTCCTTGGCTTCCCAATAAACGCTCCAAGCACACAAATTCAAATTCAAATCTTTGCCAACTATAAATAGAGGCTTGCCAAGACCATTTAGAGACATCCCAACTCATTTCTTCTCTCATTTGCAAGCAATATTCTCTCTACCAAAGTGCTCAATCAATATTTGAGAGTTATTTGTGAAAATAGTTTGTGAGTTGGTTGTGCTATTGTTGTAAACACTTAGTGTGAATCCAAGTGTATTGTGAGATTGTTGTAAACACTTGAGTGTGAAGCCAAGTGTTTTTGTTGAGGCTATCCTTGGAGCCATTAAGGCCAAGTGTTCGAGTTGTATCGGCGCGGTGATCGTGTTGAGTTGTAAAGGCTATCCTTGGAGCCATCAAGGCCAAGTGTTCGAGTGCTAGTGGATCCTTGGTTAATCGTACTTAACCAAGAAGGGGAGACGTAGACGATTTATCGTCGAACTTCCATAAACAATTCCTATCTCTCTTTTACTGCTTTATTTACATTACGTATTTATTTACCGCACTTATTTATTTGATTGCTTAAGTCTTCCGCTTGCGTACTTGCATAATCATTTTAAATTGCTAAAGTTGCCAATAGAACCTAAATCCCCCCCCATTAGGTTCTAACAAATCCCGCAAGCATACAAATTTTTAAATGATGAGACAAATTTTCAAAATTAAAATTCCTCATTTTAAATATGATTTAAAATTGATATCAAGATAAATAAAGGAAATTTAAATATTGTTTAAATGTTCCTACCTTCCATCAACGATCAATGTATGAGATGCTACCCGCAGATACGGTCCGGCTCATATTATTGGGGGGGGCCGTTCGTCGGAAAGCTGTACATTGGATCGACACATGTTGTAAGTTGGGTGGAACTCCCATGGGATCGGCTCATATTATTGGGGGATCCACATGGCGACCGTCCATCACAACTTAATATTGATGGGTCATCTTGACATGTCACAATAAACGGCGTCATATTATTGGGCCCTTATTGGACATGAGGTAAAAACGTGGAGGTTGCTTTGGAAGAAATTGGGCTCTACCTTTTGAAAATTATGGTTGGCTGATATTATTCGGGACCATAGTTTGTCAATTGGACTCCATGTTCCCACTAAGGAAAACAGTTTTCCGTTTTCACTAGAGGGTAGTGAAATCGTTAAAATAGTGGGAGTGAGATTCATAAAATAAATTTCGCCTATTTTATGTCTTAGTAAATTAATTAAACAATCACTGATTATTGTCTGTTTCTTTTCAGTATTTCATTAAGATGAATTCGCGCAATCCACTATTCTCTATTCTCGAACAAAATAAACTGACTGGCGCAAAATATACGGAATGGTTCCGTAAGTTGAAGATTGTCTTGACCTCGGAGAAAATGCTCTACGTGTTAGAAAAATCTCCTCCGAAGGAAGCACCAGCTGATATAAGTCCAGAAGAGTTGGCCAAACTTGATACATGGTAGGACCATGATATCAAGGCCAAATGCTATATGCAAGCCTCGATGTCTGATGAACTCCAGATTTATTTGAGAGATGTTTTATTTGTTCCAGATTTGATTAAAAACATTATTTCTGTTTCTATGCTTGATAGAGATGGTTTTTCTTGCAATTTTGTGAATGAGATTTGCAATATTTACAAGAATGAATGTTTGATTGGAAATGGACAACTTGAAAACGATCTATATAACTTAAAATTAAAAGACGTTCCAATAAATTATGTTGATAAACCGATAACAACGAACAAAAGGAAAATCGATAGTCAAAACCCGGCAAACCTTTGGCATGCTAGGCTAGGTCATATTTCCTCAAGGAGGATGAACAAGCTAGTGGGAGAGGGCATGTTTGATATGTCTGATATTAACTCTCTACCTACTTGTGAGTCCTGCCTGAAAGGAAAAATGACTAAATCTCCTTTTAAGGGGAAACCTGAGCGTAGTCAAAATCTGTTGGATTTGATCCATACAGATGTTTGTGGTCCATTTAGAATTGGTACTCAATTTGGCCACACCTACTTCATTACCTTTACTGATGATTATTCAAGGTATGGGTATTTATATTTAATGAAATATAAGTCTGAAGCATTTGAAAAGTTCAAAGAATTCAAGGCTGAAGTAGAAAACAAGCTAGGTAAAAGTATTAAAGCACTTCGATTGGATCGAGGTGGAGAATACTTAAGTACCGAGTTTTTGGACTATCTGAAAGAGAATGGGATTCTCTCTCAGTGGACTCCTCCTATGACACCTCAGCTGAATGGTGTATCGGAGCGTCATAATTGAACTTTGTTGGACATGGTTCGATCCATGATGAGCTTCACTGAGCTTCCACCTTCGTTTTGGGGCTACGCGCTTGAAACGGTGGTGTTGTTGTTGTACAACGTCCACACCAAAGCAGTGGATAAAACACCATACGAGTTATGGAATGGCAAAGCTCCTAAGTATTCGAACTTGAGGATTTGGGGATGTCCTGCTTACGTGAAGCAGACAGTGGGAGATAAGTTGGATAGTCGATCCACCTTATGTTATTTTGTAGGGTATCCGAAGAATTCAATCGGATATTATTTCTATCATCCTACTGAAACAAAAGTGTTTGTTTCAAGGAATGCCACCTTCTTGGAGAAGGAGTTCTTATTGGATAAGAAAGGCGAGATGATGGAACTCGAAGAAATTCGAGAAGAACCCGAAATACAAAATAATGATCCTACACCTCAGAAACCAATGATGGACACGCCTATACCTAGAAGATCCGAGAGGACTTCTAGACCTCCTATTCGATATGGTCTTCTTCTTGAAGGGGATCAAGATGAACCCGATGTTGGATGTGATCCAAGAAACTTCAAGGAAGCAATTTCTGATGCGGATTCAAATTTATGGCTTGAAGCTATGCAGTCGGAAATAGATTCGATGCATACAAATCAAGTTTGGTCTTTAGTAGATCCTCCCGATGGAATTGTTCCAATAGGGTGTAAATGGATCTACAAGAGAAAGCTTGGGCCTGATGGTAAGGTATTGACCTACAAGGCACGATTGGTGGCGAAAGGTTATACTCAAAGACAAGGAGTTGACTATGATGAAACCTTTTCACCAGTTGCAATGTTCAAGTCCATAAGAATCCTTATTGACATAGCTGCTTGGTATGACTATGAGATATGGCAAATGGATATGAAGACTGCATTTCTTAATGAAAACATTAAGGAAGAGATCTATATGATGCAGCCTGAGGGATACACATCCATGGGAAGCGAGCATAAGGTATGCAAGCTTCAGAGATCAATCTATGGTCTCAAACAAGCATCAAGAAGTTGGAACCAGAAATTTGATGAAACAATAAAGGATTTTGGTTTCATCAAGAATCCGGAGGAACCGTGCGTGTACAAGAAAGTAGTTAAGGATGCTGTGACATTCTTAGTACTTTATGTTGATGACATCCTACTCATTGGAAATGATGTAGGGATGTTGCAGTCAACAAAGATATGGTTATCAGGTAGATTCTCGATTAAGGATTTGGGTGAGGCATCCTATATTCTAGGGATACAGATCTATAGAGATAGATCTAAGAGAATGATAGGACTCACTCAAGCAACCTACATCGACACCATATTGAAAAGGTTTTCAATGGATGGGTCCAAGAGAGGACATCTACCTATGTGTCATGGAGTTTCTCTATCCAAGTCTATGTGTCCCAAGACTGATGAAGAGATAGAGAAAATGACACATGTACCATATGCGTCAGCCATAGGTAGTATCATGTATGGGATGATATCTACCAGATCGGATGTAGCATTTGCTCTGAGTGTCACGAGCAGATATCAAGCTAATCCCGGTCAAATGCATTGAAAAGCCATGAAGGACATTCTTAAGTACTTACGAAGGAATAAGAATATGTTCATGGTATATGGAGGAAGAGAACTGAAATTGGAAGGCTATACCGACTCTAGCTTCCAAAGTGACGTGGATGACTCGAAGTCAACCTCTGGATTTGTGTTCATGCTCAATGGCGGTGCTGTCTCTTGGAAGAGTTCCAAGCAGGACACCACAGCGGATTCCATCACTGAGGCAGAATACATTGCGGCATCAGCTGCTGCTAAAGAGGCCGTTTGGATGAGGAATTTCGTCCAAGAGTTGGGCGTCATTCCTGAAGTTGTTGGTCCAGTCCCGGTGTACTGTGACAACACGGGTGCCGTTGCTCAGGCAAAGGAACCAAGGTCTCATCAAAGATCCAAACACGTACTGAGGAAATACCACATCATCCGGGAGATCGTGGAAAGAGGAGACATCACTGTCGAGAGAGTGGCCTCTGCAGACAATATCGCTGATCCACTTACTAAGCCCTTGCCAGGACCATTATTTGACAAACATCGCGAAGCAATGGGACTGCGTAGTATGACTAGTTGGCATTAAGGCAAGTGGGAGATTGAAAGAGTGGGTGCCCGGTGAGCCAACTTGTGGCTAAGGGCTTTTATGACTCTATGTATAAACAATCTTTTGTTTAATATAATTTACACTTTTATAATGGCAATGACTTTATCTTTCTTCATATTGTTATATTGTGATATACTATTATTGTTTTGATAAAGACCTTGAATATACTATAGTGTATGTAAGATGTGGTAGTACATGGGGATGACTATCATGAAACACATCTTATAGTCACTGTATATTCTAAACAGTTCCTAATCGATTGAGCCGTCCGTTAATAAGGATAAGGATCGCTCAAGATTGAGACTAGCATTTGCGATGCCGAGTACCACGTTTCATTGGTATGAAACATAGAGATGTTCAAAGCATGCAAATGGATATTCATATGATGAATGATCGAACTACCCTATCCGGACTTTCCAAGTGGTTATCACTTATCGAGTGGATAAAGTCCGTGGTTTTGGTTGTACACCATTAGTCCTTACTACTTGAAACATCATTGAGACTCTATATGCTAGTACTGTACTTTGACTCGTTTACCGACTCTATTGGGGTCATCAGGTGTCGGGATTGGGTACAGTTACGACACATATAGGAGTCGATGCTTTGTTGTCAAGGATTCACCACATACTTGCGAGTGTGGATATCCTATGCAATCTGAGGAGATATTAGTGTGACGAATCTCTGGCCAGAGTACATGATGTGTTTTAAGAAATGGTTTCTTAGTAGCACATGCGATGTCACTATTTGATCTTCAAGATGCATTGCATAGTTATCGAATCTCGACCGACTCTCGATTTACCAATGGTTGTTGATTCGATCGGGATATATGGATGAAGGGACCGTACTGTACGCTAACCAAAATCTATTGGTTCTTGCAGGCACTATCAGTGATACCTAGAGAATCATGGGGCGATGTTGCTAGGCGCTCTTACCATGATTTGATGGGCAAGTCGGAAATTGTTGTTCCGAGTCACAAGGAGTTGTGAGCCCACGGCTAGCTGTATCCCTGAACCATTGAGGGTCACACAAGTAATGGATTTTTAATCCCCATTGAGATAGTTAAATTTAAAGAGTTAAATTTAATGAACAAAGAAGTGGGACTTCTTATTTAAGAGTAGAGGAGTAAGATTTCCTAAAATGACATAGGGATGGGCATTTTTGGAAATCACTGAATTCGGATTCAGAAAATTTATCTTGACTCTAAAAGATGCAGAAATGGTTTCTGTGCACATTGGTGAAATTGGTTTATCAATTTGAGTCACGATGAATTTTATATTAATTTCTGAACATGCGGGCTTTGCTTGTCAGGCTTGAACTTATGACTAATGGGCCCTAAGCTGTTAGCAGCCCATATTATAAATAAGTTATTGCAGTACAGAAATTACACAACAGAGGTCACAATTTTTGAAAACCCTAGCTGTTTTTCTCTCTAAGTGGCCGGCCCCTCTCCCTCTCTGCTCGAAAATTCCAGCCTGTGAATTTTGAATTTGCAGTCTGGTTTAACGGATCAAATTCGTTAATTCTCTTCGTAGAAACTTCTGATAGATTTTCTAGTGCAATCTATCAGAGGGATTAAACTTCTGTTCGTGGACCTGATTGAAGAATTGTTCGTCCATCAGTTCCTGGGATATACAACAAGAGCAGAGTAATCTGTTGGTGTCCATAATCTCGATTCGAGATTGGAGGTAAAAATTTAATTGTTATTTAATTTTTACACGCACAATTTAATCGTAAAGTTTTGATACCTATTATGGAATCGTTCCATATAAAATTTTTAAAAAACTTCCGCTGCACCGGGTATCAATTCTGATTGATCTGATCACCGTTCTCCAACAGAAAGTCGACAAATTCATCTTCTTGGTGGATTTTGTGGTGCTTGATATGGAGGAAGACTTGGACATGCCAATTATTCTGGGAAGACCTTTCCTGGCGACAAGGAAAGCACTCATTGATGTCCAAAAGGGAGAATTACTGCTAAGAGTGGGAGAGAAGAAAATCTCTTTTGATGTGCTTAATGCACTTAAATTTTCACAAAGTAATGAAGAGTGCTTTCAAATAGATGTTGTAGACTCACTTCTATGTGATTATGTGCAGGATACGTTTCAGGAACCATTAGAAGCCGCACTTGTATCTCCACCTCATGAGGACGAAATCAATGAAGGAATAGAAGAGATGAATACTTACTTGAATGATAACTAGTCATGGCGAAAAGGTAGCAAGCTCAGACTCAAAGAGCTTGGCGACCGGAAGGATTTAGTTCTCCAGAAACCAAGTCTTGAAGAACCGCCAATTGTTGAATTGAAACCATTACCAGCCCATCTGAAATATTTATTTTTAGGTGAGAATGAAAATTTACCTGTCATAATTTCTTCTTCTTTGACAAGTGAGATGATAGCCAAACTGCTGGATGTTCTCAAAAAGCATAAGAGTGTGTTTGCTTGGAAGGTAGCAGATATCAAAGGCATTAATCCTTCTATCTACATGCATAAAATCCTAATGTAAGAGAGCATCAACCCATTGGTCCAACCACAGAGGATATTGAATCCCAAGATGCAAGAAGTAGTGAAAGCTGAAATGATAAAACTTCTGGATGCAGGTATAATTTATCCCATTTTTGATAGTGCTTTGGTGAGTCCGGTTCAATGTGTTCCGAAGAAAGGTGGGATAACTGTCATTAAGAATGATCAAAATGAGCTGATACCTACTAGGACAGTTACAAGTTGGCGGGTGTGTATAGATTATAGGAAATTGAATGACGCAACCCGTAAGAACCATTTTACCCTCCCATTCATTGACCAAATGCTAGAAAGGCTTGCTGGGTATGAATTCTATTGCTTTTTAGATGGATATTCAGGATACAATCAAATTGCGATTGCACCTGAAGATCACGATAAAACAACTTTTACTTGTCCATATGGTAAGTTTGCGTATAGACGTATGCCTTTTGGTCTTTGCTATGCCCCTGCAATTTTTCAGAGATGCATGACTTCTATATTTCATGATATGGTCGAAAATTTTCTAAAAATATTCATGGATGATTTTTCCATTTTTGGTCAGTCTTTTGATGCATGTTTAAATAATCTGAATAATGTTTTGATGAGATGTGAGGAGACGAACTTGGTACTCAAGTGGGAAAAGTGTCACTTCATGGTGACCAAAGGTATTGTCTTAGGCCACCGAATAACTGAGCAGGGAATCGAGGTGGACAGGGCCAAGGTGCAAGTCATTCAGAATTTACCTCCACCGACGACAATCAAGGGAGTCAGAAGTTTTCTAAGCCATGCCGGGTTTTATCGGCGATTCATTAAAGATTTTTAAAAAATTTCAAAACCTCTGTCTTCTTTATTGATGAAAGATACACCTTTTAATTGTGATTCCAATTGTTTACAGGCGTTTGAATTTCTGAGAGAAATATTGGTGACTGCACCAGTGCTGACCTCACCGGATTGGGATCTTTCATTTGAGGTGATGTGTGACACCAGGGACTCGGCTGTTGGAGATGTACTTGGCCAGAGGATAGACAAGGTATTCCATACTATTTACTATGCTAGAACTGTTGGTACACGTTTTTAGATCAGTCTGATCTGATACCCGGAGCAGCGGAAGTTTAAAATTTTTATTTTCTTATATGGAACGATTCCATATAAATGGGTATCAAATCCTAATGATTAAAATCAACAAGTAAAATAATAATAATAATTAATATTTTACCTCTTCAAGCTACGGCTTGATTAATGGACTCCAACAGATTAAATCTACTCTTGTTGTAAATCCCAGGAACTGATGACTCGCTCGATCAACTTCTGAATTAGGTCCACGAATAGAAAACTGAAACCCTCTGATTGATTACTCTAGAAATCAATCAGATGTTTATCGAAGAGATTTACATATTTGATCTGTCAATTCAGAATGTAATTTTTCAGAAAAATCACAGACTGAATTCTCTCTCAAAAGGGAGAAGAAATTTCGAAAATTCCTTCTTAGAATTATTTTAGTATTTTCGAAAACTTCAATGTATGTTCTGTAGTGTTTTCGAAAACCCCTACATATAATATATATAATTTCTATACTGGATTAAGTTATATATCTAATAGGACACTAACTCCTTAGGACCCATTATCCATAACTTAAGCCCAACAAGCCAAGTTTGTTATTATAGAAATTAATATAAAATTCATCATGACTCCGATTGATAAACTGATTTCACCAATGTGCACAGAAACCATTTCTGCACCTTTTAAAGTCAAGATAATTTTTATGAATCTGAATTCAGTGATTTCCAAAAATGTCCGTCCCTATGTTATTTTAGGAAATTCCATTCCCTTTAGTTAAGAAGTTCAACTTCTCTTTCGCTAAATTCAACTCTTTAAATTTAACTATCTCAACGGGGATTAGTAATCCATTACTTGTGTAACCCTCAATGGTTCAGGGATACAGCTAGCTGTGGGCTCACAACTCCTTGTGACTCGAAACAACAATTTTCGACTTACCCATCGAATCATGGTAAGAGCGCCTAGCAACATCGCCCCATGATTCCCTAGGCATCACTGATAGTGCCTGCAAGAACCAATAGGTTTTGGTTAGCGTACAGTACGGTCCCTTCATCCATATATCTCGATCGAATCAACAACCATTGGTACATCGAGAGTCGTTCGAGATTCGATAACTATGCAATGCATCTTGAAGATCAAATAGTGACATCGCATGTGCTACTAGGAAACCTAGTAACCTAAAGCACATCACGTACTCTGGCCAGATATTTGTCACACTAATATCTCCTCAGATCGCATAGGATATCCACACTCGCAAGCGTGTGGTGAATCCTTGACAACAAAGCATCGACTCCTATATGTGTCATAATGTACCCAATCTCGACACCTGATGACCCTCATAGAGTCGGTAAACGAGTCAAAGTACAGTACTAGCATATAGAGTCTCCATGATGTTTCAAGTAGTAAGGACTAATGGTGTACAACCAAAACCGCGGACTTATCCACTCAATTAATGATAACCACTTGGAAATTTTGGATAGGGTAGTTCGATCATTCATCATATGAATATCCATTTGCATGCTTTGAACATCTCTATGTTCCATACCAATGAAACGTGGTACTTGGCATCGCAAATGCTAGTCTCAATCTCGAGTGATCCTTATCCTTATTTGCGGATGGCTCAATTGACTAGGAACTATTTAGAATATACAATGATTATAAGATGTGTTTCATGATAGTCATCCAAATGTAATATCACATCTTACATGCACTCTAGTACATTCAAGGTCTTCATCTAAACATCGTATAGTATGTCACAACATAATAATATGATAAAAGATAAAGTAAATGACATTATTAAAAGTGTAAATTATATTAAACAAAGATTGTTTACACATAGAGTCATAAAAGCCCTTATCCACAAGTTGGCTAATCGGACACCCACTCTTTCAAGAACCTTGAATGAGGCCCAATTGAATTATGCTACCACTGAAAAGGAGTTGCTAGCTGTAGTTTTTGCACTTGACAAGTTTCATTCATACCTTGTACTTTCAAAAATCACTGTATACACTGATCACTCTACAATAAGACACCTATTGGCTAAGAAAGATGCAAAACATAGGTTGATTAGGTGGATCCTGCTCTTACAAGAATTTGACTTAGAGATAAAGGATAAAAAAATGAGTAGAAAATGTTGTCGCTGATCACCTGTCTAGACTAGAATGAATTTCTGATTGTGTACATAATGATACTGAGGACATAGATGATTGGTTCCCTGATGAAAAGTTGTTTTCCATAGAAAACTCCCCTTGGTATGCTAATTTTACAAATTACTTGGTCATGGGCACACTCCCACATAACTTGTCTTTTCATCAAAAGAAAATTTTTTTGTCAGATGTAAAGCATTATTTTTGGGAAGAACCTTTCTTGTTTAAAATTTGTGCTGACTCTATGATCCGGAGATGTGTGGCGGAAGGAGAGATGAAAATTATCCTCAGTCATTGTCATGACCGTGAGGTCGGTGGCCATGCTGGGCCAATCAAGACGGCAGCTAAGGTACTTGAATGTGGGTTTTATTGGCCCAATATTTTTAAAGACGCAAGGTCTTTTGTCATTGAGTGTGATAGATGTCAGCGGACAGGTAATATCTCAAATATTCATGAAATTACATTGAATAATATTATTGAGTGTGAGATATTTGATGTGTGGGGAATCGACTTCATGGGACCATTTCCAAACTCTTTTACAAAAAAAATACATTTTGGTCGCCATCGATTATGTTTCTAAATGGGTGGAAGCAGAAGCTTGTGTAACTAATAATGCACTGGTGGTCACAAAATTTTTAAAGAAAAACATTTTTAATCGGTTTGGTACACCCCGTGCAGTTATTATTGATGGCGGCACCCACTTTTGCAACAAAATCTTCGAAAAACTTTTTAAGAAATATGGTGTCAAGCACAAAGTTTCTACAGCTTATCATCCTCAAATGAGTGGCCAAGTAGAAGTGTCCAATCGAGAAATTAAGCAAATTTATAAAAAAAGAGTGAGTAAAAATAGAAAGGATTGGGCACTTGGTAGCGCTTAGTCATGTCACGCCCAAATTACCCGACTCAATAAGATAAACAAATAATGAAGTAGTGTGAGTAGGGATCGTTCCCACGAGGAAAGGCAAATTTAATGTGTTCTAAATAAACAAAAAGGGGTTTTGATATTTGAGATTAACTACTGAAAATTTTAAGAAATTAAAGAGAAATATTATCACTAGCATGCAAGAATAAAAATTAAACTGGAGAAATCAATAAGAGACAAGACTTGGTATCGGTCGACTACACCCTTGATATTTATTCATTCAATCATCGATTCCCTAAAAATAATTAATCCTATCAAATATTTATCATTGAAAATAAAATTCCTGTTTCACATTAATCTTAGTTAATTAGACACCAGCATTCTAGATTAACCCTTACCCCATAAATTAACCCAATACCAGTGATCAAATTTAAATCCACTGTAGCATTCAAACCAGTAAAACTGACGAATCTAGACAACACAAACACCAGCAGTTATATTTAGCCTAGTCAATAATTGATCCTACGAATTAATAAATTCAACAGCAGAAAATAGCACACGTAGTTGCTTCGCAAATTAGTTGATTCAAACAATTACGGATTTGAATTCTAATTTAGCTATAGTTTGCATAGCAAAATCCTAAGATGGCCAATCCTAAAATCTCGCATACCAACATGAAATCAAGCAGATCAATTATTAATACTCAATAAGAATTAAACACTGAAAATTGAATCTCATGAATAAATTATATCAAGGTTTCGTCTCCCTCAACCAAGTATAAGAGTTTAGCTACAACGATCCATCAAAAACTCAAGAAAAATTCAAAAGAAGAGAAGAAAACTTGAGAGAGAGTTCGAATAAAACCTAGCCGCCTTAGAGATCTCCAAAAGTCTGATAATCATCTCTAAAAAACGAATAAAAACTTAATAAAAACTAGGGTCCAAAATAACAAAGTTTCCAAAATTAAAATATTTTTCCCGAACAGACCAGCGCGCTCGATTGCATGAGTACGTCCGCTCGAGCGCGCTAAAATATGCGATTCACTGTTTCAAATTTCATGGCCACGCTCGATCGCGTGAGTTCATCCACTCGAGCGCATGGAAAATGCCTTACCCACTTCCTTTATAATCCAGATGCTGTGCTCGATCCTATAAGTTCGTGGGATCGAGCGCATGAACTTTTACCAAAATTCTGCCTTCTTTCTTCAAACTTGATATCTCCTACACATTAAACCCGAGAGCATGTTATAAAGCTAAATGCATGCAAAAGACAAAACTAAGATAAAACATGAACAAAAGCAAATAAATGCATGCAAACTACTAACAAAATAACATCAAAATATGCAAACAAAACATGACTATCAAATACCCCCACACTTAATCCTTGCTCGCCCTCGAGCAAGTCATGCAAAACAAAATGAAACAACAAACAACACATAAGTAAGGAAGATCATGCATAATATAGCCTCAAAGAAAACCACTTTCATTTAAAACAAGTTCATAACTACTCTCAATCATCAATGATACACCTTCAGTCGAATTCGAACGTGTGTGTGACATGTTCTCCCAGCTACATGCAACTTCAAAAGACAAAGTTTCAAGACTATTCGCCGACCTAAAACAATTCAGTGTAAGTCTCACAATCAAAAACCCTCTTTTCAACAATCCTTCAACACAACACAACTTCTTTGAGAATAATTACGCACCATCGGATTTTGCACCCAATATTTTTAAAGTCCCAATAATTACCCGCATACTTAGCTATAACTAGATAGGATTTGAATTTCAATCCCCTCGTCTATAGCCCGGATGGAACTACAATCCCATTAGGTCCGCAAACTTAGCTATGAAATAATGAATAGAATTTCATTCACATTTTAAGCCCGGATGGAATTAAAAGTTATTTTTTTCAAAATATTAACCCCATGTAATCCGCCTACTTAGCCACAAACAAGATGAATAGGATTTCAAACATCTTGCTCGCAACCCGGATGGAGTCAATTGAGTTCCAAAAATTGTTTTTCTTTTTTCATAAAACAAAAAATTTTAAGGTGCATCCAAGAAAGTATATGCCACATCAAAGAAATCATCAAAATTCAAGAAATATCATGTTCCACAAACACCTATTGTCGTGCAATGGTCCAACAGACATCCACGATATCTAATACATCGCTACAATTCACCGGTTAAACAAGCGTGCTTGGAAATGTTCACCAATCAACCTATGGTTTCTCAAATCGATCAAGAGTAAAATTTTCCAAATTTTTTCAATTTTCCAACATAACTTCATCATCATAGGCTAACAATCTCATCCTCAACTCATGTATATGACACACAAACAAACAACAAAATGAAAACAAACAAAACACTCATGCATGCAAATGGAATGTAATGCACCCCCCCCCCCCACACACAAACACACTTAAATGAAGCATTGCCCTCAATGCTTCAAACACAAAACACAAGCAAAAAAACTTAAACAGAATGATATGTACAAAATATAAAACAAAAACTCCCCTGGTTTAATGGTCGGCGGCGTCTTCCTCTTCATGCTCGGGAGAAAGGACAGGATCAGCGCCGAGAAATTCGTACATCGGTGGGAATGGAGTAGCTGATGGCAGCATGGTGGGATCGATCCCATGCCGCTCTGAAATGCCTCGGAAAATGAAGTCCAAGGCCTAAAAATTCGAGGCCACCACTGCATTAAACATGTTTTGGTGCTAGGCGTAGGTGGCCAATTCCCTAACAGTGACAGTAGTAGTTTGATGGGGGAGCAGCAGAGGGCGTACTGGATCGGGGATCGGCACAAAGCGATCATCCACCATGAATTGGCTTCTCCGATAAGCTCGTTTGGCATTAACAATCGCTCTATCAATGGGGCGCATTGGGGGTAACCACTCCTCATTGGGTCGATGTGTCACACCGGCGCGCAAGCATAGTTGCGTGATGATCATTGGAAAGAAGAGAGCCGATGTCCTGGTCGTGATGGAATGCCTCATCTGTGCGTGAATCACTCGCCCCGCATTCATCGGCAGATTAAGATAAAGAGCGTAAAGCAGCACGGCCCGCTCAACATGGACTTCGCTCGTGTGTGAAATGGGCATCAGACGGCGGGCAACGAAAATGTACCAAGTGGTCGGATCCTTCAGTAGGTATTTCTCCTTAAAGCACTTAAAAGTAACTGGATCCTGCCAGGCAGCCCCGACCATGCATAATTGCTGAATGACCTCGTGAAAATCCGGGGCGAAGGCTATGCTCGGTACAAACTATCATCGATGTCGGGCGTCGCCAAAAGGGTATTCAGATATTGGGGCGCATACGAAACCAAAATGCCTCGAATGAAGGCCTTACTATTCGTGCGCTCCGCAGCATTAGCATAAAATTCCCTCACAATAGGGACAATAGTCGGAGAAGGTTGTTGAGAAAATGGTCCCCACCCACGGTTCAAGAGTTGGTTAGCCACATCGTTGTCGTAAGCTTCTATATCAAAACCCCTCTCAGTAATAGGGGAGCGATTGGTCTTAGCATGATCGTACCTATCTAGAGTCGTTTGGTTGATGAATCGGCCGGAAAGGTTGAGTGAATCGTGGGCATTCCTTGTTCCTTGGCGAGAAGATTAGCCGATCTCTCGAGTGCGTTTCGGGCCCATAATGGTGTGAGAAGTGCAAGAAAACTTGACAGAGACAATTTATCGAACACGTGTCGTGCACTAAGAATTCCGGTGTTTCTGAGCAAAATATGGCGATTGAGAAGTGGAGATGAGAGGAGGAGGGATGATTCAAGCCCTTGAATGATGCCTGCAAGATATGAAGCACAATATGTGAGATTGGAAAGAATCAAAATTTTAAGGGTTTAGGGTTCTAGGGAGCCGAGGAGATGAGTGAGGGGAGAATGAGGGAAAAGGAAAGAAAAGAAGGAATTTTTATCGATTAGGGGAGCGTGCTCGATCGCGTGAGTACGCAGGATCGAGCGCGCTACTTAATAGGCGGGCAGAAAACTGGGTAAAATTGCGGGCTCGATCGCGTGAGTACGCAGGATCGAGCGCGCCTTATAAAATATCCGGGGCAGAGAACTAGGGGAAAAACGTGCGCTCGATTAAATGAGTACGCGGGATCGAGCGCACAATGCTAAAAATTTTTTTTAAAATTTTCCAAAATTTTTCGAAAAACAAATGAAAGAAAAAATAAACCAAAACAATAAAAACAAATAAAAAAAAAAGGGAAATAAACACTGGGTTGGCTCCCACTCAGCACTAAATTTACAGTCAGTCTATAGCTCGACTGCATGCCGCAATTTAGTCGACATTTGGCGGAGCATCTAGAGTGATATCATGCTCGTCTCCTCCTACGTTCGCTTGGACTCCTTCATAGTAGTGTTTAAGCCGGTGGCCATTCACCTTGAATGTTTTGGATGTGTCCAAGCTTTGAAATTTGACTGCACCATGAGGAAAGACATTAGTTACAACAAACGGTCCATTCCAACGTGAACGTAACTTACCTGGAAACAACCAAAGTCATGAATGATAGAGCAAAACTTTCTGACCGACTTCGAATTCCCGTCTAGAGATCATCTTGTTGTGGAAGGACTTTGTCTTGTCCCTGTAAATCTTAGAGCTGACATAAGCATCATTGCGGATCTCTTCTAATTCTTGCAACTGCAGCTTTCGGTGCTCGCCACTCTCATCCATCTGCATGTTAAAGTTTTTGATAGCCCAATAGGCTCTATGCTCCAATTCCACTGGCAGATGGCATGGTTTTCCAAAAATCGGCCGATATGGGGAAATTCCAATCGGCGTCTTGAACACGGTTCTATAAGCCCACAGAGCATCATCCAAACGTAAGCTCCAGTCCTTCCTTGTAGGATTCACGGTCTTTTCTAGGATGGACTTAATCTCTCGATTCGAAACTTCAGCCTGACCATTCGATTATGGGTGGTATGCGGTGGAGATCCTGTGCGTCACATGGTATTTTTTTAGCAAACTGGCCACAGTTCTGTTGCAGAAGTGCGTTCCTCTATCACTGATGGTGGCTCGTGGAATTCCAAACCTAGAGAAAAGATTGTGCTTGATAAACTCTGCAACAACTTTAGAATCATCAGTTCGAGTGGCCTTTGCTTCCACCCATTTCGAGACATAATTCACAGCAAGAAATATATAAATAAATCCATATGAACTAGAAAAAGGTCCCATGAAGTCGATGCCCCACACAACAAAAATTTCACAAACTAAAATAGGTTGCTGGGGCATATCCTTGCGTTGGGAGATATTACCTGTCTTCTGGAATTGAGTGCACGACTTACAGAAAACGTAAGCATCTCGAAATAAGGATGGCCAGAAAAATCCGCAATCCAACACCTTTCTTGTTATCTTTTTCGCTCCAAAATGGCCACCACAAGCATAGGAATGACAAAACGTGAGAATAGGGATTACCTCACTCACAGGTACACATCGACGTATGACTTGATCAGCGCAGTGTTTCCACAAGTATGGATCATCCCACACATAATACTTGGCATCGCTTCTCACTTTGTCCTTTTGTGCCTTGGAAAATTCAGAGGGAAACCCTTGAGTAACTAAATAATTGACAATGTTTGCGTACCAGGGTAATTATGTGCTTGCTGAAAACAACTGTTCATCAGGAAATTCTTCACGCAAATTCAGATCCTCATCCACATGAACTAGGCAACTCAAGTGGTCAGCAACTCGATTCTCTGTCCCTCTTTTGTCCTTGATTTCCACGTCAAATTCGCTCAAAAGCAGTATCCACCTTATTAGCCTTGATTTTTCCTCCTTCTTCGCCATCAAAAAGCGAAGAGCTGATGATCAGAATAAACAATGACTTTAGCACCAAGTAAATAAGAGCAAAATTTTTCTAATGCAAAAGAAACAGCTAAAAGCTCCTTTTCAGTAGTGGAGTAGTTCCGTTGGGAATCTTTAAGGATACGCGAAGCGTAGTATATAGCATGCGATGCTTTCCCAACTTTTTGGCCCAAAACCGCGCCAACAGCATAGTCGCTGGCATCACACATGATCTCGAATGGTTGGCTCCAGTCCGGTGGTTGGATTATTGGTGCAGATGTCAAAGAGTCTTTGAGTTTGTCAAAAGATGTTTTGCGTGGTTCATCAAACTCAAACGGTACATCTTTTTGCAACAATTTGCACATGGGGGATGCGATCTTGGCGAAGTCCTGAATGTATCTCCTGTAGAAACCTGCATGGCCAAGAAAAGAACGCACTTCCCGCACACATGTGGGATAAGGGAGAGACAGAATAATATCAATTTTAGCCTTGTCTACCTCTATTCCCTTAGATGAAACAACATGACCTAACACAACACCTTGCCCAACCATAAAGTAACATTTTTCAGAATTTAAGACTAAGTTGGTTTCGACACACCTCTTAAGGACAAGTGCAAGGTTAGACAGACAGTTCTCGAATGAATCACCATATACAGTAAAATCATCCATAAAAACTTCTAAGATATGCTCAATGAAATCTGAAAAGATACTAACCATACACCGTTGAAAAGTGGCCGGTGCATTGCAAAGTCCAAAGGGCATCCGTCGATATGCAAAGGTGCCAAACGGACATGTGAATGTCGTCTTTTCCTGATCCTCCGGTGCAATTTCAATCTGAAAATAGCCAGAGTATCCATCAAGAAAACAATAGTAGGGATGACATGCTAACCTTTCAATCATTTGATCAATAAAGGGTAAAGGAAAATGGTCCTTTCGGGTTCCGGCATTCAGCTTCCTTTAATCAATACAAACCCTCCACCCATTTTGAATATGGGTGGGAACCATCTCGTCATTCTTATTCTTCACCACAGTAATTTCGGTTTTCTTGGGTACCACTTCGACTGGGCTGACCCACTGACTATCAGAAATTGGGTAGATGACCCCAACTTTAAGTAGTTTCAGAATTTCAGCCTTTACCACCTTCATCATCGGTGGGTTCAACTTTCTCTGCGGCTGATGTGAGGGATTCGCACCATCCTCCATTAAAATTCGGTGCATGCATGTGGAAGGTCTAATTCCCTTGATGTCTGCTATAGTCCACCCAATAGCAGTCTTGTGCTCTTGCAGTACTTTGACTAACTGTTCCTCTTGGTTGGCTTTCAAACTACTGGAGATGATGACTGGTAATATTTCTCCTTCTCCAAGGAAAACATACTTGAGATGTTTTGGAAGTGTCTTTAGTTCGACCATGGGTGCCTGCAAAACAGATGGAAGGCACCGAGTATTAGAGATTGGTAATGATATATAAGAGATATTACCTGGCTGAGGTAGCTCGGGCGAACTATTCAGAATTCCCTCAATCTCCTGCACTTCTTCGCTGAATCCAATGTCATCATCCTGCTGAATGGGTGCAACAATATCCACCTCTAGATCATCTTTTCCTACATGCTCACAATAATCTTGTGCCAAGTAATCCACAATATCAATAGAAAATACACAATCATCACTATCCGGAAGTTTCATGGCAACATAAATGTTAAATTTCACAACCTCGCCATCAAATTCCATTGTGACTGTGCCACTGTGAACATAAATTTTAGTCATGGAAATTTTCAAGAATGGTCTACCTAACAAAATAGGACTATTATGATCACCGTTTTCCATGTCTAGCACATAAAAATCTGCAGGAAATACCAAGTCATTTACTTGCACTAACACGTCTTCCACTATTCCCTTAGGGTATGCATTAGACCTATCAGCTAACTGAATAACAATTCCAGTTTTATTCAAGGGACCAAGTTTCAAGGATGCACAGATAGAATATGGCATAACATTGATTGATGCTCCTAGATCTAACATGGCATTCTCAAGTCTAACATTCCCTATAGTGCATGGGATAGAAAAAAATACCTGGATCCTTGCATTTTGCGGGCAATTTTTGTTGGATCACAGCAGATACGTTCTCACCAAGTTCCACTTTTTGACAACCCTTCAGTGTCTGTTTCCTCTTTGATGTGCACAATTCTTTCAAGAACTTCGCGTATCGAGGCACCTGCTTAATAGCATCTAACAGCGGAATATTCACCTCATATCTACGAAAAGTCTCATAAAGATCCTTTATCCATTCATATTTTCTAGACTCCTTAAGTGCTAAGGGAAAAGGGGCAACATGCTTATATTCAGAAAGTGGAGGAAACTTACCTCTTGGTGCTTCATCCTTGGATGCCTCTCCATCAGTCGCCTTCGGTTCTTCTTGTCGCTTTTCCTTAGGTGAAACCTCAACCTCTTTCTCCTTAATTTTCAACTCTTTTCCATTCCTTAGAGTAATTGCACTTGCGTTCTCTCTTGGATTTGGAATTGTTTGAGATGGTAAAGCATTGGAATGTTGTGCTTCCAACTTGTTGATTGCAGTGGCGAGCTGTCCCATCTGGGTATTCAAGTTTTGGATACTTGCTCTTGTTTCCTGTTGGAAAGTTACAGTATTAGTAGCAAGATCCTTAACAATATTTTCTAAAAACTCACCAGGCGTTGGAATTTGAGGGCGCTGCTGTGGTGGAGGATACGGTGGCCTATAAGCTTGATTGTGAGGTGGTGCTTGAGGCCCAGATTGATTCGCCTGAGGATTCCCATATCTCAAATTTGGATTATCCTTCCAACCAGGATTGTATGTGTTGGAATAGGGATCATATTTCCTCTGTGGTGGTCCAGGAAATACTCCAGTAGCATTGATCTGTTCAACCGATTCATCTTGAAGAATGGGACACATATCAGTAGCATGTCCCACTGCAGCACAAATCCCAAATGCCTTTGTAGTTTGTCCATTCCCTACAGCCATCTGACGCATAAGAGACGTCAATTCAATTAATTTTTGCTCAAGGGAAGAGACATTTACCTCGCTGTTCTTCTTTGGTACATGCTCATTCCTGTTGGTGCCGAATTATTGAGAATTGGCAGCCATATTCTCAATTAAATTTCTCGCTTGTACCGGCGTTTTATCCATAAAAACGCCTCCACTTGCTGCATCTAGCATACTCCTGTCATGAGGCAACAAACCTTCATAGCATAATTGAATCAATTGATTTTCACTTATTTGGTGCTGCGGACAGCTAGCGCAAAGCTTCTTGAACCGCTCCCAGTATTCATGCAGTGCTTCCCCTGAGTATTGCTTGATTCCATAGATTTCCTTCCGGATGTTCGCAGCTCTAGAGGCTTGGAAAAAAATTTTCCAGAAAGATTCTTTTCATCTCCGTCCAAGTTGTGATGGAACCAGAGGGCAAGTAATATAGCCAATCCTTAGCAGCACTCTTCAAAGAGAAAGGAAAGGCTCTCAGTTGAATCTGCTCCTCTGTCACTCCATGGGGTTTCATACTCGTGCAAACCACGTGGAATTCCATTAGATTTTTATTCAGGTCCTCACCTGCAAGACCATGAAAAGCAGGTAATAAGTGAATTAATCCAGATTTAAGCTCAAAAGTAGCACTATTTTCTAATGTAAGAAAAGTAATGCATAAAGGTTGTTGATTGGAATCAGGAGTGCCCAATTGTCTAAGACTCAGATTAGCATTAGCATTAGCATTAGCAGCCATCTCTTCTTCTGGAAAAGAAGCTCGAGCAGCTTCTTCTTGTTGTTTCCTACGAAGTTCTCTCATTTGCCTGTGCAAAGTCCTTTCAATTTTTGGGTCGTAGAAAAAATCTTCTTCAGTAAAGTCACTTGAAAGCATAAACGAGAGAGACTAGTAAAAAAGAAAAGAGAAGATAGTGAGATTAACAAAATAAAAGGAAAAGGAAAAAGAACACAATAAATTAAACATCGAGTCCCCGGCAACAGCGCCAAAATTTGGTTCGTGTCACGCCCAAATTACCGACTCAATCAGATAAATAAATAATGCAGTAGTATGAGTAGGGATCGTTCCCACGAGGAAAGGTAAATTTAATGTGTTCTAAATAAACAAAAAGGGGTTTTGAGATTTGAGATTAACTACTGAAAAATTTAAGCAATTAAAGAGAAATATTATCACTAGCATGCAAGAATGAAAATTAAACTGGAGAAATCAATAAGAGACGAGACTTGATATCGGTCGACTACACCCTTGATATTTATTCATTCAATCATCGATTCCCTAAAAATAATTAATTCTATCAAATACTCATCATTGAAAATCAAATTCCTGTTTCACCTTAATCTTAGTTAATTAGACACCAACGTTCTAGATTAACCCTTACCCCATAAATTAACCCAATACCAGTGATCAGATTTAAATCCACTGTAGCATTCAAACGAGTAAAACTGACGAATCTAGACAACACAAACACCAGCAGTTGTATTTAGCCTAGTCAATAATTGATCCTACGAATTAATAAATTCAACAGCAGAAAATATCATACGTAGTTGCTTCGCAAATTAGTTGATTCAAACAGTTATGGATTTGAATTCTAATTTAGCTATAGTTTGCATAGCAAAATCCTAAGCTGGCCAATCCTAAAATCTCGCATACCAACATGAAATCAAACAGATCAATTATTAATACTCAATAAGAATTAAACACTAAAAATTGAATCTCATGAATAAATTATAACAAGGTTTCTTCTCCCTCAACCAAGTATAAGAGTTTAGCTACAATGATCCATCAAAAACTCAAGAAAAATTCAAAAGAAGAGAAGAAAACTTGAGAGAGAGTTCGAATAAAACCTAGCCGCCTTAGAGATCTCCAAAAGTCTGATAATCATCTCTAAAAAACGTAATAATAACTTAATAAAAACTAGGGTCCAAAATAACAAAGTTTCCAAAATTAAAATATTTTTCCCGAACAGACCAGCGCACTCGATCGCATGAGTACGTCCGCTCGAGCGCGCTAAAATATGCGATTCACTGTTTCAAATTTCTTGGCCGCGCTCAATCGCGTGAGTTCATCCGCTCGAGCGCATGGAAAATGCCTTGCCACTGCCTTTATAATCCAGATGCTAGGCTCGATCCTATAAGTTCATGGGATCGAGCGCATGGACTTTTACCAAAATTCTGCCTTCTTTCTTCAAACTTGATATCTCCTACACATTAAACCCGGGAGCATGTTATGAAGCTAAATGCATGTAAAAGACAAAACTAAGATAAAACATGAACAAAAGAAAATAAATGCATGCAAACTACTAACAAAATAACATCAAAATATGCAAACAAAACACGACTATCAGCACTTTGACTTGATGATGCATTATGGGCCTACAGAACTGCTTTTAAAACTCCTATAGGCACCTCTCCATATAGACTGTTGTTTGGTAAGGCATGTCATTTGCCAGTTGAGTTTGAGCATAGAGCATCTTGGGCTATCAAAGCATTAAATTTTGAATTTGCTGTTGCAGGTGAGAAGAGATTGCTTGAGCGGAACCAATTAGAGGAATTTCGAGATCAAGCATACGATATGGAGGTGCCATACAAAGAAAGGACCAAGAGAATACATGACAGACACATTAGCCAAAGAGAATTTAAGTAAGGAGATACAGTTCTTTTGTTTAACGCTAGGCTGAGGCTCTTTCCTGGGAAGTTGAAGTCTAGGTGGTCCGGTCCTTACAAAATCACTAAGGTGTATCCATCGGGGGAAATTGCAATAAAGAATGCAAGAAATGAGTCTTTCACGGTCAATTCTCAGAGGCTGAAACACTATGTGGGGGGTGATGTCGACTCAATGCCAGTCATCACCACACTGACTGACCAAGACTAGTTTGGGGAGGAGAACAGTTGAGCTCTAGACTCTAAATTGAGAAGTACTCGTCAGCTTTCCTTTATTTTAATTTATTTTGCTTCAGACTTTTTACTCTTCTGTTCTTTTAAGTTTTAGCAATTTTATTTTCTTTTATTTTCAAAAAAAATTCAAAATGGGTGCGCTCGGGATGCAACATTATGTAGATCGAGCGCCCAAAATTCCTTCAACTTATTTCTTTGCTCACATAGGGGTGCGCTCGGTGTGCAAAATTCTACAGACCGAGCACATAAGAATGCCCAACTCTCTGTTCTTACTTAATTGGGGTTGCGCTCGTTCTGCTAAATTTTGCAGACCTAGCGCATCGCGCAGATACAGAATTAAAATTGCCCGATCCCCTTTACCCTTTCATTATATTTCTTTGCTTCTCTTACTCTAAACCCTACGCCCCTTTCAGCTTCTTCTCAATCTCATTCTATCTCCTTCAAATCACAGGTAATCACTCACGATCTCTTACACCACGTTCACGATGGGTCCAAAAAGAGCAAATATCGCTACCTCCCGTGCTTCTTCTTCATCCTCCACCATTATTGACGGGAAATTCATCTCTGCAAAAGCCAAAGCGCGATTTTAAGTCGCCTAGCTCAGCCGAAACACGATCCCTGAGAGAGGAATTGATCTAGAACCGGCTCATACCAACGCCTTAGGCATAGTTCAATGTGGCTGGACCGAATTCTGCCGCCAACCGCCCGCCGCCGTCATGCCCTTGGTAAGGGAGTTTTACGCCAACGCCTCGGAACACACTGATAGCAAGGTTTTTGTCCGGGGTAAGTGGTTCCTTTTGACCCCGACACGATTAACACTTTGTTGCAAACACCGGTGGTTGATGATATCCAATTCTTGGCATTTAAGGCTCAACCCGATCTAAATCTTGTCACTTCGGAATTTTGTTATGATGCTAATGTGTGGAAAGATCCGATGAAGTTTCTGTCTTTTAAATAAAAGTTTTTGCAAGTACATCCGGCTCTTTTGTACGCGTTTCTCACTCATCTTCTGATTCCCGTTTCCCACACAAATGACATCGTGATAAGTCGGGCTTTATTGTTGTTTGCCTTGTATAAGCAATGGCCGATCAATGTCGGCAAGATCATAACTAGGAGTTATATACGTCTATCCGCTCCCCCAACATCGGCATGTTCTTTCCATCCATTTTTACTTCCCTCTGTATTCAGGCAGGTTTTGTAGTTCACGACGACGAGGAATGGAAGCACCCTATGAAGTCGGTCGACACTTCTATTCTGAAAACGAAAAGGGTGGTTCGGTTACATGAGTTTACATCGCATGGGCAGGAAAGTTCCGGGGCCGGTATATTTTTTAGGCATGTTCCAAAACCAATGCCCAGTCGTCGCTCTGCTACCGAGACGACCAATGAATTGTATGTCTGGGCTCAATATCATAATGAGTGCCAAAACGTCATTTTTGCCCACTTGGAGTCACAGAACGCTATGCTTCGAGGGTTAATCTCTCATGTCGGGTTTGACCCTGTGGCCTATCATACTCCACCACCATATCCACCTCCATTCCATTTCCAATACACTGCTCTCCGCCATAATCTGCCTGATGATTCAGATGACGAAGCCGATGGCGACGATGAGGACCAATGATCAGGGGAGTGTTTGTTTTCGTTTTATTTTGTTTTATTTTGTGTGTTTTGCATCATAAGTTCTGTTTTTTTTTCTCCATGCTTTTAGGTTCGTTTTTCGTTTGTTTAGAATTAAGTACCATGCTTGTTTCTAGTTTGGGGAGGGTGTCTTTTATGTTTTCATGCATTTTGTCTGCGTCTTTTGTTGTGTGTTGTGTAATGCATGCGATCTATGGATGAATTCATAAAATCCAGTGATGATGCGTAGGAAGAAAATGTTTTTTAAAAAAATTGTTAAATAATTGTGACCTTTGGATTGAGTGTGAATATTTCATTGCACTATAGTTTAACTAGTGAAGTGCACTAAGAAAGACTAAGTTACAGTGGTTAGATCATTGCCCGACACTAAGGGTTTTTCGAACTCGATTGAATACTTTGTAATTTCGGTTAACTCTACTAACGCACTGATGAGTTTGGAAAAGTGAATGATTCATAGTGCACTCGTAATTTTTTTTTAATTTTAATGTTCCATCCGGGCTTTATTTAGGGATTGAAATCCTACTTCCTAAATTAAAGCTAAGTCTGCGGGATAAATGGGGCATTGAAAAAAAACTGATTTCTTGCAAAAAGAAATCCAATTTTTTAACAAAGATACTCCATCCGGGCTATAGACGAGGGGATTCAAATCCAAATCCTATCAAAGTTATAGCTAAGTCTGCGGGTTAAATGGGGTATGAAAACAATTTTTAGAATTCCATCCGGGCTTAATTTGGGATTGAAATTCTAATCCTAAAATCATAGCTAAGTTTGCAGACCAAATGAGATTATAAAATCACCGGATGCAAAATCCGGTGGTGCGTAACTAATATCTATAGGCAATTTTCTGCAAATTCCGAAGGAGGTGAAAAGGTAGAGACATAACTGAGAGAACGGGTTTTTACGAGGTATATTTACCCTGATTTGTCACTTAGATCTTATAGCCCAAGTAAATTGAGTTTCTTCGAGGTGCATGACATTGGGGCCACTACACACACACTCACGTTCACATGAAATCTGAAGGGCAATCTGTGAATGTTTATGTTTGAAGTGAATTTTTTGAGGCTTGGAAAATATGAGTTTATCCATAGTGGTTGTGTTTTGTGTTATGTTTGCATTTTATTTTGTCACCTGTTTTTCTTGAGGGCAAAGCAAAAGTTAGTTTGGGGAGGTTGATAGGAGTCAATTTCCCGTGTTTTATTGCTTGTTTTCTTTGTGTTTTGCATGCGTTCCATGTCTTTTTGTTTGTATTTATCCATTTATTGTTGCATTTTAGTGTATTTCTGTGTATTTTGTTCACTCCTATTGATTTATGGTTAATTTGGCAGGAAAATGAGAAAAATCCTAATTTTGGGAATCATAAGGAGTTGCGCTCGGTCTGCAGGATTTAATATACCGAGCGCAAGAATACTATGGAGCGACAGAAAATTTAAAGAAATTTAGCGCCCTATCGGTAGATTATAATCGCTCGAGCGCATACTCAATATGCAAGGTAGAAAGCGGTGGAATTCCCAGCGCCCGAGCAGCTCTTTTCTACCGCTAAGGCGCTCTCGCGTAATTATGGAAATTATTATTCCGGGAGTTTTATTTGGAAAGGACTCTGAGGGGCACTATATATAGGATATTTTAAGACGTTTCAAGGGTTGGATACACAGAGAATTGAGGCGACGGCGGCTGCTGAACATTGAAGACTTCTTCTTCTCGTTGGGAGTCTTTCTTCTTCGAACTTTCTGGATTTTTATGTTGAAAATTTTGTTAGATTGAATTTTATTATGAGTTGTAGTAGCTAAACCTTTATTTTGTTGGAATTTAGGGGATCCAAACCCCGAAACATGTTTGTGTGATTGTATCTTTGGACGAATTGAGTTTGATTTATACTAATATTTGATTTTATCATGGTTTATTATTCTATGTTGAGGAGTAGCTAACTTTAGCATAGATTCGTAAGTTGTGAATTTCTTTCGAGAGATAGATTCATAATTAGGACGAATAATAAAATTCAAGGACTTAAAATATGCATAGAGATATGATATTTAGTGCATGTTGATAACCATAGACAACCAGGTTGAAAGTTATAGGAATTCAAAGAACGTCAATCAATCAGTAATAATAAATAATTAAAGGGATTTAATTGTTTCATTAACTTGAATTAGATTGTCATAAACTCGAGAGAGAGTGTCGATGCTTCAGGAATTTCTGTCAAATATATGTGTATTAAATTAAGATTCAATCGTCCAGTTCAATTAGGGGAAAGGTCCGAAATTCCAACAAAAAATCCTTTTATATTATATTTTCTCAATCTTGAAAAGTTGGTTTTGTTATATGCATTAATTCTAGTTATTTAATTTGAGTTCATTAGTAATAAATTTTAGTTAAAATCAATCATCAACTTTTGTTACTTTGGGTAGAAAAATAAAATAATTGAGTTATTGTGACATAGTCCCTGAGAACGATACTCGTACACCGTACACTTTTCTATAACTTGAGTCGTGCACTTGCGATAATATTGAGCATAAAAGAGAGATAATTATATTGATTTTACGTGTTGGTTTTTGTTCGATCACTGGTAGACATGGGAAGAGAACATCTTCGTTGGCCCTCGGAAGCCAAAATCTTTTGAAACTAGTATTGATGGAAGGGAAGGATCTTGGGGATGTGTGTATGATAATACTATCGATAAGCTTAAATCAATAGAATCTTGAACTCCATCATCCTCAAACTTGAGTGGCAACATATTTTCATCATACTTTATTTCTTCCAGAACATCTTTCGACTGAGGTTGAATAAGAAGAGAAGACTCAAACACCTCTAAATATTCAGCATGATTTGATTCGCACTCCCAATCCTGGTTCTCTGAGTCATCATAATCGAACCAAATTGGGTTGGTCACTGCTTGAGTATCTTGATTCAATTCTTGTTCTTTGTGTTCATGGAGGATTGATCTCTTGATATTATCCATTAGCTCCACAAGGTAGCATCTAGAATTGATTAGGTCTTCTATATCTGCCTTAGTCGATGCCACGAACTTGCTCATTATATATTCTAACGGATGTAAGATCAATTAAGAACAACTTACCTCCCCCTTTTGAAGCTCGAATGGTTGGTCTGTAAAATTCGGGTATTGAGTATCCTGTGGGTATTGGTGGCTCCATACTTGTGGTATAAGATCCCAATACCGATAAGAGTCGAATTCTGGCATATCGTCCAACAGGTGTATCATATTATCATCATCTCGGCAAAATAGTTGAGTATCGTCTGTGAAAGCTCCATCAATTACCATCTTCTTGTCACTGCATCCAAACCATCAAGAAAAAAATATAAGGATAGAATAGTTAGAAAAATCATGATTCCGAAATATGGTTGTCAAATCCTTGAATCTCTCCCATGCTGCATAGAATGGCTCTTCGTGTTGCTGGATAAAACTTGAGAATACTTGTCGATTTGACATCTCGAAGCATTACACCATAAGAATTCTTGCAAAAAAAAAAGATTAGAAAACGGTGAATAAAATAAAAACAAAAACCAAAATAAATTAAATTTCTTTCCCAAAAACGACGCCAAAATTTGGTAGCGCTTAGTCGTATCGCGCCCAAATTAACCCAACTCAACTCAAACAAATAAATATGTAGTAGCGTGAGTAGGGATCATTCCCAAGAGGAAGGTGAAATTTATTAGTGTATTTAAATAAAATACTAAAAAATAAATAAAAAGGTGATTTTTGTATTTTGAAATTAACTATTAAAATTAAAGAAATTTAAAATAAATTTTATCAACTAACATGCAAGAATAAAATTATGAGAAATCAATATATTAACAAGTCTTGGTATCGGTCGACTACACCCTTGAAGTTATTCATTCGATCATCGATTGTCTAAAAATAATTAATTAACATTTGAATATTCATCATTGAAAACTTAATTTTGTCTCACCTTAATTTTAGTTAAGTAGACACAAGCGTTCTAATTTAACCATTACCAATAAATCAATCAAGATATAAGCGATCAAGATTTAAATCTACGGTAGCATTCAATTTAGTAAGAATGATGAATCTAGACAACACATACACAAGCAGATGTATTTAATCTAGTCAATTGTTGTTCCTACAAATTAACAAATTCACAAGCGGAAAATATTAATCATATTTGTTTCACAAATTAGATGGTTCAAACAATTACGGATTTGATTTCTAATTTAGCTTTTGGTTGTCTGAGAAATCATAGGATGATCAAACCAATAATCTAACACACAAACATTAACAATCAATTTCAAACAACTCTTGAAACTCAAATAAAATTAAACAATAAAAATCTGAATCTCACAAGATGAATAAACTTCAAAGGGTTTGTCTTCCTCTACCAAGTATTAAAACTTACAAAAATTGAAGAAAAAAAATTAAATCTAAGAATAAAGAAGAAAAAACCTAGCCGCCAAGATGTTTTTCAAACTTCAGCCATCCAAAAACTGATTAAAAATCGAGTTCTAAGAGTTATTTAAAGTGTAAAATCCTTCCCAAGAAAGTTCCCTTTTTAAAATATAATTCCCGAATTTCCCGTCTTGCTCGATCGGTGAAAAACTACCGATCGAGCGAGAAACTTTCTGTTCCAATATTTTTTTCCCGCAGCACAGGTCTCGATCGATCGGTCAAAAGTTACCGATCGAACGAGGTCACTTTTTTTTTCCAACGCGCAGCATTTTTGAAAATTTTATATCTCAAGATCTAGCCGTCGGATTGAGCTGAAATTTGGACAGCGGCTTCAAAAATCTTGAAATTCATTCTGAACGGTGGAGATCTGATTTGAATCTCTCTAGCATTAAAAATAATTTTTGTATCATTGCTTCTCCGTAATTCATTCTTGCGCAATAGCTTTTCCATCTTTTCCGTTCAAATTCATATACCGTTTGCTCATTCTCCTTCTTCTCCTAAATCAAACCAAAAAAAGTAATTAGGAACTATAAAATGCATTTAATCAATTTAAATTCTCCTAATCATACAAATTAACTCAAATAAATATAGGACAATATCACCACATCAGTCGGCAGCTCGAACAAGTCCTTGAAAAAATAAAAAGTCCGTAAATATATATTTAATTCATGCATGTATTTTATTATATATATAATTATGATTTTTAAGAAAATAAATTAAATATATATTTACGGGCAAATTTTCATGAAAAAAAAATAATGAAAATTTTTAAGTTCATGCATCATGTAAGAATTTTTATATGAAGTTTAAAGACATGTTAAGAAAAATAAATTTTTATGGAAGTTGAAGTGGAGGTGGAAAGTGATGTGGTTGGATGTCGGGATACTTGGGCCTGGTGACCTTCCTGATAATGTATATGTTATAATAAGCTTATGGATACAACATCGAGTGTTGGTGAAGTGGCAGTACAGATGTGGAAATCCCACCGCCATGTACGTTAGTTTTTATGATTGATCAATCGTTAAGTATGAAGCCATCAAAATGGATACGACCTGTTGAGAACTAAGAAATTAAGACATGCCAATTTATAAAATTTATTAAGTATGATGTTTATGATATAGTATGATGATGTTTATAATTAATTTTATGCATGTTTATATGCATATATTTTTTAAGATCATGCACGTATAAGTATATTCACGTATTTTATATGATGTGTGCTTGTGTGTGGTTTCATGTTGTTACATAAAAATAGAACGTTCTGAGCTCTAGGCTCACTAGATTTGAATGATGCAGGTGAACATGATATTAATGAAAAGAACGTGGTCCCAACTGACGATGATGGTGTATGAGCATCGAGGCAGCTAACACCCGTGACCATAGCTCATTTTATGGTGTCGATGTTTGATATTAAAAAGTTTTAACTTCTGCACATGAATAATATTTTATGATTTCACATAAGAAAAAAATATTTTACGCATGCATAGATTTATGAAAGAAATATTATTTAAAAATTTAGTTATGGGATTTTTCTGCATGAGATTTTATCATGATTTAATAATTAATTTTATGTATTTATTTGCTTATAATATACTTATATCTATTTATATAGTGTATATTAAGTTATGTAAAATTATTTTAAGTATTATATATATATATATATATATATATAAAATATTTTCAGCTGTCCAACCATGTTTCTCTCTTGGTCCGCGACCACCCCTAAAACTCGATAGTGGGTTTTAGTGATGGAAAAACATGGTTCGACAACTGAAAATTTATATATATATATATATATATATATGTAAAAATATTATTTAAAAATAAACTGGTAGTCTCGACTCTTGAATCACATCAATATGCATAGTGATGCAAACTTGTTCGTTGAAATGATTGTGCATGCTGGTCCTAAACAAAGGTAATACACATTATGACTGTACAGAAACATAACTGGGCCCATTTGGATGATACGGATAAATCGAGACTCAGTCTTTCATGCAGTAGTAAAAAAAAAAAGTAAAAAGACCAGAAATCTACTACATAACAAACACTGCCAATACAAATTCTTTTTAGATCACTTGCTCATTTTGCATGTCTTCTTAATCTTCAGAATCTTGTTTGAACATTCCTTCGCAAATCATTCACAAACAAGATTGAACGGGGATCATTTTCCAAACTTTGTGCCAACATATTTATAGTATTTACACACTTTTCTCTGCGACGGCGCCTCAACCATTCTCTCGAAAGAAATATCACCAATCTCCATGACGCACAAATCCCAGCAGCAATATAAATGCCTTTTCCAAATAGTGAACATGCAAAATGAGCAAGTGATCTAAAAGGAATTTGTATCGGCAGTGTTTGTTATGTAGTAGATTTCTGGCCTTTTTATTTTTTTTTTTACTATTGCATGAAAGACTGAGTCTCGATTTATCCGTATCATCCAAATGGGCCCAGTTATGTTTCTGTACAGTCATAATGTATATTACCTTTGTTTAGGACCAGCATGCACAATCATTTCAACGAACAAGTTTGCATCACTATGCATATTGATGTGATTCGAGAGTCGAGACTACCAGTTTATTTTTAAATAATATTTCTACATATATATATATGTAGAAATATTATTTAAAAATAAACATATATATATATATGTAGAAATATTATTTAAAAATAAACTGGTAGTCTCGACTCTCGAATCACATCAATATGCATAGTGATGCAAACTTGTTCGTTGAAATGATTGTGCATGCTGGTCCTAAACAAAGGTAATACACATTATGACTGTACAGAAACATAACTGGGCCCATTTGGATGATACGGATAAATCGAGACTCAGTCTTTCATGCAGTAGTAAAAAAAAAAAGTAAAAAGACCAGAAATCTACTACATAACAAACACTGCCGATACAAATTCCTTTTAGATCACTTGCTCATTTTGCATGTCTTCTTAATCTTCAGAATCTTGTTTGAACATTCCTTCGCAAATCATTCACAAACAAGATTGAACGGGGATCATTTTCCAAACTTTGTGCCAACATATTTATAGTATTTACACACTTTTCTCTGAGACGGCGCCTCAACCATTCTCTCGAAAGAAATATCACCAATCTCCATGACGCACAAATCCCAACAGCAATATAAATGCCTTTTCCAAATAGTGATAAAGTAGCCAGGAAAAGGGCTTCGACCGAATCACGGAAACCAAAATCGTCCGTCTCTAAGAAAGAGTACGACAAAAGCAAGACCGACGACATTAAAAGGGCACATGATGCGACTTTATTGCTCTTTGGAATTTTGCTCAACAGTACAACTGAAGCAACAGGCATGAGTGTTGCAGCCGCAATGTAAAGCACTTACACGCCCAGCCTACAGAAGAAAGATTTCAATCTTTGACTGTCTATACCAACGTCTGGCCTTTCCCCTCAGCAAACGTCTGCCCCAACATAGAAATCCAAGAATCAAAGCACAGACTGCCCAACAACCCACGACACAGCCTCCTACCTTGCCATAGAGTTTGAGACAAGACTTCGCATACCAGTGACCCATACACTTATAATTTCCAGATACAAAGGATGCCACAAACAGGAATAAAAATGATCCTACGGAACAAGCAATTCGAATTCTCCTAATGGTCTCTTCCTTCATTTCCATGGTCAATAACTTCTGTTTCAAGACAAAAGACAAGTGGTGTTAAATCGAGACTCTATCTTTCATGCAGTGACAACCATTTTCTACAGTCAAAGCAGAAAAAAACAAAACAAAACAAAAAGGCCAGAAAACTACTACATAACAAACACTGTCGAGACAAATTCCTTTTGTCCACAGGATAAGAAAATTGTTAATGAATTTAAATGTAAAAGCGAAAGGTAAAAGTATTTTTCTAACCAATCTTAGGGCTATTAAAACTCCACTTGGATACTATACTCCACACGAACAAACTACACAGCAATCGACAGATATTCAATATATTATCCATCCACACATCAAAGTCCTAAAGAATTAGGGCCTCCAATCTATCAAGAAATTATATAATCTTTAATTTTCTTGGAATTCTGAGCTCATTTAAAAAGGTCCAAAAGATTACATCTGGATTTGTTTTTGCATTCTGATTCTTTTTTCTAATCTTGGGCTTTGTCAAATTGCCAAAATTCAGTCCAAGAAGCGGTATAAAAAACATGGCGAGCAGAATAAAAAGTATAATCGGACCAATAATCAAATTCGTATCAGCCAATTAATTCAAAACAACAGATCATAGACGTTATGATTGTGAGCTTATCCATGACTGAAAACTGGTAACATTAAATAAATTTTCAAAAAACAAAAAATTTTATCCAGCCCAGACGAGAATTTACCTCTCGAAGAATTAGGTCAAGCGATTCACCTTCAGGTATCGAATCAGACGCTCAGAAGTTTAAGCGAGGTCTAAAAAGCTCACGGTATACGAAGATGCTAAATCTGGTGACTGACAGCCGGAGTTCGACTGAAACTATGGGGCCAGTTAGGGTTTTGGGAGTGAGAAATAGATTTGGTCGCGAGGAGGAGTGGAGGAGGATGTAAAATAGCCAAATAGGGGGAAATTTAGGGAAAAGGGGTGAAATCTATTCATTTAAAAAAAAGGATTTAACGTTTAATTTATGGGCAACTTGTAGATAACTCTCTAAATCAAACATAAGTTTCAATTTACTCCTTATATTTGTCTTTTCGAAAATACCTTTGTCTTTATTTTAATCATTATTATTTCTTGAATTATCAAATGTGAAATCGGATTCAAAATCTGATTCACTTGATTCATTAAGATAATAAATATTTTCATCATCGGATGAAAATTCAATTGTTTCTACTGGATAGAATCTAATATTATATATTTTTTCAAGAAGTTTAACTTTATTTTTCTTTTCGTTTCGTTTTGGACATTCATTTGCATAATGACCTTCTTCATTGCACAACCAACATGTGCAGTTCTTTCTTTTACCTTTTGGGCAAGGTGATTTTTTATTATCAAACTTTTTATAAAATTTTATTTTATAAGGTTTTCTGAAGAAATTCCTTCTAAATTTCTTTTTCTTATAGGGAATAAATTTCCTATTATGTTTCTGTCGTTTTAAATGTTTGTGTGACATGTTTGTTTTACAACCGTATTCTTTTACTGTGAATTCCATTTTGTCACAACAAAGTTTATTGTTTTGTTTGTAAGATTTGGATATTCTTTTATTTAATGTTACTTCATGACATTTCTTTGTTATAACGTCTTTAATAAATTTAATAGCTCCTCCTAGTGTTTTGGCAAAGCACTAGTTAAGAATTCATCTTTACTATTTATTGGTATATTAGGTATTTTATTAAAAATACTTAATTTATAATGCTCTTTTTTATCTGCATCTATTAACTGATAATAGTTTGTTTCATAATCACATATAAATTCTTCTAGATAACATAGATTACATAATTTTATATTATCCAAAATAAAAATTGCTCTATTTTGTTCTATATTTTTGGCTACTAAATTAGCGTCATTATTAGAAACTCCTAAAAATTTTTGGTACAAGGCATCAACAAATAGTTCGAAATATCGATGTCCTGTCATTCCTTGTGGTAGATTAGTAATTATTAGGTTTTCAGCCCAAGTTCTTACTGCTCCTACCAGTGTCATTTTTATCATCCCATGAATTAAAACTTGAATATTCTCACTTTTGTCTAATAATGGTTTTAATTGAATTTGTACTGATAGTTCATTTGCCCAATGATCTATCTTTGATTTTCTTTCTTTGGATGTTGAACAACCTAAATCTAAGATATTCTGTTTCACAAATCCTGATGTTTTTGATTCTCTAAGAATATCTCTAACATCTTTATAAGATCCAGAGTATTGGTCTCTGTTATATTTAAATTCTTCATCATCTCTTCCACCACTACCTTCTACATTCGTTCGTAGATTTAATCGTGGTCTAGAATCATCTTCAGATTCTGATTCTGAAATATCCATATCTCTGTATTGTTCTGAGTCCTGATGTGAATGATATAATTCTTCTGTATTTACTCCTATTTGTTCAAAATCAGATGAGTCGGTTTCACTAAACATCTCCATACTTATGTTTGCCATAACTAAGGGAATTTCTATACCATGATTCAATTTTGAATGGTGGTTCTTCTTTCATTTTTCTTTTTCCTTTATCTATTGAAAGAACTTCTTTAAGATAGTTTAATATTTCATTACTATGTCTTTCATGTTCAATTATTAATCTAGTCGTTGCTAAATCAATATATTCTTTGAAATTTTTCTCTAATTCTTGTATTGATAGATTGATCTTATTGATATTATTTTCTAAATCTCCTAGATCTTTTTCTAATTTTATTAAGGATGTTATTGTGATGAGGTTGATTCATTAACAATAGCTTGTTTAATTTTAAGAATATTTTGATTCATGGTTCCAATCTTTTCAAGAATATCTTCATCATTTCTAGCAAATGATAATGATCTTCTTGATACAGACTATTTTGTGATTTGGAGGTCATCTGAACTCCATCTTTTATAGGAATTTATTTCTTCAATAAATACTTTTCGAGGGTGTTCAATTCTTGTAATATTTTCAAACATTCTTTCAACAGAAATAGTTGGTTTTGTTGAAATTATTCCTGTTTGAGAATTATTACTTATTGCTAAACCGACAACATAGTTTATATTGATCGGATGGTTTCCTGTTAACATAAGATTATTTCTATAAAAGTAATAATCTAATGTTAAAACGTCATTTATGTTTTTATCAAAAAGAGATATATTGTATTGTGGATAAATACAAAATTTCATCTTTTTGTAACATAAGTTTCCTTCAATTTTTCCAAGGATAGAATCCTCAAAATTACGTATCCTTTTGTCACGAACTGTGATTTCAATTGGTGTATCTATTCCTTCTCGGTAGTGAGCTGATACTATTATTTCGATTCCTCCAATGTGAACATATTTCAGTTCAGATCGTTCTTTTTCACTGGCTTTTGCCATGATGGTATCAATATCTTGAGTTGTTAATAACTTCAGAGTATTAGACCTTGATTCGTTATTTATTTTACAATACGAATCGAATAATAAATTAATTTTTTTATAGGATTAATAAAATTTGAAATCTTGCTTAATATTCCTGGTTGGTCTATTAGATTTGTTTTTGAATTAGAAAACCCTATTTTCTGTATCTCAGCAAACTTATTCTGATTAAATATAATATTCAAATTATACTCTTGGTTCTCTTCAGATTCATCAATCTGACTATTTTGATTTGGAATTGTTACTTCTGTCATTTTAACATATGATAGAACTTTTTAATTTTCTTAAGGCTATTAAAAGCCTTTTGTTGAATCTATCTGTTCTAATAAATTCTGAAAATCTTCGAAACTATCAATTGAAGATTGACAATTTTTAAGATGTTTCAAATTATTTTCACAATTTTCTATATCAAAATTTATATTTTGAGAATATAAATTAAAGATATTCATTTTTGTATTTTCATACATTTTCCATTTAGTAAAAATTGTTACTTTTATTATTTTGTTTTTGTTGATCGGATTTCGATAACAAATTTTGTTCTTATTCATAACATATTGTTATGTCTTCAATTTCATCGTTTTCATAAATTTGAATTATCATTTTACAGTTGCTTGAAAAATGTTCTTTTTTATGATTTTTGAAATAAAAGGTTTGGAGATCTTTTATTTTATTCCATAATTGATCTATTTGACGTAAATATTTTAGTAAGATTATTTTATCAAATAAATTTTTAATCTAAATATCTAAAGTTAATCCAGGCATTAATAATCTGCTTTATTTAACCGCTCTGATACCAGGTTGCGGAATTCTTCAAATTCTTATGAATTTTCTCATTCATGGATTTACAGATCTGATTCATTTATAACAGATAAATGTTTTCAGATTAGTTTGGTTCCATTCATAGGTTATAATTACAAATTTTAGTTGATAAATTGATTCGAATATGGTTAAATCAGAAGTATTTAAATTCTATTCATGAAATGTATCATATTCATGATCATCTTCTATTTCAAACCAGTTTTTTATTATCAATCTTTCATTTCTTATAAAGGATGATGACATGATTAATATATTTTGACTATTTCCTTAAATTAAGGGCTGCAGGAGATTTAGGAAGGTTACCTTGTTTGAATGAATCTTGGTTTTGAGCAGAGGCCAAATCCTTGCTTTCCCTTAACGATCACTTGATCAACTGGTACTTGCTCTATGGATCTCTAGGTTTACTCTAACCATGAATCTTCAATGGTTGGTTTTCAACCTTATCCTCCTTACGCCCTGCTTGTTTAGTTATTAGCCATAAGACTTATTTTTGTTTTTGATTTTAGGTTTCTTAGTTTCTGATAGTTTTCATACGTCTTGTATGAACCAGATTGTAAGAAACTTGAGAAGAGAGAGATACTCAAACTTCACTTATCCATTTACAACACAAACATCTCCTTTTATAGGCGTGGAGAAACGCATACAGTAGTAAAAATAAAGGAAGAGGGGGACCATACTACATAATGGAAAACAGCTCATTTTACATCTGAGTGGATGCCTTTCACATGTGGTGTGGTCCACGATTTCATTTGTTTTTATATTGTGTCACTTTCTGAATCACTGGTACATTCGGACCATTTCTTTATTGGTTTGTCTTCTTTGACAGCTGGTTTGTCCTCTTTGACAGATGCTTCTTCTGTCTGAATGGGTTGGCAATGTCCACATTTGTGAGTGGAAATCATGGTTCTTAGTCTTTGACATAACATTTGTTGGGTTTCTCGGGTCATGTCAACTCTTGCTTCATAGATTGGAGCTTCGAATTGAGCTAACATGGCTTGTTCTTTCTTTTAGATTGTCTCCTTGTGTCCAGTGGTTAATAAAATTTTACTGGTTGCAAAATTTATTTTAACCTTTGAGTTTCCATCAATCTTTCCCGTCTTTGAGATCATGTCAATCAATGTCTTTATTCTTATCTCAGGAAGTGTTGAGATATCCATTACTGGTGTCTCTTCATTTGATCCTTCAAATAAAAACTTGTCTTTATTTTTTTCGACATTGAATGTATATCATCGGCTGATAGAATTTGTCATTTTCCCAATCTGGAAGGGTTGAATGAATGCTTAATGTTAACACTGGTTCGTCCTTGAAGACTGCTTTCTTGAACTGGATAATACTATTTCTCAGTTGATATGGAAATAGTTCTATCTCTTGATTGTTGGGACTGACTTCTAATCCGTTTAATAATCCATTTGAAAAGAATCTCGCGACTTCATGCGCTGGAGTACCTTGTAGTGTTCTTGCTCTTAATATGTTCTGTGTGTCACAAGTTTGTAGCCAAGATCCTGCAGATGGTTTGGCTATTCTCAAATAGTTTAGTATTTCAAAGAATTCAGTTTTGAGTTTTTCTGGAAAATTTGTTTTTTCAAAAATTGGTTTTTGTGGTCGCAGATTGGCCATCTTTCTTTCTCTTGTTTCAAGGGCGCTTTTAAACGTCCTTTCTTCTTTTTCATTTTTCTCGGTGTTGGCTGTGACCACCGGTTCTTTCTTCTTTTCTTTTTCTTTTCCTTTTTCTTTTTCTTTGTTATCAGTGTTGGCTGTGACCACTGATTGTTTTTCATTCATCTCCATTATTTTGTCAAATGAAGTTGCTAACTTGATTGGTGTTCTTGGTGAGGATGATGATGACGAGGTTGTCATCTTTTCTTTTATCCTCTGAATTTTTCCATTTATATTCTTTTTCCTTTGTTGAAAAATCTGAATTTCTTCATCTATGTCAATCAATTGTTCTTTTAATTGATCTAATTGCTCCATCCTGCACAAGAAACATATATATATATATATATATATATATATATATATATATATATAAAATGGTTAGAATAACTCTTTATTGTGAGTAATTCGGATAGTTTTATTATGCGTATCATTGCATTTATGAATTCTTTTGCAAGAATTGAACCAATCTTCATGAGATTGATTATTTTACTCATAGAGTAATTCATGTTTCTGAATATAAATCTCATTTCATCAATTTATATTTCCCATGCTATCTAAGGCATGTTCGGATGACTTGAAGTCATAAAATAATTCATGTTTTTGAATATAAATCTCATTTCATCAATTTATATTTCCCATGGTTTCTAAGGCATGTTCGGATGACTCACAGTCATTTTCTGGATCACTTAGGATCTCTTTTGTTATTCTGGTACTACGGATAGTATAATTTGGATGAAGTTCTCTAGTTAATGCGTCGGGTAATAATTGTCCGTTCCTTTGACATGCTGGATCTCAAACTGATAATGGTTCAACTCCAATTGCCATCTAATTAACCTTGCTGCATTTCTCCCTGCATTTCTTGATATTTTTCTTGTCTTGAAATATGTTAAATTCATATTATCCGTTCTTACTAAAAAAGGTTTAGAAATAAGATAAATCTCATAATTTCTAATTGTATATATTAAAGCTAATAATTCTTTTTCATTTGAATGATAATTTAGTTGTGCACCTTGAAAAGTTCCTGATGTATAATTACATAATTCTTCATTATTCCTAGTAGCTGTTTTAGTAAGTTCTTCTAAATTTCTTTCTCCTGTATAAGCTTTTAAACATGCTCCCCAGTATTCATCTGAGGCGTCTGTTTCAATTATTATTATGTCTTTATTTGAAGGAAAATATAATTCGGAAAGATTACTAATTATCTTCTTTTTAATAGTGTCAATATAATTAGTATCTTCTTTAGACCATTTCCACTTATAGTCTTGTTTAAGTTTTGTCTGAAGAGGTTTTCTGATTTCTGCAAGTTTCTTAATGTAATTTCCAGAATAAGTTAATAATCCTAAAAATCTTCTTAATTGATCTTTATCCTTGATTTCACTAGGAAAATCGTGAATTTTCTTAAGTATATGATGTTGTAAACAATGTTTTCCATCTTCTATTTGTAATCCTAAATAATTTATTTTTGTTTTAAACAATTGTGCTTTCTTTTCAGAAAGTATAATTCCATCTTTATGACAAATATCTAATACTGTCATGAGGTCTTTATAATGTTGATCTAGTGTTTTTGAATAAATTAATATGTCATCTATATAAACACAACAAAAATCTACATATGATTTAAAAGATTCATCCATATATCTTTTAAAGATACCTGGTGCTTGTTTAAGTACAAAAGGTAATACAGTTATTGATACTGTCCTTTTGGACAACTGAATGATGTAAGTAATTGTGTTTGTGGTTCTAGCTGAATTTAGCAGAATCCTGATTTACAATCTAAACTGGAGAAATATTTCATTCCTCCTATATAAGATAGTAAATCATTCTTGTTTGGGATGTAATATCCATCCATAATTGTTGCATTATTCATTTTTCGATAATCAATTACCATTCTTTTCTTATCAGTGTCTTTCTTACTGACATAAAAGGCTGGTGAAGAGTGTGGACTCTTGCTTGGGATGATTATCTTAAGTTTTAGTAATTCTTGAACCTCCTTTTCGAATATTTTTACATCATCCATGTTGCATCTTCTTGGTGCTTTACGGATTGTGATATTAGGGTCTTTAAGTTTTATTAAAGCAATGAATTGTTTTCTTTTCTTAATTTTGTCATGAGGATTTTCAGAGCAAATATCATGAAATTTCTTCATGATTTCTTTTTCATGATTAATTGTTAAAATATTTTCTATTTTTAGTTCTATTGGATTTGTATTTCGTTTATGAAAATTCTTTGTAAATCCTAATTTTATACACGAAATGCTGTTCGTATTTTAGGAATATAAATCATTGATGATCCTTTGTTTAAAGTTATGTGATTTTCAAATTGTGTAAAAGGAAGATATTCTCTTAAAAAGTTATTTCCTATTATAATGTCCATTCCTGATTCTAATTGGTATATAATGGGTATTACAAATTTTGTTTCCCCAATTTCTATTTTTAATTTTTCTGCTACTGTATCAAGCATGATTATTGATCCATCTCCTATTCGAATTTTTAATCCTTTATCATATTTCTTCAAATAATGATTTGGAAGTATATGTTTGCTTTCTAAACACATACTTGCTCCTGTATCAACATAAGCATGTATATGATATGGTTTATGTTCTTTGATTTTAATTTGAATTTTTATATATATACTATTTGGATTGATTTTGTTTTTATTATTATCCATTCTCTTTTTTTTTTTATGAATTTTAAGAGATAAGAGTATAATTGGTATTTATAAACAAAAGTTTCTCTCTCCAGGGAGTTGAAAGTAAGTTTTATTTATGTAGGGATTTATAAATAAGTTATAAATTGGTTTAGGGAGTGACTGGCAATTAACCCTTAATTTATTCATATATCCTTCCGTTTAATTAATAAAAAATAAAAAATATTTATTAAAATTTAAAATTAAAGTCGTTCTCTTTCATAATGCTTAAGATTGGATCGACTCAAGATTGCTTTGGGTCGATTGGGTCCGTGACGCCTAAAATTTAATTTACTAAATTACATGCATTAATTTAATAAATATTATAATTATTATTTTTACGTTTAATTTATTTAAATTTTTTATTTGAAATTATGTGCTAATAAAATATTTTATTATTTAATCAAATTTTTTTTATTGTGCAATTTATTTGTTTTAAAGATTTTGAAGGTTTAAGCTTTTGTTTATTTAAATGATTTTTGATTTTAATTGTTTAGTTCATTCATTTAAATGATTTTAACTGTTTAGCTTATTCGTTTAAATATTTTTTAGGTTCGAACTTATTTATTTTAAATAACCTAAGTTTAGCGATTAATTATTTTAAATGTCTAGCTTATTTATTTAAATCTTTTTTTAATTGCCCAAATCATTTTAAAATTTTTAATTTCGCTTGTGTATTTATTTAAATTGTTTTTAACTGTTTGTCTAGTTAGTTTAAATTATTTTTAATCGCTCGGCTTGTTATTTAAATATTTTACTCGTTACCGTGACATTGAAATATTTAAAGTGTTTAAATTCTGGGATTTTAAGCTTGTATTTTAATTAGTGCAATTTAAAATCCCTTAAATCCTAGTTCCTAAGTTTAGGTAGTATTTTTAACAGCAATTTAGATATCAGTCCCTAAACCCAAACACAATTTCATCCTCAGTCCCTTGTCAGAAAAATATAGTTTAAACTCCCTGGGCCCACATAATTTTTCTGATAAAATTCGGTACAAAACGTTAAAAATATGGTACAAATACACGATATTTGAGTATCAACTGTGGTAGATCTGGTACAAATATATGCTTTTTGAGTACTAAGAAAATATTGATATTAATGATACATTTATCTTATTTTGATGGAAATCGGTACAAAACATTGAAAATATGGTATTAATATATGATTTTTGAGTACCAAATGTGTTAGATCTGGTACAAATTTATTATTTTTGAGTATTCAAACATATATTGCAAGTTAATTTTAATAAAGATGGTACGAATTACTCTCAAAATCTTATTTTTATACCTGGTCTTGAATAATTAGTTCTTCAATATCATGTATTCGTACCATATTTTCATTGTTTTGTACCGACTTTGTATGATTTTTTTAGTATTCAAACATATATTAAAGTTCATATTAGTAATGATGTTCAGATTTTATACTCAAAATCTTATTTTTTTGTACTCGATATTGAACAATTAGTGCTCGAATATCATGCATTCGTACCATATTTTCAATGCTTTGTATCAATTTTCATCCGAAAAAAAATGTGGGCCCAGAGAGTTTAAACAAATTTTTTACTGACAAGGGACTGAAAACATATATATGTTTGGATTTAGGGACTGATTTCTAATTCACCCTATTTTTAAAAGTATGAGCACTTTTCCCTAAAATTCATACACATATTTTCTTTCTATAAATACACCAATACTTACACACTTAAACTTAAATACATAACCCTACCCCCAAATCACTCTCAAACCCCACTCAATCTCACGCCTAACACACACACACACGCGCGATTCCATGTTTCTCTCCCTGGCTCACCATCGACTTCTCCTCCCTTGGGATTTCTGGCCGCCGCCGACAGCACCCCACCACCGGCCGCCGCCAGCTGCACTTTTCTCGGCGAGGATCTCCCCTTGGCTCGAGCTGAACGAGTTATTCCTCCATTTTATTTGCTCGGTTTTCAGCTTGTTTGAGTCTCTTCATTTCGGTTTTTTTCTTTTTCTCTAGCAAGGCAAGCTTATGGTTTCATTGCTTACCTTGTATACTATTAATGTGTGTTTTGATTGGTGTTAGATTTTTGTATTCCTCATTTTCGAAAATCTCATGTGTATCGTGCCCTGTTTCCTTCTCTTTTCTCACGGCCGAACTGTTTCTTGTTGGGATTTTTATTGTAGTTGATTTAATGATGCTCATATGTGAAGAATGATTGATTTTCAAGCCTTGGAATGAAATTGTAAGCATGTTAGCCATTTTTTGAAAATTCAGAAATGTTCTTGGTTAGCATGTTCGAATTCTGTGTGTTTGTGATGGTGTTGAATGGTTTGGTGATTTAGGAGCTACCACGGGTGATATGTAGTTCACGTGGTAGCATTAGATTGAATGAAATTGGAATATGGTCTTGGATGGGGAAACTCGAAAATGTCAGCTCCTTAGGATTTAGTTTTTGGTTGATTTTGTTGGAGTTGCTGATGGGCTGGGTTATGTTAAAATTTTCATGAGTTTTTGGGGAAGCTTAGAGGCTGGTTAGTGATGCTAAGACAGTGACTTGGGGTTGAGGTCAAATGGACAGGTTTGGTTGGGAATCGAGAGGTTGAGCTTGAGCAGATTTCATGGACTTAGGGGTTGTCCAGAACAGTGAGTTCATAGTAGGGTTAGAGGCTGGTCTAGGTGAAGGGCTCGGGGCTGGTTTCAATGGTTCGAGTGAGTCTAAAATGTGGCCTTGGTCTGGTTTTATAGGCTGGGTTAAAGGGAGTCAAATGGTCAAGGCTTAGGAGGAAGAATGGGCTAGAATATGTGAGCAGATTTCTTTTAGTGTTTGAGCTGTCTGGAATCGAGTTTTTAAAACAGTATTGAAATCAGAATTTGGAAAAGGACTCGGGTCTGGAACTTTTCCTAGAAGTCGGGAAAATGTCGGTTCAAGCGGAAATCGATTCGGTTAAGATTTGGTCGAGTTTTAGACATCGGATTGGATAGGTGCAGAATTTTGGATTTATAGAGGGGCTGTCAGGGATTGTGAATTTTATAAATGAATTCTTGGGAATAAAATTAAGAGGTTGAATTCCCTACTTAGTTCCAAGTGTCGTGGTGTCGTGGTTTCAAGCGGTACTCATTTTAAATAAGAATTGGACGAGTTATAGATTTTACGGGCGAACCGCTCCGTTTAGTCCTAAGCGCATTTATGGGTTAAACTTTCACCCCTTTGGTTTGCTTCCTAAATCACCATCCCGATCATCCATGTGTGACTCATATGCATGATTATTGATTAACATTTACATGTACGTCATATTTACATATGCATGCTAAATCTCAAAATTTAATAAAGGAAAGAAGAAATACTTTTGAACGAAGTGAGATGGTTGTGACTACATATTCATGTGTTCGTGTGGGGCTGAAAGACGTTTTGGCCTCCCTTACCAAATCAATATGGGTTTTCTTACCTTAGCATGTGTTTGTGTGGGGCCGGAGCTATTCTCGTCTCCCTTACCAATAGGACAAGATTGGGTTGGGTTCTATCTCGACCTCCTTGCGGCATTGCGCACTATAGCCATGATCATGATCGCAATCACAGAGTCACAATCAAGGATCTAAGTTCACAGTCACAGTTATAGTTACAGTTACAGATTCAGATTCTGTTTATGCAGTTAATTGATTATGTTTGACTTAGCCATGCATATGTTTCATTCATGTTCTCTCATTCATTTTGAAGTTTATTTACTTGTTTAAAGTAAGGGCGCAAAACAAAGGTATTTTTAGTATAAGCTATTTTTAATCTGTGTGTGCTTGTATTTACGTAGTACTCGTTATCCTCCCCCCATTTTCTTGCTGAGTCTTTTAGACTCACTACACTTATTGTTTTCAGGTGACAAGTATATCATTTAGATCGAGGGGCAAGACTATCGAGTGGACTGCGATGCGGGCCTGACACATCCCTCCGACCTATGCTCGTCTTCCGCATAGTTACTAGAATTTATATGTTATGGAGCATTTATTTTGCTTAATTGTCAAATGTATATGTAATATTTTAATAACATTGTTTTTGGGCATGTAAACATTATATTTCTAATAATGTGGATATTTGATATGTCGAACCTCTCTCTTGGACCTCGTTCTTGTCTCGGTCTAGTTTTTTGTGTCGTCAGTCGTCTATTTCTTTTATTTTTTTTGGTTGTTGTCTGAGACATGTTGGTTGTAATATAAACAGAGAGGTTATGCCGAAATTTTAAATAAAATTTTAAATATTTTTTTTAAATCCGTATTTTTATTTAGTTTAATTTAAAGTAGAAGTAGGGTCAGGGTCGACCCAAGCTTACTCATGCTTGAGTCAACCCAATCTTGTGTTGCGGAAAGATGTTTCCGCAGCGCGCGTGCGCGCTAAGGAAAACTCTTGGGTCGACCTAGATCAATCTTGGGTCGACTCAAGCTTGTGCTGCAGAAAGATGTTTCCGCAGCGCGCGTGCGTGCTGTGGAAAGAAGTTTTCGCAGCGCGTAATGCGCTCTGCGGATATAAATATCTGACACGCTGCGGAAAGAAGCATTGTGCGCCGCAGAAAAAACATTCGAAGCGAAAAAAATCATATTTCATTAAATTCGGGATGTGAAACATAAAGGACTGGGCTGATTATCAATTCCATAATATAGGTTTGTTTGTAACACATTTATTTGTATTTTTAACATATCTGTTTGTCAAGAAAAATTAGGCAGTTAAATAATTTTTTCGCTGCTAATTTCACAAGTTTGATCAATATTTACATAATTTTGACATATAATCGTATATGTTGCAACATATTGATCCACTAATTTCACAAGTTTGTTTTATAATCGTACACATTTTAACATATGAATCCATTAATTTCACAAGTTTGAACGATAATTACATAATTTTGACACGTAATTACACAATTTTGTTCAATTTTCATTGATAATTTTACATTTTTAACAATTTATCCACTAATTTCACGAGTATGTTTTATATTCGTATATGTCAACGTATGAATCCGCGAATTTCACATGTATGTTTTATCCACTAATGTTGACCGATAATCGTACATGTTTTAACATATGAATCCACTAATTTTACAAGTATGTTCTATAATCGTACATGTTTTAACATATAAATCCTCTTATTTCACGAGTGTGTTGATCTATAATCGTACATGTTTTAGCATATGAATCCAATAATTTCACAAGTATGTTGACCTATAATCGTATGTTTTTTAACATATGAATTCACTAATTTTACAAATATGTTATACAATCGTACATGTTTTAACATATAAATCCACTAATATAACAAGTATGTTCTATAATGATACATGTTTTAATATATGAATCCAGTTATTTCACAACTATTTTATATAATCGTATATGTTTTAACATATGAATTCCCTAAGTTGAAAAGTATGTTATATAATCGTACGTATTTTAACACATGAATCCGCTAATTTCACAAATATATTCTATAATTATATATGTTTTAACATATGAATCCGCTAATTTCACGACTATGTTCTACAATGATATATGTTTTAACATATGAATCCAATAATTTAATAAGTATGTTCTATAATCGTAAATGTTTTAACATATGAATCTACTAATATCACAAGTATGTTATATAATCGTATATGTATTAACATATGAATCTGTTAATTTCACAAGTATATTATATAATGATATATATTTAACATATGAATACACTAATTTGACAATTACGGCTAATTGTTGACCAAGCTTGGTCAGACCCAAACGCATCCCAAGCAAGCATGTGCTTGGGTCTGACCTACTATTGCAAAGCTTTGGATGAGGACATACGAAATTTTTTGATAGATCGTAGAAATTTTTTGGGCACTGTCGTTTAAAGGGGGGAAATTTAGGGAAATGGGAGTACTTTCTAATCTATTTAAAAAAAAGGATTCAAAGTTCAATTTACTATATTATTCTTGTGTTTAATTTCATATACGTCATTATTCTTTTTAAAACATTATTTATCCCTAAATATTTATCACTTCAAACAACCGACTACTAGCGAGTATGATAATATAATTATACATAAATAAATACAATGCATGAGTATGATATATAATGATGCATGTTGATCGATAATCGTACATGTTTTAACATATAAATCTACTAATTTCATGAGTATGTTTTATAATCGTACATGTTTTAAAATCTGAATCCGCTAATTTCATAAGTTTGACCAATAATTACATAATTTTGACCCGTAATTGCACAATTTTGACCAATGTTGACCAATTTCATAAGATCACACTAATTTTACGACTATGTTCTATAATTGTACATGTTTTAGCACATGAATCCATTAATTCAACAAGTATGTTCTATAATCGATTCGTACATGTTTTAACATATTAATCCGCTAATGTCACACATATGTTCTATAATGATACATGATTTAACATATGAATTCGCTAGTTTCACAAGTATGTCTATAATCTTACATATTTTTACATATAAATCCGCTAATTTCACAAATTTGACTGATAATTAATATTATGTGGCCATAAATCTCTTTCCGAAACGAAATACCAAAATTTTAGGTTGATCTACCAAAAAAAATTGATCGAACCTTACAGATATTCTCTTGATCGACCAAGAGAAGCTCTTGCTCGACCCAAAAATTTCTCTTGGGTCGACCAAGAGAAATACCAAGAGCTCTTGGTCGACCAACAGGGTCGATCCAAGAATTTTTCTGGGTCGACCAAGAGAAATTCTCAAGTTGAGAATTGTTATGCTCTTGGTCGACCAAGAGAAGAACCCTTGGTCCACCCAAGAGCATACTTGAGAATTTCTTTTGGTCGACTCAAGAGCAATTATGCTCTTGGGTTGACCAAGAGTAGAATCTCTTGGTCGACCCAAGAGCAATTTGGGTCGACCTCTTGGGTTCGACCCAAGAGTTATTTTTGGGGCGACTGTTTTTGGTCGACCGAGAGCAAAAATCAATACCAAGAATAGCTTTTTGTTCTCTGTCGATCTAGAACAGCAGCTTCAGGAAAGAGCCAAGAGCAGCAGCTCTTCTCGCCCAAGAGCAATACCAATTTTTTCGGTGATCCAAGAGTTGTTGTTCTTGGTAATTCCAGGGTCTTTTCGTCGACTCAATTTTTTTTTTTGGTTGATCTATTTTTGGATTTTTGGAACAAACATGTATGAATTTTGGCAAAGAAGATGACAAATTCTTAATTAACTTAACTAATTAAGTTTATATGTTTAGTTTTAGGTTAAGAGAGTCAACTCCTTTTTTCTTAAAAAAAAAGTCAAGATCCTTATTTTTTAAATACTAACCATGATAGTTGATCGGCTAAATCGGTGTGATAGATATCTACTGGCAAGCGCACCAGGTCAAGTAATAGTAAAGTGGACAAAGACTCCAAGTATCGATCCCACAGGGACTGTAGTCAATTCTCAAGAATTAATTATTTTACTTAATCTAGACAAAATTATAAAAGGGAGATTTACTAAATTTAATTAAAATAGAAATAAGAAATAAAATAGCTGAAAGATAAATTTAAATAAAAGAGACAACCAAGACACACGTAAGTACCAAACAAATCATGTAACATGTAGTCGATTCAAGACTCAGATTTAATTTTAATTCACGGGAATTATCATATCTTGTTCAAAGGACTATTTCTAGAACAATCAAACCTATTCAAATATTAAGGGATTAATCATTCATAATTCTAATCAAATTTGAATGCATGACGAACTGTGAAAATTTAGTTTACACCCAAACCGCATAATGAAACCGAATTCTATTTCTAGTCGATTTTACAATAGTTGAATATCGAAGTGATCAAAATCGAAACCTCCTCTGTCGACTTGGAATTAATTAACATGCAAGAAAAAAACTGGCCAGAAAATTCACAAGACAAATATAAATTCGATAATCAATAAAAATAAAATCAAGTTTAAAAATCTCAAATAAACAAATCAAGTTTTCTACATGAATTTGTTCGGCCCAATCACACCGTCTTGGTTGAAAATAAACTACTCAATAATTAAAACTATAAATAAAAATAAAAATAAGAAAAGAGAAAGAATTATCCGGATGCCAAAGCCGCCGCCTCTTTTCTGATTCTAGAACTGGGAACTTCGGAACTCTTCAAGAATATTAAAATCTTCTATTTACAGTGCTTGGATCCCGTACCAATTAATTTCCTTGCGCAACAAGAATTTCTCGAAAATAATCTCCTCCGCGACACGCACGCGAGCCTGGGCTGTATCTTGCGCGTGCAGTTCAAATAAACAGTGACTTTGTAAACTCTCGCGCGCGCGCGGTCTTCCTTCAACTCTCTCTGGAATTTTCTTCTGCACGCGCACGAGTCTTCCACACAGTTGCTTCTTAAAAACTCCATTATCCTACAAAATTCAACCAAGAGAATAAAATACATGCACATAAAATAAAACACTAACAAAACTCACGAAAATAAAATAAATTCATGCGAAATAAATATAAAAATAACACAAACTAATGCATACAAAATGCACTTATCAACACCCCTATACTTAAATCTTGCTCACCCTCGAGCAAAAAAGGCAAAAACAAAATGCACACAAAAACATAAGTAAGGACGATTCATGAGAGTGCACAGCCTCCGAGAAGTTCAATCGCAAAATAAAATCACCGACATGCTCTCAACTTTTCATAATACACCTTTGGTTTAACGTGAACGTGTGTGTGTGAAATGTCATTCCAGTTTCATACAACTGACAGAATTCGTTTCAAAACTGCTTAGAAACCTATGACAAATTAGTGCAAGTTTCACTCTTCAAGTACCCATTCCTAACAATGACCTCTAGACAAAATACACCTCCCTTGAGATAATGAATTATACATGTAGTAGCCTGGTTCCATTTTACAAGATTAAGTGATATTAAACATGTTAAGAAAATGTCATATAATTTTAAAAATAAAAAAAAACATGTTTAAGGAGTCATTATTTGGTAAAAATAAGTGGAAAATCAGATCCGGAACGTCCAAAAATGGTAGGAAAAGACCTGGGTGTCTCAGACAGTCCAGAATCAGCCAAACGAGAACGTTGCATCCGAAGCAGAACGTTGCATCCGATGCAGAACGGACGCAACAAACCAATAATGGACGCAACATTCCCTAACAGGGACAGATGTTCGATTTGCATGAAATTGGATCGACGTGTGGCAGGACAGGTGGAGAACGGATGCAACGTTCCTAAAACGGACGCAACGTTCTCCGCCTATAAATAGGGGTTCCGAGGGCCATATTTTAACACCAATTTCCAACTTATCTCTCAGTATTTAGAGTATTCTAGGGGTTTTAGGGTGTTTCCAGCCTTCCTAGTCTAGGTCCGGAGGTTGGCCAAGTGCTCCGGGGTTGCGAAAAAGCGGTGCCCAAGTTCTGGGGCAGTCGTCATCAGCGGGCTGACAACGAACGCAGTTATACCTCTGGCTCCTTATAGTAAATAGAGAGTATGCTATAGATAAGTTAAGACTTTTAGAATAAGGTTATAATGCATGAGTATCATTTGGCAGTGTAGCGCGGATTATAGGCGTGGACCTAGAGCTGGTAGAGCTTGCCTAGTAGAACTAAGGTACGTAAGTACAGACTAAGATAGCCAGCTGAATATACGTGTTTATGTGTTGTATTATTATCTGTCATGATATGCATGATTTATTATTCATGATTTGTATGCGGCATTTGCATACCATGTTGAGTCTGTTATCCTTTTGAGATAGCCAGTTTTTATAGGGTCGCTCATCCCTAGGGTGGTTGTTATTATACGATTGGGTACCGTGTGACACCCACTGGACCGACAGGGCAGCGTGTGCGGTTTACCCAGGACGGTGACATTCAAAGATCGGGTTTAGTATGTGTGGCACCCACTGGATTTTCGGAGCAGCGTACGCATACTGGAGGCGCCTGTGTACTGAGCATGATTTTCCAGATATGATCCCAATTTACCCATAGCATTCATAGTTCATGTTGCATGCATCATATAGACCTGTATATTCAATACTTTATGTACTGGGCGTTAGCGCTCACGTCCCGGACACCCCATTCGACGGGGCAGGTTTTTCAGGTGGACCAGGAGCGAGATCAGTAGTTGATATGTGACCAGGGCTTGGTAGCAAGGGTCATCAGAGGATTTCTAGATTAAGATTTTATTCGTTATATTATTCGATTTGGTTGTATAAAGATTTATTTATCTTGGAATTGTTTACCTTTAATATTTTCCGCTGTTATTTCTCTGATTATGTTTAATTAAGTTAAATGTATGCTTAAGATTCTGATTAGTAGGTGATCACGGTGCGAGTCACTATATTTATGGTATCAGAGCATGCATAGTAATCTTGGAATCTTGATTTTTGGAATTGGGTTTAACCTTTTGATCATCGTATAGATGGCGGGACATGGTGACGAAAGTAGCCATAGTAGAGTGGGTGGACGCTGGGGCGATCAGGACGATCGGGAGCATCGTCGGGGCCGTCATCACCATCTTTATGATGATCATAGGCGCTTTAGTATGCATAGTTTTATGCAGATGGGTCCGAAACCTTTAGTCGGAGAAGAGTCATTGGAGGATGTGGGGAATTGGTTACGACATATGGAAGTTTGTTTCCGGGAGTTTCAATGCACTGAGGAGCAGCGGATGGAGAATCTTGATTTCCTGGTAAAAGGACCAGCTCGGAAGTGGTGGGATTCTACTTCTGCACCTTTTATTGCAGCCCGAGGAGTTGCTTCATGGGATGAGTTCTGCACGGCTTATCATAAGATGTATTTTCCTCCTGCTCTCCGACAGTCAAAAACAAGTGAGTTGCTAGGTTTTCGGCAGGGATCGATGTTGATCGATGAGTACCAGTTGAAGTTCTTTGAATTACTGACCTATTGCCCCCAGATTTTTGATAGCACAAAGGCGAAGTATAATCTGTTCCTCCAAGGCCTTAATCCGGAGATCCACGATCGAGTTGCTGCGGGGAATGGCATGACTTACGAGGAAATTGTGAGTCGATGTCACCAGGCTGAGGACAGTATCCGTCTCAATAGGTATTTTCTCTCATCTAGACCCACGAGTTCTTTGGATCCCACTCAGTCGTTTAAGAAGTCCGGATCTTCTTCATCTACAGGATCTGGTGAGACTCGTCAGTCGGGCAAGAAAAAGTTGCAGTGTGATCATTGTGGGAGAGACCATCTCATTGAGAATTGTAGAGCCGCTGCTAGAGCTTGTTTCATATGTGGAAGTGTTGATCACTTCAAGAGAGATTGTCCCAAGCGTAGTGGATAGAGTGGACAAGCATCTAGGATGGGATCTCAGGTAAGTAGACAGTCTGAGGCATCAGTGCAGCAGAGGACCCAGAGTAGGCATCATGGAGATAGTCAGTAGTCTTGGATGCAGGGTCAGATTTATGCTTTGCAGGGAGCTCAGACGCAGTCAGAAAAGAATGATGACACTCAGAATGATTTTGACGGATGATGTATTTGACTTTTCCGTTTGATAATTCTATTTTGTGATAACAGAATGTTAATAAGTTGTATTCAGACAATCATGTGGATTTATGATTTTGGAATTTTCTAAATTTAATTCCAAGTATTTTCTGATCGATATTCAACTATGTTGAATTAGTTGATTTTTGCATAACCAAGGGATAGATTTATGCTAGTTTTCAGATGATCAGTTCTAGGCTTTTTCCTAGAATGATTCAAAAATTCAGTGATTTGACATAGTGCCAGAGTTGACTTGTTTCCTCAAAGACTCAGTGTTTGGGTCATTGGTTATTGATGATGGATTTTCATCATACATTCAGTGATGAATTATACCAGGTGCTGAGGAATGTGCTGGGTTGTTCAAGACGGGATAGGAAGCGCGACCTACGCCGGTGTTTTCTGGGAGGTTTATTCTAGATAGGATATTGGGGGAGGCTAACTGAGTCTTGATATTTTGCACAGTTATAGCAAGGGGTGTAATTACCAAAATGAATGTTCTTATGAATTTGATATAGGTACTGGATTAGTGCCAAGAGATTTGAACGTTATCGTCTGACTTTATCAGAGATACAAATTTTAGTTTCCGTTGACAGAATAGTCTTGGAAAGGATTCTTTGACAAGTGTGCATTCTGGATGGATAGTTTTCGCAGGTGGTACTGGGGGAAAACCAAGAGTTTTGATCAGTATCGTCTGGCATCAGTAGAAATATAGATAGTGATCGGGGACATGATCAGCATGGTGATTTGGGTTTCTTTTAAGTGATTGTAAGACTTATTTGGGTGGTTTCCCTATGAGGTTAGAAATATGATTTTGAGTTGTCAAGTGATGACAATTTTCATCAGGACACAGTGATGATTGATAATGAGAGACGTGGACTGTGATCAGGATTGGAAGTGGTGGTGTGTGTTCCCATTATTACTCTGAAAGTCGTTTGTACTTCAGAAAGGTTATTGGAAAGTTACCCCAGTCTGGAGACCATGATGTTACTAGTAATTATTTGGATTCAGTGATGTCTTGTAAAATGATATGAGAGAATAAAGAACGTTTTGTTCTTATTCAAGTCCATATCGGTACTTAATATGTATTTCGAGGACGAAATTATCTTAAGTGGGGAAGAATGTAGTAGCCCGATTCTATTTTATAAGATTAAGTGATATTAAACATGTTAAAAAAATTTCATATAATTTTAAAAGTGGCAAAACATGTTTAATGAGTCATTATTTGGTAAAAATAAGTGGAAAATCAGATCCGGAACGTCCAAAAATGGTAAAAAAGGTCCTGGGGGTCTCAGAAAGTCCAGAATCAGCCAAACAAGAATGTTGCATCCGAAGCAGAACGTTGCGTCCGATGATGAACGGACACAACGAACCACCAACGGACGCAACGTTCCCTGTCAGGGACAGATATTCGATGTAGTAGCCCGTATCCGAAATCAGTGATTAGGTGTTAATCAATTCATTAATCCTATTAATTAAGAGTAAACATGATTAAGGGAACTTTTAATGGGTTAACGGAGTCCGGAATTGGATTCAGAACACTTGAAAATGGTTTGAGGGTCGTCGAGTTCGGAGGCTCCAAAGTCAGGGTTCGGACGGTCCGATCGTCGAGTTCGGACGATCCGAAGGTATTTTGGACGCTCCGATCGTGTTGCCGACAGTCGTCATGGATGACGTCATTTTGGCTGACGTAAGCAATGACGTATTTTGAGTTCGGACGATCCGAAGTCCAGTTCGGATGCTCCGATCGTGTTCGGACGCTCCGAAGTCCTGTTCGGACGATCCGAACTTCGTCTATAAATAGGAGGGCCGAGATTCAGATTTTGACGCACCAATCACCTCTTCTCTCTCGATTCCTTAGCCTTCTAACTCAGATTTAGGGAATTCTAGGAGTCCGATCGGGAATCCGGAAGTGGCATAGCGATCTAGACGTCGTAGTGGAGCTGTGGCCAAGTTTTGAGGCACTCGACAGCAAAGGGCTAAAGACGAACGAAGGTATAGCTTTTGCTTCCTAAAAATATTTAGGAGTATGCAATAGCTTAGTTAAGGCTTTTAGAGCACTATAATGATATTAGTATCATTTGGCAGTATAGTGCGGATTATAGGCGTGGACCTAGAGCTGGTAGCTTTTGCCTAGTATTTGAGGTACGAAAGTACTGTTCGAGATATCCTGACTGAGTATGCATGTATTATGTGACTGCATGATTTATATGCCATGACTTTATGCTGCATTCATTTGCATTTTGTTGCTATCTCCTTCGAGATGTCTGTTAGTAGGGTTGTACCCTATCCCGTTAGTGGTTGGACTCCATCGATTTGGTTCCGGCGTATCCACTACTTTATCGTTTTGTGAGCCACCTCCTAAAGCGACGGCACAGCGTGCTACATACCAAAGTTCGGTCTGTCTCTGTTCTCTAATCTTTGACCTCGAGTGTGTAGGGAGTTCACTTTGCATGCATGTATACTCATACTCTCGTGCTGAGCGTTTTATGCTCACGTCTCGTACTCTGTGTTTTTGGACACCCTATTCCATGGGGCAGGTTTGCGATTGGACGAGGCGGGTGGATCCAAGAGGGGCTATTCAGTGGTTGGCCAGCTGGAGCTTCGTCTAGGTTTTTATTTTGGAATTACTACTGTTCAATCTGGTTGCATAATATTTGGGTATTTACAGATTCCTTTATTTGGAATTGTATAATGTTTATTGGTTTCCGCAGTTTAATTCTGATATCTGTTTAATTAAGTTAATTGCATGCTTAAGTTTTGTTCAGTAGGTGATCCGGGTAAGGGTCACTACATTCGATTTGCATGAAATTGGATCGACGTGTGGCAGGACAGGTGGAGAACGGACGCAACATTCTCCGCCTATAAATAGGGGTTCCGAGGTCCACACTTTCACACCAATTTCCAACTTCTCTCTCGGTAGTTAGAGTATTCTAGGGGTTTTAGGGTGTTTCCAGCCTTCCTAGGCTTGGTCCGGAGGTTGGCCAGGTGCTCCGGGGTTGCGGCGGAGCGGTGCCCAAGTTCTAGGGCAGTCGTCATCAGCAGGCTGACAACGGATGCAGGTATAGCTTTGGCTGCTTGTAGTAAATAGGGAGTATGCTATAGATTAGTTAAAGCTTTTAGAATAAGGTTATAATGCATGAATATCATTTGGCAGTGTAGTGCGGATTATAGGCGTGGAGCTAGAGCTGTAGTGCTTGCTTGGTATAACTAAGGTACGTAAGTACAGACTGAGATAGCCAGCTGAATATACATGTTTATGTGTTGCATTATTATTTGTCATGATATGCATGATTTACTGTTCATGATCTGTATGCGGAATTTGCATACCATGTTGAGCCTGTTATCCTTTTGAGATAGCCAGTTGTTTCAGGGTCGCTCAGCCCTAGGGTTGTTGTTATTATACGATCGGGTACCGTGTGACACCCACTGCACCGATGGGGCAGCGTGTGTGGTTTACCCAAGACGGTGATAGTCCAAGATCGGGTTCAGTATGTGTAACAACCACTGGATTTTTTGAGCAGCGTGCGCATACTGGAGACGCATGTGTACTGAGCATGATTTTCCAGATATGATCCCAGTTTACCCAGAGCATTCATAGTTCATGTTGCATGCATCATATAGACCTGTATATTCAATACTTTACGTACTGGGCGTTAGCTCTCACGTTTTTGCTTTTATCTCGGACACCCCATTCAACGGGGCAGGTTTTGCAGGTGGGCCAGGAGCGAGATCAGTAGTTGATCGGTGACCAGGGCTTGGGCAAGGGTCATCAGAGGATTTCTAGATTAAGATTTTATTCGGTATATTATTCGATTTGGTTGTATCATGATTTATTTATCTTGGAATTGTTTACCTTTAAGATTTTCCGCTGTTATTTCTCTGATTATGTTTAATTAAGTTAAATGCATGCTTAAGATTCTGATTAGTAGGTGATCACGGTGAGGGTCACTACAACACACCTTTGGATTTTGCACCCGGTATTGCTTTAGCCCTAATAATTACCCGCAAACTTAGCTATAACTAAGATAGGATTCAAAAAATTTTCTTTTTTTTTTATTTTTTATTTTCTATTCCCCTCGTCTATAGCCCGGATGGAGCATCAACCCCATTTTACCCGCATACTTAGCCATGAATTTAATCTTTTAGGATTTCAATCCTTTCAAGGCCCGGATGAAGTTGTAAAAAAAAATAAAAAATTCTAGGTGCACCCAAGATCATAAGTGTCATACTAGAGCCTCATCAAAATTCATAGAACACAATCAAGATCTACAAACCACCTATTGTTGTGCAATGCTCAAACAGACAGAAACTTCATCAAATATTTCGCTACAATTCACTGGTCTAACACAATTGCTTAAAAATATTCACGGTTCAACCTACAGTTTCTCATGTCAAGTCAAGAGCAAAATTTTTCAAAAAAACAAAATTTTTAGATAAACTTCATCATCATTGGATATTATGACTCATCCTACTCATGCAAGACAAAACAAACAACAAAACCAAAACATAATGATATGCATGAATACAAACTATATGCAATGAACTAAACCAAATGAATGAAAAACACAATGATCAACAAACAAAGAAATAATCTAGTCTATCCCCCATACTTATCCAAAGCATTGTCCTCAATGCTTCAGAACAGTGAACAGAATGCATGAACAAATGCAAAACCGAACAAAAACACAATGAAAACAAAAATATCACTCCCCTAGTTTTCGATTAATCCTCTTCCTTCTTAGCAGTATCAGCTGGGACGGTAGCAGTAGTCTAGATATATCGGCAGGCATGACAAACTGGCATGGAAAAGACACAAAAATAAAATAAAAACAAAAACCAAAAACCAAACACCAAAAACCAAAAATAAATAAAAAGCATAAAGAAATAACATTGGGTTGCCTCCCAGTCAGCGCTAAATTTATAGTCTATAGCCCGACTATGCAGAAGCCACCATCAAAGAGCGGCTGCCACCCATAGTAAGAATCATACGACTCTATGTATGAGTCTAGATTTCCTTCGTCCTCAAGCTTGGCATGACATAGACTTTGTTAGCTCGTCGGTCCAATAACACTTGGTCTAAAATTTTTCTTTTGGAATGAGACTCCGAATCTAGGCTGAAGCTCATAGAGGATGGAATATGCTGGACGTGGCGTCAATGGAAAGAAAGAATCTTCTAACGGTGTACATGGAACGACCATTGACGAGGTAAAATCTGTAGCCTTGTATGTTTCTTCCTCCACTGTCATGTGTGGCTCTTCTTCACACGAAGATTCCTCAAAAATTATTTCTTCTTGCTCTGACTCAGTTACTTCACTCTCTTGGCAGATCTTCGAAATTGGTTCTATAAAACGCTCAATCTGTTCATCCAAAAGACTCAAAGATTTGATGCGGATTTCGAAGAATTGGTTTGCCTCTTCCTGCTTTTTCACAAAATTCTCCAACTGAGCCACATGATCCTCAAAATACCCTACACACTCTTCTTGATGCTACGGTGGTTGGTTCGTAAAATTTGTGGAGTTGAATTCTGGAGGATATTTTTGACTCCAACCTTACAATGAAGGATCACAATGCCAATGGTAGTCGAAATCCGCCATATCATTTAACAAGTGCATAGCACTGTCTTCATATCTTCTGAACAGGTGACTGCTAGTGGCCAAAGCTCCATAATCCACCCAACTTCTTGTAGTCTCATCCAAACCACCATAAAAAATCTGAGTGAGCATGTAGTTCGAAAATTAATGACATTGAAATCTGTTTGTAAATTCATTGAATCTCCCCCAAGCAACATAGAAAGACTCTGAGTATTGTTGGCCAAATCTTGTGAATACCCGTTGATTATCCATCCCCAAGTACCTCACAAGTAATAAAAATTAAAATTAAAATTAATAAATAAACAAATGCAGGGAAAAAAAATTGTCTAGTCTCAAACAAATAATCTAATTAACTAAACAGTTCCAGACAATGACGCCAAAAACTTGACCTGCTAAATTGGTGTGATAAATATCTACTAGCAAGCGCACCAGGTCAAGTAATAGTAAAGTGGACAAAGAGTCCTTGTATCGATCTCACAGGGACTGTAGTCAATTTTCAAGAATTAATTATTTTACTTAATCTAGACAAAATCATAAAAGGGATATTTACTAAATTTAATTAAACTAGAAATAAGAAATAAAATAGCTGAAAGATAAATTTAAATAAAAGAGACAACCAAGACACACGTAGGTACCAAACAAATCATGTAACATGTAGTCGATTCAAGACTCAGATTTAATCTTAATTCACGGGAATTCTCCTACCTTGTTCAAAGAACTATTTCTAGAACAATCAAACCTATTCAAATATTGACGGATTAATCTTTCATAATTCTAATCAAATTTGAATGCATGATGAACTGTGAAAATTCAGTTTACACGCAAACCTCATAATAAAACCGAATTCTATTTCTAGTCGGTTTTACAATATCTTGAATATCGAAGTGATCAAAATCGAAACCTCCTCTGTCGACTTGAAATCAATTAACATGCAAGCAAATAACTGGCCAGAAAATTCACAAGACAAATATAAATTCGATAATCAATAAAAATAAAATCAAGTCTAAAAATCTCAAATAAACAAATCAAGTTTTCTACATGAATTTGTTCGGTCCAATCACGTCGTCTTGGTTGAAAATAAACTACTCAATAATTAACATTATAAATAAAAATAAAAAGAAGAAAAGAGAAAGAATTATCTAGATGCCAAAGCCGCCGCCTCTTTTCTGATTCTGGAACTAGGAACTTCGGAACTCTTCAAGAATATTAAAATCTTCTATTTATAGTGCTTGGATCCCGTACCAATTTATTTCCTTGCGCAACAAGAATTTCTCGAAAATAATCTCCTCCGCGACACGCGCGCGGGCTTGGGCTGTATCTCGCGCGTGTGCAGTTCAAATAAACAGTGGCTTTGTAAACTCTTGTGCGCACGCGAGGAAGAGTCTCGCCCGCGCGCGGCCTTCCTTCAAGTCTCTCTGGAATTTTCTTCTGCGCGCGCGCGCAAGAAGGAGTCTTGCTTGTGCGCGAGTCTTCCGCACAGTTGCTTCTTAAAAACTCCATTATCCTACAAATTTCAACCAGGAGAGTAAAATACATGCACATAAAATAAAACACTAACAAAACTCACGAAAATAAAATAAATGCATACGAAATAAATATAAAAATAACACAAACTAATGCATACAAAATGCACTTATCAATAGTCCTATTTTTTTAACCAACCCGTAAAAAAGGGATAATTAGGCCAATATCCCTTTTCAAAATTCAATTTCAACAACTAACTCTCATTTTCTAAACCCTCAAATTTGACTTTACAAATTAAGTCCATAACCTCCAATTCCCCAACACAGCACTTCGAATGTTTTAAAATTATTTTTTTTAAAAAAAAAGTGAGAATGGATATTTAAAATAAGACTAATCCAAATAGTATTTATATAAAAATTCAAATAAAAATAAAAGAGCATAAACCATATCATATACATGTTTATATTGATACATGATCAAGTATGTGTTTAGCAAATAAACATATGCTTCTAAGTCATTATTGGAAGAAATATGATAAAGGATTAAATGTTAGAATAGAAAATGAATCAATAATCATGCTTATATTGATATATGAGCAAGTATGTTTTTTGCTCTATAAATTTGATCCCTTAAACACATTTTAATCACATCAAAATTAATATTTCTCTCAAAAATTATTTTCCTTTATTTTTCGAAGAAGAAGATTTCATTTTCAAGGAGATCTTCCACCCTGACACCTATTTTAAGTCCATGACAGCTAGGGGTGTTCAAACTTCGGATAAAACCGAAAAAACCGAAAATCCAAACCGGAAAAACCGAACTCCGAACCGAACCGAAAACCAAAATTTAAAATTCGGATATAAATGTTAAAACCGAAATTTATTTGGTTTGATTTTGGATTATATATCTCAAAACCGAACCGACCGAAAAAACAGAAATTTTATTAAATTAATAATTTTATATATATAATTTTTTACATTTTATATTTTATAAGATGATATCTAGTGAATAAATAATTATTTTTAATAATTTTTAGTTAATTGTTGTTTATTTAAGTCATTTAAAGTTTGAATTTAAATATTTTACAAATATATCATTTAAAAGATAACATATTATGTTTTAAAATATATTTATAATATTAATTAAAATAATTATATCAAAACCGAAATAACCGACCGAAATAACCGAACCGATTTAGTAAAAAACCGAACCGAACCGAAGAAAAATGGTTCGGATATCAGATTATATATTTCTAAAACCGAAAATCGGAAAAACCAAAATAAAAAACCAAAAACCGAACCAAACCGACCGATGAACACCCCTAATGACAGGCCCATGGCACCCAAAGACCAGACGATTTTCCACCCCGGCACCTATTTAAAGCTCATAGCAGCCCCATGACACTTAGAAGACCAGGGCAATTTACGCTCTGGCACCTATCTTATAAGTCCCGGAGTTATGAGGCCCGGACATCTACTAGAAAGTTCAATATGGGAGATATAGCATTTTACTCGGGTTTGGGATAACATTAATCGGGACAGCAGAGCAGGTCCTAGACCGACTATTTTTTAGATGAGTGGTGATACCTCGGCAAAATACCCCGGGTTATCACCAAACCCGAGTGGGTGTCAAGGGCCCAGGTATGGAGTGGTTTCTAGATTGGCGGGTGGAAGAAGACTGGGAAGAAGTAAAACCCAAGAAAAATAGGGAAGAGGTGTCTTTTCTTGCCTTGCCAAGAGGTGTCTTCCCTTGCCAAAGAGCTCTCCCTTTCCCAAGCACCCTGGCGTCCAGAGCACCCTGGCCTCTCGGAGCACACCCTGGCCTCCCGAGCACCCTGGCGTCTGGAGCACCCTGGCCTCCCGAACACCATGACTTCTCGGAGCACCCTAGCCCGACCATGTCACGAGTCCCATAGTATGGGCATCACTTGTGAGCGACAGAAAATAATGAATAGGTATGGACATTATTCAAAAATTACAAGAAACATCTTTTCACATTTAACATTGTAAGAAATCCCATATCGTATAATCATTACTCTTCCACAAGAATTTCATATAAATACCAGGAGTCTGGTCTAGCTAAGGTACGTTCTTTGATATCTTCACATTCACACTCATATTTACGGTCTCAGTTTCTCAGATTATTAAGCCCACTCCATATATCTTAGTGTGACTTAAGTATCGGAGTGGCGACGTCGGAGAACCCTCCGGCACCTCAACTGCCGAATTTTCTTGTTTTATGACGTGTAGGATTCTGGTAACGCTTAATCGTGTCACGCCCAAATTACCCAAATCAAATTAGATAACAAAATATGCAGTAGTGTGAGTAGGATCGTTCCCACGAGAAAAGTGAAATTTAAATAGTATTCTTAAAATACTGAAAATAATAAAAGGGGTTTTTTGGATTTTAATAACTACTATGCAAGAATTAAAATAAGAAAGATCAATAAATTAACGAGACTTGGTATCGATCGACTATACCCTTGCAATTATTCATTCGATCATCGATTCCCTAAAAATAATTAATTCACATCGAATAATCATCATTGGAAATTTAATACTTGTTTCACCTTAATTTTAGTTAACTAGACACCAGCGTTCTAAGTTAACCCTTACCCCATAAATTAACCCTATACCAGCTATTAGATTTAAATCCACGGCAGCATTCAATGAGTAAAACTGATGAATCTAGACAACACAAATACCTGCGATTGTATTTAATCTATTCAATTGTTGTTCCTACGATTTAACAAACTCAACAACAGAAAATATTAATCATAGTTGCTTCACAAATTAGATGGTTCAAACAATTACGGATTTGAATTCTAATTTAGCAATAGATTGTATAATGAAATCCTAAGATGGTCAATCCGAAAATCTCATACACAAGCATAACAATCGATTTCAAACAACTCTCGATACTCAAATAAAATCAAACGATGAGAATCAAAATCTCCCAAATAAATAAATTCAAGGGTTCGTCTTCCTCAACCAAGTTCTAAAACTTAGCCAACAATATTCATGAATTCTAAAGAAAAATTCATGAAAGAAAAATTAAATCTAAGAAAAGAGAGAAGAAACCTAGTCGCCAATGTGTTTCTCTTGCTTTCTAGCCGTCTCCAAAAGATCTTCCGAATGATCCCAAGACTCTAAAATTCGAGATATATATTTTAATTAAGGCTAGAGTCCTACAGAATAAAAATTCCTAATTTACAGATTTTTTCCCAAACAGCCCGTCTCGCTCGATCGGTTGAAGTCTGCGGATCGAGCGAGAGTCTTTTTCCAATCCTACTATTTTTATATTTCTTGGCACCGATCGATCGGTTAAACTTTGCGGATCGAACGCCCAAATTATGCCAACTTTATGTCCAGCTTTTCTTTCTGCTCTCGCTCGATCGGTTAAACTTTGCGGATCGAGTGCACAACTTTTTTTCCATCAAGCAGCGATTTGAAATATTCATATCCGGATATCTAGCCGTCGGATTGAGCTAAAATTTGGACAGCTGCTTCAAAACATCTAGAACTTCATTTTGAACTGTGGAGATCGGATTTGGATTTTTCTAAAGTTAAAAATGATTTTCTGACCCAATTCTGCTTCGTAATTCTTCTTTTATCTCGGCTCTTTACTTCCATCTTTAGCTCCATTTATTCTATTTTCCTATATCAAATCACATACAATGATTAGGAACTATAAAATGAATTTAGTCAATCAAAATACACCTAATCATAACAAATTAACTTAATCAAAAATAGGAAAAAATCATCACATGAAACTCCTTCTACTTAATCCTTTCTCGTCCTCGAGCAACACAAAACCAAAAATAATCTTGAACTCATAATCCATAACAAAAATAACCACGATCTTCAAATTTTGCCTCAGAAATAAACTCAATGCATGATCAAGAAAGGTGCTAAAATGCTAACAACGGAACAAGTTCAACATCCAGACAATTCAACTAGAGATATAGCCCCGAATGTGTGTGTTTGTATGGTCATTAGCCAGTATCATACACACTTCACAGATCAATTCAATGTAAATCCCCACAACAGCTCAAGTTGCACACCAACAAATCAAATTAAACCATTGAGAAATGTTATAGTTTTTTCACTTGTCCGAGTAATTGCATCCGGTTATCCTCAACTCCGTACATTCTCCTCCATATTTAGATCTTGAAATTTATAGGACTAGAATTTTAATTCTCATTCCAATGCCTCCCCTCACCTTACTAACTCCATTCTTTACTCTTTTTTTTTTCTTTTTTCGACTAAGCTCAAAATGGAGGTTGATAGGCTAGCGACTCCCTAAGAATATCACAAGGCTCACACGACCTTCACTATGTCATATACAATTCACAAGCCATGACTCATGCGTGCTAAAGAATATTCAAGAACCATATCAAAGTCTAATTTGCATTGGAGATCAAAGTGTTCCAAGGTTTGCAAATCATCTATTTTCAAAAGCATGCATGTCATCAATTAGATATCATCATGGGCTAGTTATTTTCAACAGTCAAATTCATCACAAAATATGAGCTCATAATTTTTATTTTTTTTTTCAAAAAACGGCTAAATTTCTCAATAACTGGCTAAGTCCTCTCCCCCATACTTAAAATCTTTCAATGTCCCCAATGTAAGCAAAAATGCAAAACAAAAATAAAGAAAAACTAAAAATGAAAAGAAATACTCCCCTTGGGTTGCCTCCCAAGCAGAGCTTCTGTTTACAGTCGTCGGCCCGACTGTATGCTTCAGTTCATCACGATGGTTCATATCTGATAACTTTATCCACTTTTACCCACTTGAGCCTTTTCACAGTTAACTTCCGTCCATTCTTTCTTTCCTTGGACTTCTTGGGTATCCCCTTCTCTGGTTATGTTCCCCTTTCTCTGGATCTGGAGGAATTTTTGTCTCTATTTTTGGTACCTGCAAATCAGAGAGAACAATTTCAACAGTAGAATTCGCAACATGTTTTGCAATTGCTTCCTTCAACTTACCCTAATTCACCACTTTCTTGTATTCTTGTGACAAGTAATTGTTAGAACCTAATGGGAGGGGGGGGGGGGATTTAGGTTCTATTGGCAATTTTAGCAATTTAAAGCAATTATGTAAATACGCAAGCGGAAGACTTAAAGCAATTAATAATAAGTGCGGTTAATAAATGTGTAATGTAAATAAAACAGTAAAAGGGATAAGAGATGTTTATGGAAGTTCGACGATAAATCGTCTACGTCTCCCCTTCTTGGTTAAGATCGATTAACCAAGGATCCACTAGCACTTCAACTTCTTGGCCTTGATGGTTCCAAGGATAGCCGTACAACTCAACACGATCACCGCACCGATACAACTCGAACACTTGGCCTTAAGGGCTCCAAGGATAGCCTCAACACAAACACTTGGCTTCACACTCAAGTGCTTACAACGATAGCAAAACACACTTGGCTTCACACTCAAGTGTTTACAACAATAGCACAACCAACTCACAAACTATTTTTACAAACACTCTCAAATATATCACACAAACACTTTGATAGTGAGAAATTTCTTGCAAAGGAGAGAAGAGATGAGTTGGGATGTCTCCAAATGAACTTGGATGGCCTCTATTTATAGTTGGCAAAGATTTGAATCTGACTTGAGTGCTTGGAGCGTGTGTTAAGAAGTCAAGGAGTGACAAAAAGTGTTCAGCGCCGCTGCCTACTTTTTCCCAGCACTGAGCGGATTTTGTGGAAAAATCATATCTTCCAATCTAACCGTGGATTGATCTAAAATTTGAACTGAAGCTTTAAAACATCTGGATCTTTATTGTGAACGGTGAAGATTTTATTGTAACGAGTCAAAAATTTTCAGTAATTTTCGGAAGTCACTTCATCAAGTTTTCGAACTTGTTCTGTGCAACAAATTTTAAAAATTCATATCTCCATATCCATCCGTTGGATTGATCTGAATTTTGGACAGAGGTTGTAAAACATCCTACATTAGAATCTGATTGGTGAAGATTTGATTTGGATGTCTCACACAATCCCAGTTAATTTCTGAAGTTGAATTTTCATCATTTGCTTCATGTTCTGCAGAAATAGGTACTGTGCAACCTTTGTGGAAAAATCATAACTCCATATCTAGCCGTTGGATTGATATGAAATTTTGATATAAGTTTTAAAACATCCTGATATTGGTTTTGATCGGTGGAGATTTGATTTGGATGTCTTAAGCACGTCCAGTAATTTTCAGAAGTTGATTCTTCATCCTTCACTTCAAGTTCTGCAGAAATAGGTACTGCACAACGTTTGTGTAAAAATCATAACTTCATATCTAGCCGTTGGATTGCTCTAAATTTTGGACAGCCCATGTAAAACTTTTTCATCACAATTATGACCGGTGAAGATCGGATTTCAATGCCTAGAAAATTCCCAGTAATTTTTGAAAGTGCTGCTCCATACTTTGGCTTCTTCTTGTCTTTTTCTTCATATCTCTTAACAATGTTTCATCCATTCAATGAGCAATATAAGACTTTATAAATACATGTATAGCTTCAAAATAACTTCCAAGAATTTAATCATCAATAAATCTAATCTGTAAAATCTCACTTTAAATGGTTAGTAACAATTAACCGAGTTTTGTAATCATCAAAACATAATATTATGAGACTTGTTAATGCATTAAAAACATTAATCTCATAACACGAGATTTGTATGCGTTTAAGGCGTAACAATCTTCCCCTTTTTGATGATCATAAAACTTGGTTAAATAGGAGAAATAAATGTACAATATTAAATAAAAAATTTAAATTTGTAAAATATAATTGCATGAATAAAACTCCCCCTAATTTAAACAATTAGTTAAGAAGAGAATTAAAAATTTGTTTATCAAATAACCAGTTTTATTCTCTATGCATTTAAGCAAACTAACTCTCCCCCTTAGTTAAAGTATTTAACCAAACTAATTCTCTCCCTTTTTGTGATAATCAAAAAGACTGGAAAAGTAAATGCAAAACATGATAATTGAATATAATTTCTAAAATGCAACACATAAATTTCACATAAAATGTGAGCTTTATAACTTTGAATAAATACAATTAATTTGTATTATCCAAAATTAAGTTGCTCGAATTTTATATTAAGCTCCCCCTTAATATGACATTAAATTTATTTATGTCCACAAGTGATTACAACTCAATCATGCCAAGTTCACCACGCAAACGAATAAAAGTATTTTCATCTAGTGGTTTTGTAAAAATATCAGCAATTTGATTTGACGTGTCAACATATTGAAGTTCAACTTCATTTCGTTCGATGTGGTCACGAATAAAATGATGACGAATGTCAATATGTTTGGTGCGCGAATGTTGAATCGGATTCTTTGTAAGACATATGGCGCTAGTGTTATCACAAAAAATAGGGATTTTTGAAAAAGAGACGCCATAGTCGAGAAATTGATGCTTCATCCAAAGAATTTGCGCACAACAACTACCAGCAGCAATATATTCGGCTTCGGTTGTTGATAACGCAACACAATTTTGCTTTTTTGAAAACCAAGAAACTAAACAGTTTTTTAAAAAGAAACAAGTTCCACTAGTGCTTTTTCTGTCCACCTTATATCCACCAAAGTCGGCATCACAATATGCTTTTAAATCAAAGAAAGAATTTTTCGAATACCACAAGCCGAGATTTGGAGTATTTTAAAGATATTTGAAAATGCGTTTTAAGGCGAACAAATGTGATTCCTTTGGATTTGATTGAAATCATGCACACAAGCAAACACTAAACATAATGTCCTTTTTACTAGCAGTAGCATAAATTAAGGAGTCAATCATACTGCGAAAGGAAGATTGATCTACAGATTTATCATTTTCATCCTTGTCGAGTCTGATTGCTATGCTCATTGGTGTGGATGATGATTTTGTGTTCTCCATCCCAAACTTTTTCAGAATCTCCTTGATGTATTTGCTTTGGTTCACAAAGAACCCATCCTTGCACTGTTTAATTTGCAATCCGAGGAAATAATTAAGTTTCCCCATCATGCTCATCTCGAAGTGATCCTGCATCAACTTAGAGAATCCTTGACAAGAGTTTCATTAGTAGAACCAAAAATTATATCATCAACATAAATTTGCACAATCAAAAGATCATTTTTGACATTCTTGGTAAACAAGGTAATGTCGATCTTTCCTCTTGAAAAACCATTTGAAAGCAAGAAAGTAGACAGTTTATCATACCAAGCTCTAGGAGCTTGTTTCAATCCATACAAAGCTTTGTTTAGTCTATACACATGATTAGGCAATAACGAATCAACAAAACCATCAGGTTGTTCAATGTAAACTTCCTCTTTCAATTCACCGTTAAGAAATGCACTCTTAACATCCATTTGAAATAACTTAAAATTTCTAGAGCAAGCAAAAGCAAGTAGCATGCGAATAGATTCTAGTCTAGCAACAGGAGCATATGTCTCATAATAATCAATGCCTTCTTCTTGACTATAACCTTTTGCTACAAGCCTAGCTTTATTTCTAGTGATCGTACCATGCTCATCAAGTTTATTCCTATAAACCCATTTAGTGCCAATAATAGATTTATCATGCGGCCTAGGAACAAGATTCCAAACATCATTACGTTTAAACTCATTCAACTCATCTTGCATAGCAATAATCCAAGAATCATCTAATAAAGCATCATCAATACACTTAGGTTCAACATGCGAAACAAAAGCAAGATGATTGCAAATATTATTAAGAGAAGATCGAGTGGTTACTCCCTTCGAAGGACTTCCAATGATAAGATCCATAGGATGATCTTTGTGAAGCGTCCAATCCTTCGGAAGTGGAGTTTCCTCAACAGAAGCATCTATGTCATTTAGTCTTGAGGAAGTCATCTCTTCTTCGAGTAATTCTACATCATCGTTAGTAGTACGAGAAACTACAGACATAGATTCATCAAATACAACATGCATAGATTCTTCAACAAGTAAGGTACGTTTATTAAATACTCTAAAAGCCTTACTTGAGGTAGAATATCCAATTAAAATACCTTTGTCGGATTTGGCATCAAATTTGCCAAGGTTGTCCTTACCGTTATTATGTATGTAGCATTTGGAACCGAAAGCTCGAAAATATGAAATGTTAGGCTTTCTTCCTCTCCATAATTCATATGGAGTTTTCTTGAGAATTGGCCTTATTGATACACGATTAATGATGTAACAAGCAGTGTTCATTGCTTCAGCCCAAAAATATTTTGGTAGAGAATGCTCACATATCATGGTCCTTGCAATCTCCACAAGTGTCCTATTTTTCCTCTCAAGGACCCCGTTTTGTTGAGGAGTCCTAGGACAAGAAAAATTGTGACCGATGTCTTTCTCTTCACAAAAATTTGTAAAACTCTCATTTTGAAATTCAGTTCCGTGGTCACTACGGATCTGCTTTATTGAAAGATTTTTCTCATTCTCAACTCGTTTGACAAAAGTTTTAAAATAATCAGAGGCATCATTTTTGTGGGCTAAAAACAATGTGCACGTGTAACGTGAGAAATTATCCACAATGACAAATACATAAAGCTTCCCTCCTAGGCTAGCGTTCCTCAAGGGACCACATAGATCTAGGTGAAGAAGTTCAAGGGGCATAGAAGTTGATACAAAATTTTTGCTTTTAAAAGATTCCCTTGTGTGTTTGCCAAGTTGACACACATCACAAACAGAATCTAATTTTAAATTGAGTTTTGGCATACCAACAACTAAATCAAGTTTAAAAAGTCTTTCTATGGTACTAGAACCAACATGACCTAGTCGTCTATGCCAAAGAATGTTGTCATCAACATTCAAGGATACAAGGCTTTTAATATTTGATAAAGATAAATTGTTTAAAGAAACCTTGTATACATTTTCACTTCTATATCCTTTGAAATTTATGGATTTGTCAGTCGTGAGTGATATAGTGAAGTGTTGGGAAGTGAATTTGACTTCATAACCTCTATCGCACAATTGACTTATGCTTAGTAAGTTATGCTTAAGCCTTTTCACTAGGAGTACATCATCAATCAAGCAGGATTCAGATATACCTATTGAGCCGATTCCTTCGATAACTCCTTTGATGTTGTCTCCAAAGGTGACAGTTCCTTTCTCCTTTGGTTTGACCGATTGGAGTAGCTCCTTGTTCTCGGTCATATGTCTAGAGCATCCACTGTCTAGATACCATATGCTAGGGAGAACAATTTTCCTATTTCCCTGCAAGAATTTATTTTGGTACCCTTTAGTTCTTTTGGGTCCACAATGTTAGAAAAAAGAAATACAAAATAGATTTCTAAGATTCAGTCTCTCATAGCGACATCATCGCCACTTTCCAAGAGTGCTCCCAGTAGTAGGTAGGGCTATGGCCTCTTTAAAAATCTATTTCCTTGGACAGAGCAGCGTTCATCAGGAAGACCAGTCGCAAGTCAAGGAAGTTTAAACCGGTCTATGATGAACTCCCTTAGATCATGATCTCATAATGCCAACTGATGAGTTGTTAAGTACTCTTAGGCCTCCATTTCATATAGCTTTTTTTTATCATATTGATATTTTAAAGATCTACATTTATGTTTAGCATGACCTATTTTACAGCAGTAAGAGCATGTAGGGGGTGATCTCATTTTTGCTTTAGCAATTAGACTAGTGAAGTCTATTGATTTCTTACCATATTCTATTCCACCCTTATCAAAACTACATTTCTGCATGCTTAGTAAGTTATTCAAATTATTACTACTAACATTGAATTTATCAAAAGATTTTTTTAAGTGAGCTATGTCATCATTTAATCTTAGGTTCTCATTCCCCTTAGTTTCTAATTCATTTTTGAGGTTTTTATTTTCCTTTCTAAGTGACTTAGCCATATCAAACATATGTTTATATGCATGTAGTAGTTCGTCATAGGAAGGTACCTCGTCATCGTTGTCGGAGACGATGTCATCACTTTTAGCCATGAGGCAGATGTTAGCTTCCTCCTCGTCATCGTCGCTATCGCTCCAAGTGGCTATAAGTGCTTTCTTCTTTCCCTTGTCGACCTTCTTCTTGAGAGGACACTTATTTGCATAGTGGCCTTGTTGTTGACAGTTATAGCATGTTACTTCTTTTTCGGTCTTCTTTTTGAAGTTGTTTCCTCGCATAAATCTTTTGAATTTCCTTGCAAAGAGCACCATGTCTTCATCATCATTTTCTTCAACTTGGCTAGATAAGGCAATCCCCTTTGCCTTGATCTTTTCATCTTCTTTCTTCGCTTCCTTTCTTGTGGATACTTCCAACTCATGGGTTTTTAGGGTCCCATGAAGTTGGTCAAGATCATAGGATGCGGCGTCACCTTTGTTGGACTCAATGATGGTCGTCCTCTTGGCATCCCACTCCTTGGGTAGGGAGCGTAGAGCTCTCCTCCAAACTTGCTTGGATGGATATTGCTCTCCAAGTTGAGCTAACTCATTGATTATTTGAGTAAGCCTTCGGAACATTGTGTCAATATCCTCATTGGTTTCCATCTCAAATGTTTCGTATTTGAGTTGGAGTAGATCGATCTTTGTTTCCTTGACTTGATTGGTCCCTTCGTGACATATCTCCAATTTGTCCCAAATCTCTTTTGCGGAGGAGCACATCGAGATCCGGTTGTACTCGTTCATATCTAAAGAACAATGCAAAATATTCATAGCTTTAGCATTTTGAGAAATTAACTTCATGTCCTCCTTTGAAAAGTCATCCATTCCCTTAGGAACTTTAACCCCTTCAACCTCTTTCATAGGTGATAAGTGTATTTTATACACTTAATTTATATATGATTTTAATTATTAATTGTTTGTTTCGAGCAGATTTATGTGGATATTTTATTGTTTTTGTGATTGAAGAGAATTAATGAATTATTTGGAAAAGAAGAAGAAAATGAGAATTTGTGAAGAGAAAAGAGGAAGTAAAAGAAAAGAATAAAAGAAAATTGAAGAAGAGAAGTCAGGGAAAGAAACGTGAGAACAGAGATGGGCTTTTCTTTTATTGGGCCTTGTTTCAGCGCTAAGGTTTAGCGCCAAGCTAAGAGCAATCGCGCAAGTTTTTGTCAAGGTGAGAAAGTGGAATCCAGAAGCCTATGAGCGCCCGCTTGGAATGTGAAGCGTCCGCGTGTCGCGAAGTCTGAACTTGGAAATTTCTTCGGGAAGGAAAGTTTTAATTTTTCTTGGACTTTTGAGTGGGTTTTTCCATGTCCATATAAAAGGGATTTTTATCAGAGAAATAAAGAGAGCCGCCACACACATAAGAGATCAGAGAACAGGAATTGAACGAGTGATTTGCTGGAGGAGTTTTGGAGCTTTAATTGAAGAACGAAGACGGAGATCGATCGACCGAACACGGCGTCGACGATGGATTTGATTTTTTTATCTTTTATTTATTTTATTTTGAACATGTTTTGTTTTATTCATAATTTTATTATGAACTAAATTTTTAGAGTCTAGAGGTCGGATGGAACCTGGTGTAGACACTTTCATGAATTCTTGATTTTATTGAATTGAATTTCTTCTGTATTAATTGTTTTTTCTAGAATTGATTGTATTTTCAATTATCTGATCAATAATTGATTTGTAATATTTATTTGAAATCTGGCACTCGGGAGAGGAGATTTTGAATAGGACCAATAGAAAATACACTGTTAATTGTTTATATCGCTCGGGAGAGTGTATAATTTTAACAGAACTTTAAAAAAGAACATTGTTTTGAATTGATCACTGCAATTAGATTCTTAATAGGGATATTGGAATTGAATTGTAGTTGATATATTTTATTCGGCACTCGGGAGAGGGAATAATACACTTAAGTGTTCTTGGCTATTAATTCCTAGAAATTCATGAAGATTAATTAATTAGGATTGATTGTTGTTGAAATCATGTGAAATCTATACCTCTAGACCAATTTTCTCTGATTGATTATTCCTGAAAGTTGTGTGCGTGCTATCTAAAATCATTAATTATTTTATTTTTATTGCAAAATTCTTGATTATTGATTTTCTAGATAAAGTTTGGACTATTTTAATTACAAGCACTGAATATTTTCATTTTACTCCCTGTGGGATCGATATCTGATTTTATCACTTTATTAAAACTTGACACTCGTACGCTTGCGAGAAATTTTCACAACAAGTTTTTGGCGCCGTTGCCGGGGAGTAAATTTGATTATTTTTTTAGTCTTGTTACCAATTAGTCCAGATTTTAATTTAGAGTTTTTTATTATTTTTAAGTTACTGATTAATTTCTTCTTATTTTTAAATTGCAGTTTATGCGACGATCTCAAAGTGCGAATTCTTTACTGTTTGATCCGGAGATCGAGCGCACTGCACGTGCTTTGAGAAGAATTAGAAGAGAAGAATTAAGGAACATGGCTGAAGAAGAAGCACAACAAGCTTCCCTAGTTCCAATTAGAGATCACTTCAGACCGATAATCCAGGCTCACTAATCTGGAATAGCTCGAGGAACTATCAATGCCAATAATTTTGAGCTAAAGCCGGCCTTGATCAACATGGTTCAATCGAACCAATTTAATGGGAGTGCCACAGCTGATCCTCATCTGCATCTCAGGACCTTCTTAGAAATTACTGATACGGTAAAATTTAACGGTGTTCCTGAAGATATTATTCGCTTACGCTTGTTTCCGTTTTCTCTCAGGGATCAAGCCAGAAGTTGGTTGCAATCAATGCCACTTGGAAGCATAACTACTTGGGAGGGGATGATAGAAAAGTTTCTTGCAAAATATTTTCCACCTGCCAAGTCCACCCAGTTGAAGATAGAGATCAGCACGTTCCGGCAGATAGACACTGAACAGCTCTACGAGGCGTGGGAAAGGTACAAAGAATTACTTAGACGTTGTCCTAACCACAATTTTGCAGATTGGGAACAGATCGAGTGGTTTTACAATGGACTGAATGCGCCTACAAGGATGAATGTCCATTCTGCTTCTGGAGGAACTATTTTTGCAAAGAACCCCGCTCAAGCCTATGATATGCTTGAACAGATGACGATAAACAGTTTTCAATGGCCATCTGAGCATGGGGGAGTCAAGAAACCAGCTGGAGTGTATGCAGTGGATCCTCTCATGTCCATCACTGCTCAATTATCAGCACTGACTACACAGGTAGCTTCTTTGAATAATATTCAAGTTGCAGATTCAACTGGAGTTGAAGGATCACATACACCAGAGCAAGTCAATTATATCAATCCTAATGGCTACAGAGGATATGGAGGTTATAGAGGTAACCCTGTCCCAAATACTTATCATCCTAGCTTGCGTAATCATGAAAATTTTTCGTATGCTAACAATAAAAATGTGCTGAATCCTCCAGGGTTCAATACAAACAAGGATGAGGGTAAGCAGTCTTTGGAGGATGTGGTTAGTACATTTGTGCAGGAATTAGGTAAGAGGATGGCGAGAACTGAGTCTCGCCTCGACAGCTTGGAGACACACATGGCCAACATGGGCGCAGTGTTGCAATCCATGGAGACTAGTATTGGGCAGTTGGCGAACGCACTGAAAGACAACAATCGCAGCCAGTTCCCTAGCAATACTGAGGTGAATCCCAAGGAGCGGTGCAATGCCATCGAAGTGCGGAGTGCCAAAGACGTTGGAGTCCAAATTCCTACTGTTGCGGATAAGAAACTTGAGGAAAAAGTTGAGGATAAAGAGAAGGAGCTTGAATCTGAGCCAAAACTGATGTACAAGCCTCCACTCCCCTACCCACAGCGGTTCAAGAAGAAAGCGTTGGATGAGCAGTTCTCCAAATTCTTGGAGATTTTCAAGAAAATTCACATCAATATCCCCTTTGCTGATGCTTTGGAACAAATGCCGAACTATGCAAAATTCATCAAGGAGATGATGTCCAAGAAGAGGAGGTTGCTAGAGAATGAGGTGGTCAATCTGACAGAAGAGTGTAGTGCAGTGATTCAAAAGAAGATGCCACAAAAGCTTAAGGATCTAGGTAGTTTTACTATTTCTTATTCTATTGGCTCTTCTTATTTTAATAATGCACTTTGTGATTTAGGGACCAGTATTAATTTAATGTCGTTGTCTATTTACAGGGCCTTGAAGTTGGGAGAGGTGAAATCGACCATGATTTCGTTGCAATTAGCGGATCGGAGCATCACATATCCACTTGGCATTGTTGAAGATGTTCTAGTTAAGGTGGATAAATTCATCTTTCCAGCGGATTTTGTGATATTGGACATTGAAGCAGATCATGGAGCTCCGTTGATTTTTGGACGTCCATTTTTGGCTACTGCTGATGCCAAAATAGATGTCAAGAAGGGTGAAATATCAATGGGTATGGAGTACGAACGGGTGATGTTTAATCTATTTATGAAGCCACTTAGCCCACCCATCGAAGAATTATGTCTACTTGAGCCGGCTGTGAAGTTGGAGGGTTGCCAAAGAGTTGAGGTGGCAGTTGATTCATCGAAGGAGAAAGGCGCCAAATTTACCACCAAAGAAGGCCACGAAAAAGAGAAAAAAATTTAACAGGCGGTTCGTGGAATTTATTTGGCGAGTGAAAGAGAAAGGAAAAACTTGATACCGGTGAAAGTCGGGCTGACGACTATAAACCAAGCGCTTTTTGGGAGGCAACCCAAAATTTTGTTTTATTTTTTTATTTTTAATTTTATGCTTTAACTTTATTTTTGTTCATTAGTTAATTTATGATTTTTGAAATTATTATTGAGAATTTTAAAGGCCTGATATTATAAAATTGTTAAATTTTTTCAGGAATTTAAAAGTTTGGACATAACTTTGTGCGCGCTCGCTTGTGACTCTACCGCGCCTGCCTCGTCTCTACGCATCCAGTGCGAAAAATCTCATGCGCTATCACGCACTCAAAGCGCGCAGTACCATGCGCTATCGCGCAAGTTAAGGGCGCAAGACCATGCGCTATCGCACAATCTAATCGCGCTACTTCAAGCGCTATTGTGCACTCCAAAGGCGCAATAATAAGCGCTATCGCGCTTGTGAACTGCTTAAGGGGGCCACAGATTAAATTCATTTGGGAGATTAGAAAAAAATCCAGTCTGCTCGTTTCCATTCCATGTCTAAATCTCACTCTCTCGCCCATCTTGCCTTCGTCAATCTTCGACTCAACAAAATATCATATCTTGGATTTTAATCTTCATTCTAAGGCCATCGTAAATCTGGAATTATCAGAAGTTGATTTTGCTACATCTACGATCGCAGTGAAACAGGAACAGGGGAGTCTTGGAGGGTTGAAAAATTTTCTTCTTGGACGGTACAAAAGCTGAAATTTTCTCTCTTATATTTGAGCAGTGTTCAAGTTTGTGTGTTGAGGTTGTTGGGTTGTTTGAATTGTGGGGTGGAGAACGTTTGATGAAGTGATTTTCTATATCATTTTTTTTCATGCATGCCAAGTGTTTGTTAAATTGCTTGGGTTAAAGTTGTGTTTGCACGTTGCTCGAATCGGTTGGAGTTTAGTGCATTGTTTGTTGAGGCAGTTGATTTGAGTTGAAGTATTAAGTTACAATGCCATCGAAAACCAAAGGGAAGGGAGCAATTTCTTCGTCTTCTACTGATCCATATGATAGACACAGATTTTGGAACTCCAAAGCAGAGGAGTACTATAGTGATGTGATGGAAAGAGGGATGCAAAAAGAAAGAGGAATGAGTTTGAGAGAGCATAGTGCGCCGGCGTTAATTGAAGCTGAGAGAAGAGGTTGGGATACATTCGTGAGGAGTCCACAAAATGCTGTTATATCATTGATTCATGAGTTTTATGCAAATTTGATGGTCAAAGTCGTGAATCTGAAAGTTCGAGTTCGAGGAAAATTGGTGCCTTTTGATAAGAGTACAATTAACAGTCTTTATGAAATGCCAGATTTGGACATTGCAGATGATGAGTATGAGGTATTCAAGAATCAGTCATATCCAGATAACATTGTACTTCAGACCTTGTGTCAGGATGGGGCGGAATGGAAGAGGAATGCAAAGGATGAAGCTGTGACATTTCCATCCATATTTCTTCGACGAGAAGCGAATAATTGGCATGAGTTTGTGGCTGCCAGGATGTTGCCATCTGGGCATACATCCGATGTGACTAAGGTTAGAGCTGGACTGGTGTACTGCATTGTGACAGGGAAATCCGTTGATGCTGGGAGAGTAATTCAGGATTCTATCATTGCTGCTGTTAGGGGATCTTCGCCTATCAGTTTACCCCACTTGTCCTTGATTACTCAACTTTGCCGGTTAGCCGGTGTTGTGTGGGATGATACAGAGCAGATTATTCTAATTCGAGGTCCTATAAGAATTACTGGTGCACTGCGACGGGACAAGAATAAGAAGGCGGCCAGTACTTCTGAACAGACAGCTGAACCACCACAGCACTCTGAGCCCCTACCACACTTTGAGCCAGCACCTTCCCATTTGGAAGCACCTATGTCACTACCGATGCATCTGGCCACTGAGTATTCTACTCGTGATGATTCTACGGCCGTGCTTGCTCAGATGAAGAAGCAGTGGAAGATGATGCGAGCACATATGACATACATGCATGACTTCACTGCCGCTCTTGCCCAGAATTATCCTCCCACTGTTGTGCCTTATCCACCTCCTCCGCATTGGTCTTCTGATGATACTGCTGCTGCTGCACCTTCTTTCCATGGAGATGATGATGATGACGCCGAGTCCTGATGCTCGGTGTCGAAGGTATGAGTCCCTTGTTTTTTTTATTGTTTTTAATCATTAGGGACAATGATTACATTAAGTTTGGGGGGGTGAATCAATATTTGATTTGGTTGTTTGGTTGATTGAGTAGTTGAGTTTCATACATGTGCTTCATAGATAAACTTTTTGGTTGAGTTGAGTTGAATTTAAAAGAAGTTGAGAAATATTGGATGCATGGCTGATGAAAAATATTTTTTGTGCTATAACTGAAATCCATGATTGTCCACTTATCTAACAAATATTTTTGAAAAAATGGAACCAATTGAATGAACAATTTCCTATATACTCTATGATTAATACTTGAATCTGATTTTTGAGACATACAAACATATATATGATTGAGGCATTGTTTGAAACTTTTTTGGGCCTGATTTTCATTGAAATTTATCCTTAGTTGCCTATTTGAGCCTCACGTATATTAGTACATTGAGGTACGAGAATTCTGCATTTTTTGTTGAAAATCATCGTTTACTCCTGATGATTTTTTTTTTTTGCACTAATTGAAATTTGTATGAATTAATTGTGGATTGAGACTTGTCTAGAACTAGTTCGGACACTCTTCGAGGCGAAATACGGACAAAACTGAGATTAGGGATGATTTAGGCGATTTTTCTAAATGCATTTGAGCCTTTCAAGCTACCTATTAATATTTTTATACCTAGTACCTTGTTTGAGCTTTATTTGAAAATCGAATGGCATGCGTGTAAACGTGTGATTAAGCCCACATTCGTCATTATTTCAAGGTCCTACATTGACTACCTGAATAGCCTAAACACTAATTCCTACCTTTAAGGGAGTAATTTGAATGCTAAATTGTTATATGCTCCTAGTTGATATTTTTGAAAATATGGAATGGTGTGGTGGAAGATTTGAAAAGAAAAAAAATGAAAAGAGGTAGTAAAAAAAAAGAATGAATGAAAGTTGAAAAGGGGTGTGAAAAATTTGAAAAAATTGTGGTTGTGAAAGATGAAGTTGAGAAAAAAAAAATCAATGAAGTGAATTGAGTGAAGTGAAATGAATGTGAAATTGTGAAAAAAGGAGTTGAAATTAGAGCATAAATATAAATTACTCCTTATTTTGAATTCTTTTCCTTCATTTGTAGCCATGAGCCAGGCCTTACAGTATAAGCTAATTAAGTCCTATTGACCGAGTCTTAGTTGCCCAATATACTAGTGGAGAAGAGTTGCGAGAATTTAGCCTATGGACTGTTGATTGATGCTTTTAATGATTATGAATTTTGATCAAACACGCACACACGCTTATTCGTTGCATTTATCTATTTGTGAGTGTTTTTTATTTATATCCTATATTTGATCCTATTCTACCTTGAAAAGACCTCATGATCTATGAATGTTTGAATTGAATTCGGATGAAGGTGTTTTGAAACGTGAGTTGCGGAGATTGTGAGTTTATGCGATTATTTTGTTCTGGCTGAAACTTTCAAGTGTTAGTAGGTTGGATATGATTGGATTTGAAATTCTTTGAAATCATTGCCAAGGCCATTGCTCCATATTATTTTTTGACTATTCTTGTGAGTTTTTGAGAGAATGAATTTTGGAATTTAATAGTTTTGCTCGGGACTAGCAAAAGTCTAAGTTTGGGGGTATTTGATAAGTGTATTTTATACACTTAATTTATATATGATTTTAATTATTAATTGTTTGTTTCGAGCAGATTTATGTGGATATTTTATTGTTTTTGTGATTGAAGAGAATTAATGAATTATTTGGAAAAAAAGAAGAAAATGAGAATTTGTGAAGAGAAAAGAGGAAGTAAAAGAAAAGAATAAAAGAAAATTGAAGAAGAGAAGTCAGGGAAAGAAACGTGAGAACAGAGATGGACTTTTCTTTTATTGGGCCTTGTTTCAGCGCTAAGGTTTAGCGCCAAGCTAAGAGCAATCGCGCAAGTTTTTGTCAAGGTGAGAAAGTGGAATCCAGAAGCCTATGAGCGCCCGCCTGGAATGTGGAGCGCCCACGTGTCGCGAAGTCTGAACTTGGAAATTTCTTCGGGAAGGAAAGTTTTAATTTTTCTTGGACTTTTGAGTGGGTTTTTCCATGTCCATATAAAAAGGGATTTTTATCAGAGAAAGAAAGAGAGCCGCCACACACATAAGAGATCAGAGAACAGGAATTGAACGAGTGATTTGCTGGAGGAGTTTTGGAGCTTTAATTGAAGAACGAAGACGGAGATCGATCGACCGGACACGGCGTCGACGATGGATTTGATTTTTTTATCTTTTATTTATTTTATTTTGAACATGTTTTGTTTTATTCATAATTTTATTATGAACTAAATTTTTAGAGTCTAGAGGTCGGATGGAACCTGGTGTAGACACTTTCATGAATTCTTGATTTTATTGAATTGAATTTCTTCTAGATTAATTGTTTTTTCTAGAATTGATTGTCTTTTCAATTATCTGATCAATAATTGATTTGTAATATTTATTTGAAATCTGGCACTCGGGAGAGGAGATTTTGAATAGGACCAATAGAAAATACACTGTTAATTGTTTATATCGCTCGGGAGAGTGTATAATTTAACAGAACTTTAAAAAAGAACATTGTTTTGAATTGATCGCTGCAATTAGATTCTTAATAGGGTTATTGGAATTGAATTGTAGTTGATATATTTTATTCGGCACTCGGGAGAGGGAATAATACACTTAAGTGTTCTTGGCTATTAATTCCTAGAAATTCATGAAGATTAATTAATTAGGATTGATTGTTGTTGAAATCATGTGAAATCTATACCTCTAGACCAATTTTCTCTGATTGATTATTCCTGAAAGTTGTGTGCGTGCTATCTAAAATCATTAATTATTTTATTTTTATTGCAAAATTCTTGATTATTGATTTTCTAGATAAAGTTTGGACTATTTTAATTACAAGCACTGAATATTTTCATTTTACTCCCTGTGGGATCGATATCTGATTTTATCACTTTATTAAAACTTGACACTCGTACGCTTGCGAGGAATTTTCACAACAATAGGTACATAGGGACCTTTCACGGTTACTTTCCAAAGATCATAATCTACGTATTGGATATATAGGGACATTCGATTTTTCCAATATCCGTAGTTTATGCCGTTGAAAAGAGGAGGACGATTGGTTGATTGCCCTTGAGCATAATCGCTAGCTAGATTTGCCATAGAGCCTTTTTTGAAAATATTTTGTAAAAAGGTGGCTCTGATACCACTTGTTAGAACCTAATTGGGGAGGGGGGGGGGATTTAGGTTCTATTGGAAACTTTAGCAATTTAAAGCAATTATGCAAATACGCAAGCGGAAGACTTAACAATTAATAATAAGTGCGGTAAATAAATGCGTAATATAAATAAAGCAGTAAAAGGGATAAGAGATGTTTATGGAAGTTCGACGATAAATCGTCTACGTCTCCCCTTCTTGGTTAAGATCGATTAACCAAGGATCCACTAGCACTTCAACTTCTTGACCTTGATGACTCCAAGGATAGCCGTACAACTCAACACGATCACCGCGCCGATACAACTCGAACACTTGGCCTTAAGGGCTCCAAGGATAGCCTCAACACAAACACTTGGCTTCACACTCAAGTGCTTACAACGATAGCACAACACACTTGGCTTCACACTCAAGTGTTTACAACAATAGTACAACCAACTCACAAACTATTTTTACAAACACTCTCAAATATATCACACAAACACTTTGATAGTGAGAAATTGCTTGCAAAGGAGAGAAGAGATGAGTTGGGATGTCTCCAAATGAACTTAGATTGCCTCTATTTATAGTTGGAAAAGATTTGAATCTGATTTGAGTGCTTGGAGCGTGTGTTAAGAAGTCAAGGATTGACAAAAAGTGTTCGGCGCCGCTGCCTACTTTTTCCCAACACTGAGCGGAGTTTGTGGAAAAATCATATCTTCCAATCTAACCGTTGGATTGATCTGCAATTTGAACTGAAGCTTTAAAACATCTGGATCTGCATTCTGAACGGTAAAGATTTGATTTTAACGAGTAAAACATTTCCCGTAATTTTCGGAAGTCACTTCATCAAGTTTTCGTACTTGTTCTGTGCAACAAATTTGAAAAATTTATATCTCCATATCCATCCGTTGGATTGATCTGAATTTTGTACAGAGGTTGTAAAACATCCTAAATTGGAATCTTATTGGTCGAGATTTGATTTGGATGTCTCAAACAATCCCAGTTAATTTCTGAAGTTGAATCTTCATCATTTTCTTCATGTTCTGCAGAAATAGGTATTGTGCAACCTTTGTGGAAAAATCATAAATCCATATCTAGCCGTTGGATTGATATGAAATTTTGATATAAGTTTTAAAACATCTTGATATTAATTTTGATCGGTGGAGATTTGATTTGGATATCTCAAGCACGTCCAGTAATTTTCAGAAGTTGATTATTCATCCTTTACTTCAAGTTCTGCAGAAATAGGTACTGCACAACTTTTGTGAAAAAATCATAACTTCATATATAGCCGTTGGATTGCTCTCAAATTTGGAGAGCACATGTAAAACTTCCTCATCACGATTATGACTGGTGAAGATCGGATTTCAATGCCTAGAAAATTCCCAGTAATTTTCGGAAGTTGCTGCTCCATACTTTGGCTTCTTCTTGTCTTTTTCTTCATATCTCTTAACAATATTTCATCCATTCAATGAGCAATACAAGACTTTATAAATACATGTATAGCTTCAAAATAGCTTCCAAGAATTTAATCATCAATAAATCTAATCTGTAAAATCTCACTTTAAATGGTTAGTAACAATTAACCGAGTTTTGTAATCATCAAAACATAATATTATGAGACTTGTTAATGCATTAAAAACATTAATCTCATAACACGAGATTTGTATGCATTTAAGGCGTAACAGTAATCATTAGCATCAATATTATTAACAACACTTTCACAACCAGGAATTTTCAAGGTATCAAAAATATGAAACTTAACAATCTCCATATCAAACTCCATAGTAAGAGTGTCATTGTTAACATCTATAATGGACTTCGACGTTTTCAAAAATGGTCTTTCTAGCAAAATTGGATTATTCACATCATTATTTTTCATATCAAGCACATAAAAATCAACAGAAAAAACCAAATTACCAACTTGTACAAAAACATCCTCTAACACACCCCTAGGATGAATAGTAGATCGATCAGCCATCTGGATAACAATTTCAGTTTCATTCAAAGGCCCTAGTTTTAAGGAAGCATACACAGAGTAAGGCATGACATTGATCGACGCTCATAAGTCTAGCATGGCTGTATCAAGCTGAATATCTCCTATCTTACAAGGAATAGAAAACATACCTGGATCCTTGCATTTTGTGGGTACCTTTCTTTGAATGACAGCAGAAACCTGTTCTCCCAATTCAACTTTTTGACATCCCTTCAGTTTGTGTTCTCTCTTCCCAGTACACAACTCTTTTAAAAACTTTGCATAATGAGGTACTTGTTTGATAGCATCTAACAAAGGAATATTTACCTCACATCTACGAAAAATTTCATACAGTCCCTTGATTCCTTCATCCTTCCTAGACTCTTTCAATGCTAAGGGAAAAAGTGTTACAGGTTTATACTCGGAAAGAAGAGGAAACTTACCTCTCGGTGCTTCTTTCTGACTTGTCTCATCCTCCTCTAGTTTGGAATCCTCCACCTCTTCATTCTTTACTGGCTCTTTCACCACTTCTTCATGAACCTTTAACTCTCTTCCACTTCTCAAGGTGATTGCACTCACATTCTCCTTTGGATTCACCACTTCTTGTGATGGTAAGCAGTTAGAATTTTGTGCCTCCAACATGTTGACTGCGGTTGACAACTGCCCCATTTGAGTGTTCAACTGTTGCATACTTGCTCGAGTTTCCTGTTGAAAAGTTACAGTATTATTAGCAATATCCTTAAAAATGTTTTTTAGAAACTCACCAGGTGTTGGAACTTGAGGACGTTGTGGCTGTGGAGGATACGGTGGCCTATAAGCTTGATGGTGCGATGGTGCTTGAGGCCCAGGTTGATTTTCCTGCGAGTTTTCGTATCTTAGATTTGGTTGATACTTCCAACCAGGATTTTATGTGTTGGAATACGGATCATAGTTCCGCTGTGGTGGTCCAGGAAATCCGCCAGTAGCATTAACCTATTTGACCAATTTCTCTTGAAGTTTGGGACACATGTCAGTTGCATGTCCCATTGCAGCACAAATTCCACAATTTTCATATTCTTTCCATTCCCTACATTCATTTGACGCACAAGAGACATCAGCTCAATCAATTGTTATTCAAGGGAAGAAACATTTACCTCGTTGCCACGTCTGGGCATTGGATCACTCCTGTTGGTGCCAAATTGCTGAGAATTGGCAGCCATATTCTCAATCAAATTCCTTTCTTGCACTGGAGTTTTGTCCACAACAACTCCTCCACTAGCCGCATCTAACATACTCCTGTCATGAGGCAACAAACCTTCATAGAAAAATTTAATTAATTGGTTTTCACTTATCTGATGTTGCGGACAGCTAGCACAAAGCTTTTTGAACCGCTCCCAGTATTTTTTATGAAGTGATTCCCCTGTGTATTGCTTTATCCCATAGATTTCCTTCCTGATATTTGCGGCTCTAGAAGCTGGGAAGTACTTCTCCAGAAAATTTCTTTTCATCTCAGTCCAAGTCGTGATGGATCCAGAGGGTAAATAATACAGTCAATCCTTATCACCACTCTTCAAAAAGAAATGAAAGGCTCTCATTTGATCTGCTCCTCTGTCACTCCATGGGGTTTCATACTTGTGCACACCACATGGAATTCCATCAAATGCTTATGAAGATCCTCACCTGCAAGACCATGGAATGAAGGTAACAAATGTATTAGCCCAGATTTTAATTCAAAAGTAACATTAGCTTCTAAAGTAGGAAAAATAATGCATAAGGGATGTTGGTTCAAATCAGGAGTGCCCAGTTGTCTCAAGCTCAAATTGGCGTTGTTAGCCATTGCTCCTCTAAGATTCTCAACCACGCGCTCATCCTCTCCTTGTCTCCTATGAGTTTCTCTCCTTCGTCTATGCAAAGTTTTTTCTATCTCCGGGTCTTATGGAAATTCTTTTTCCGAAGAGTCACCTGAAAGCATGAACAAACCCGAGAAGCACTGGGGAAATAATAGAAAATAAATAGAAACAAGAACACAAATAAACCAAACGCCTTTTCCGGCAACGGCGCCAAAATTTGGTAACGTTTAGTCATGTCACGCCCAAATTACCCAACTCAAATCAGATAACAAAATATGCAGTAGTGTGAGTAAGGATCGTTCCCAGGAGAAAAGTGAAATTTAAATAGTGTTCTTGAAATACTGAAAATAATAAAAGGGGTTTTTTGGATTTTACTAACTACTATGCAAGAATTAAAATAAGAAAGATCAATAAACTAACGAGACTTGGTATCAGTCGACTACACCCTTGAAATTATTCATTCGATCATCGATTCCCTAAAAATAATTAATTCACATAGAATATTCATCATTGAAAATTTAATTCATGTTTCACCTTAATTTTAGTTAACTAGACACCAGCGTTCTAAGTTAACTTGTCACGCCCCGGGCCCAGGCCCGCGCATGCGCGACTGCACACAATGAGCCCCTATAGCAACTACTTCGTATTCGTTCTCGCTTTACGAAAATGATTAACTCAAGTTGCTATAGAAGTCCATTGTAGACCATTTTAAACTCATTTTAAACCTTTTATTTTTTTCATGTGGGACAGGGGTCTCACAATCACCCCTCTTTCAGAACGCGACGTCCTCGTCGCGACCTGACCTCTCGATCCACAAGCACCGGAAATCTAGAGGTGGCTCCTACGGGTTCAAGAGGTGGCTCCCGTCAGTAGCACTTTGCCCCGCAGGTTCAAGAGGTGGCTCTCATGCACGTAGCACTTTGTACCGCATAGCACTTATTTCCCGGGGTCTGTCGGCTGGTAACCTCTCTGATACCATTCTGTCACACCGCGGGCCCAGGCCAATGTGTTTCTCTTGCTTTCTAGCCGTCTCCAAAAGATCTTCTGAATGATCCAAAGACTCTAAAATTCGAGATATATATTTTAATTAAGGCTAGAGTCCTACAAAATAAAAATTCCTAATCTACAGTTTTTTTCCTGAACAGCCCGTCTCGCTCGATCGATTGAAGTCTTCGGTTCGAGCGAGAGTCTTTTTCCAATTCTACTGTTTTCATATTTCTTGGCACCGATCGATCGGTTAAACTTTGCGGATCGAGCGCCCAAATTATGCCAAATTTCTGTCCAGATTTTCTTTCTGCTCCCGCTCGATCGGTTAAACTTTGCAGATCGAGCGCGCAACTTTTTTTTTTCCAACGAGCAGCGATTTTGAAATATTCATATCCGGAGATCTAGCCGTCAGATTGAGCTGAAATTTGGAAAGCTGCTTCAAAACGTCTTGAAATTTGTTCTGAACGGTGGAGATCCGATTTGGATTTCTCTAAAATTAAAAATGATTTTTTGACCATTGCTGCTTCGTAATTCTTCTCTTATCTCGGCTCTTTCCTTCAATCTTTAGCTCCATTTATTCTC